>NC_058407.1:107581994-107635931 GCF_002201575.2 Neomonachus schauinslandi | reverse complement strand
CATCGTCTCTCATGGTTCGTCTACCCCTCCGATTTCCCCCGCTTCATCCTTCCCCTCCCGCTACCTTCTTCTTCTTTTTTTTTTTTTCTTAACATATATTGCATTATTTGTTTCAGAGGTACAGATCTGAGATTCAACAGTCTTGCAAAATTCACAGCGCTTACCAGAGCACATACCCTCCCCAGTGTCTATCACCCAGTCACCCCATCCTTCCCACCCCACCCCCCACTCCAGCAACCCTCAGTTTGTTTCCTGAGATTAAGAATTCCTCATATCAGTGAGATCATATGATACATGTCTTTCTGTGTTTGACTTATTTCACTCAACATAATACCCTCCAGTTCCATCCACGTCGTTGCAAATGGCAAGATCTCGTTCCTTTTGATGGCTGCATAATATTCCATTGTATATATATACCACATCTTCTTTATCCATTCATCTGTTGATGGACATCTTGGCTCTTTCCACAGTTTGGCTATTGTGGACATTGCTGCTATAAACATCGGGGTGCACGTACCCCTTCGGATCCCTACTTTTGTATCTTTGGGGTAAATACCCAATAGTGCAATTGCTGGATCATATGGTAGCTCTATTTTCAACTTTTTGAGGAACCTCCATACAGTTTTCCAGAGTGGCTGCACCAGCTTGCATTCCCACCAACAGTGTAGGAGGGTTCCCCTTTCTCCGCATCCCCGCCAACATCTGTCATTTCCTGACTTGTTAATTTTAGCCATTCTGACAGGTGTGAGGTGGTATCTCATTGAGGTTTTGATTTGGATTTCCCTGATGCCGAGCGATACTGAGCACTTTTTCATGTGTCTGTTGGCCATTTGGATGTCTTCTTTGGAAAAATGTCTGTTCATGTCTTCTGCCCATTTCTTGATTGGATTCTTTGTTCTTTGGGTGTTGAGTTTGATGAGTTCTTTATAGATTTTGGATACTAGCCCTTTATCTGATATGTCATTTGCAAATATCTTCTCCCATTCTGTTGGTTGTCTTTTGGTTTTGTTGACTGTTTCCTTTGCTTTGCAAAAGCTTTTTATCTTGATGAAGTCCCAATAGTTCATTTTTGCCCTTGCCTCCCTTGCCTTTGGTGATGTTTCTAGGAAGAAGTTGCTTCGGCTGAGGTCAAAGAGGTTGCTGCCTGTGTTCTCCTTTAGGATTTTGATGGACTCCTGTCTCACATTGAGGTCTTTCAACCATTTGGAGTCTATTTTTGTGTGTGGTGTAAGGAAATGGTCCAGTTTCATTCTTCTGCATGTGGCTATCCAATTTTCCCAACACCGTTTGTTGAAGAGACTGTCTTTGTTCCATTGGACATTCTTTCCTGCTTTGTCAAAGATGAGTTGACCATAGAGTTGAGGGTCCATTTCTGGGCTCTCTATTCTGTTCCATTGATCTATGTGTCTGTTTTTGTGCCAGTACCATACTGTCTTGATGATGACAGCTTTGTAATAGAGCTGGAAGTCCGGAATTGTGATGCCGCCGGCTTTGCTTTTCTTTTTCAACATTCCTCTGGCTATGCGAGGTCTTTTCTGGTTCCATACAAATTTTAGGATTATTTGTTCCATTTCTTTGAAAAAAGTGGATGGTATTTTGATGGGGATTGCATTGAATGTGTAGATTGCTCTAGGTAGCATTGACATCTTCACAATATTTGTTCTTCCAATCCATGAGCATGGAACGTTTTTCCATTTACAATTGCACCCAAAACCATAAGATACCTAGGAATAAATCTAACCAAAGAGACAAAGGATCTGTACTCAGAAAACTATAAAATACTCATGAAAGAAATTGAGGAAGACACAAAGAAATGGGATCGACTCCTTAATTTCTCTTTCTTCTGTCTTGTTGTTGGTGTATAGGAATGCCACTGACTTCTGTGCATTGATTTTATATCCTGCCACTTGACTGAATTCCTGTATGAGTTCTAGCAGTTTTGGGGTGGAGTCTTTTGGGTTTTCCACATAAAGTATCATATCATCTGCAAAGAGTGAGAGTTTGACTTCTTCCTTGCCAATTTGGATGCCTTTGATTTCTTTTTGTTGTCTGATTGCTGTGGCTAGGACTTCCAATACTATGTTGAATAGCAGTGGTGATAGTGGACATCCCTGCCGCGTTCCTGACCTTAGGGGAAAGCTCTCAGTTTTTCCCCATTGAGAATGATATTCGCTGTAGGTTTTTCATAGATGGCTTTTATGATATTGAGGTATGTACCCTCTATGCCTATACTCTGAAGAGTTTTGATCAAGAAAGGATGCTGTACTTTGTCAAATGCTTTTTCTGCATCTATTGAGAGGATCATATGATTCTTGTTCTTTCTTTTGTTAATGTATTGTATCACATTGATTGATTTGCGGATGTTGAACCAACCTTGCAGCCCAGGGATAAATCCCACTTGGTCGTGGTGAATAATCCTTTTAATGTACTGTTGGATCCTATTGGCTAGTATTTTGGTGAGAATTTTTGCATCCATGTTCATCAGGGATATTGGTCTGTAATTCTCCTTTTTGATGGGGTCTTTGTCTGGTTTTGGGATCAAGGTAATGCTGGCCTCATAAAATGAGTTGGGAAGTTTTCCTTCCATTTCTATTTTTTGGAACAGTTTCAGAAGAATAGGTATTAATTCTTCTTGAAATGTTTGGTAGAATTCCCCTGGGAAGCCATCTGGCCCTGGGCTTTTGTTTTTTGGGAGATTTTTGATGACTGCTTCAATTTCCTTAGTGGTTATAGGTCTGTTCAGGTTTTCTATTTCATCCTGGTTCAGTTTTGGTAGTTGGTACATCTCTAGAAATGCATCCATTTCTTCCAGGTTATTTAATTTGCTGGCATAGAGTTGCTCATAATATGTTCTTATAATTGTTTGTATTTCTTTGGTGTTGGTTGTGATCTCTCCTCTTTCATTCATGATTTTGTTGATGTGGGTCATTTCTCTTCTCTTTTTGATAAGTCTGGCCAGGGGTTTATCAATCTTGTTAATTCTTTCAAAGAACCAGCTCCTAGTTTCGTTGATGTGTTCTACTGTTCTTTTAGTTTCTATTTCATTGATTTCTGCTCTGATCTTGATTATTTCTCTTCTCCTGCTGGGTTTAGGCTTTATTTGCTGTTCTTTCTCCAGCTCCTTTAGGTGTAGGGTTAGGTTGTATACTTGAGACCTTTCTTGCTTCTTGAGAAAGGCTTGTATTGCTATATACTTTCCTCTTAGGACTGCCTTTGCTGCATCCCAAAGATTTTGAATAGTTGTGTTTTCATTTTCATTGGTTTCCATGTATTTTTTTAATTCTTCTTTAATTTCCTGGTTGACCCATTCATTCTTTAGTAGGATGCTCTTTAGCCTCCATGTATTTGAGTTCTTTCTGACTTTTGTCTTGTGATTGAGCTCTAGTTTCAAAGCATTGTGGTCTGAAAATAGGCAGGGAATGATTCCAATCTTTTGGTACCGGTTGAGACCTGATTTATGACCTAGGACGTGATCTATTCTGGAGAATGTTCCATGGGCACTAGAGAAGAATGTGTATTCCGTTGCTTTGGGGTGGAATGTTCTGAATATGTCTGTAAAGTCCATTTGGTCCAGTGTGTCATTTAAAGTCTTTATTTCCTTGTTGATCTTTTGCTTAGATGATCTGTCCATTTCAGTGAGGGGGCTGTTAAAGTCCCCCACTATTATTGTATTGTTGTCGATGTGTTTCTTTGCTTTTGTTATTAATTGGCTTATATAATTGGCTGCTCCCATGTTAGGGGCATAGATATTTACAATTGTTAGATCTTCTTGTTGGATAGATCCTTTAAGTATGATATAGTGTCCTTTCTCATCTCTTATTACAGTCTTTGGTTTAAAATCTAATTTGTCTGATATAAGGATTGCCACCCCAGCTTTCTTTTGGTGTCCATTAGCATGGTAAATGGTTTTCCACCCCCTCACTTTCAATCTGGGGCTGTCTTTGGGTCGAAAATGAGTCTCTTGCAGACAGCATATCGATGGGTCTTGTTTTTTAATCCAGTCTGATAGCCTGTGTCTTTTGATTGGGGCATTGAGCCCATTTACATTCAGGGTAACTATTGAAAGATAGGAATTTAGTGCCATTGTATTGCCTGTAAGGTGACTGTTACCGTATATTGTCTGTGTTCCTTTCTGGTCTATGTTGCTTTTGGGGTCTCTCTTTGCTTAGAGGACTCCTTTCAAGATTTCCTGTAGGGCTGGTTTTGTGTTTGCAAATTCCTTTAGTTTTTGTTTGTCCTGGAAGCTTTTTATCTCTCCTTCAATTTTCAATGACAGCCTAGCTGGATATAGTATTCTTGGCTGCATATTTTTCTCGTTTAGTGCTCTGAATATATCCTGCCAGTCCTTTCTGGCCTGCCAGGTCTCTGTGGATAGGTCTGTTGCCAATCTAATGTTTCTACCCTTGTAGGTTACATATCTCTTCTCCCGAGCTGCTTTCAGGATTTTCTCTTTGTCCATGAGACTCGTAAGTTTTACTATTAGATGTCGGGGTGTTGACCTATTTTTATTGATTTTGAGAGGGGTTCTCTGTGCTTCCTGGATTTTCATGCCTGTTTCCTTCCCCAAATTAGGGAAGTTCTCTGCTATAATTTGCTCCATTATACCTTCTGCCCCTCTCTCTCTTTCTTCTTCTTCTGGGATCCCAATTATTCTAATGTTGTTTCGTCTTATGGTATCGCTTATCTCTCGAATTCTGCCCTCGTGATCCAGTAGTTGTTTATCTCTCTTTTTCTCAGCTTCTTTATTTTCCATCATTTCATCTTCTATATTACTGATTCTCTCCTCTGCCTCATTTATTCTAGCAGTTAGCGCCCCCATTTTTGATTGCACCTCATTAATAGCCTTTTTGATTTCTACTTGGTTGGATTTTAGTTCTTTTACTTCTCCAGAAAGGGTTTCTCTAATAACTTCCATATTTTTTTCAAGCCCAGCTAGTATCTTTAAAGTGATGATTCTGAACTCTAGATCTGACATCGTACTAATGTCCGTATTGAGTAGGTCCCTGGCAGTCGGTACTACCTCTTGTTCTTTTTGTTGAGGTGATTTTTTCCGTCTTGTCATTTTGTGCAGAGGAGAATAGATTAATGAGAGAACAAAATGCTAGCAGAGTAACAACGTCCCCAGAAAATATACTCTAAACAAATCAGAAAAAACCTGAAGCAGTGGGAAAAGAAAGGGAAAGAGAGAAAAAAGAAAAAGAAAAAAAAGAAAAAGATAAAGATAAAAACAAAAACAAACAAAACAAAACAACAACAAAAAAACCAGAATGTGATCAAATATGATCAGTGCCACACACTAGATTTGGGGTGTATTTTGGTCTGTTAGAAGAAAGTGCCTCCCAAAATTTTAAAGAAAGAAAAACTTATATATGTACAAAAATAAGGGTTGATATGATGAAGGGATGGAATATGACTGTAAAGATGGAAATTATAAAAAATTTTATAAAAGGAATTGATAAGAAGTTGTTTGAAAAAAGAAAGAAGAGGATTTAAAAAAAGAAAAAAAAAAGGGAGAGGATGTGATCAGGCAGGGGAACAGAAAACACCATATACTAGAGATTTAGGGTATATTTTGATCTGTTAGAAGAAACTATCTCAAAATTTTAAAGAGAGAACAACATATATATAAGCCAAAAATATGGGTAACTACTATGAAGGGATAGAATATGACTCTAAAAATGAAAAATAAAAATGTTTTTTTTTTAAAAAAAAAAAGGGATTGATAAGATGTTGGTTGAAAAAGGGAAAAAGAAAAATTCAAAAAGAATAAAAAAAGAAAAAAAGACAGTTAAAAAAAATTAACTTTGAAAGACTACAGAATCATGGTAAAAAAGCCATGAATTCTATGTGCAGTAGTCCCCTAGAGCTGGAGTTCTGCGGTTCTCATTGATGGGTAAACTTGGTCTTGGCTGGCTGTTCTCGCTGATCTTCTGGGGAGGGGCCTGTTGCCGTGGTTTCCAAATGTCTTTGCCGGAGGCAGAATTGCCCCGCCCTTGCCCCCTCCCAGCTAAGTAATCTGCTGGGGTTTGCTCTCCGGGGCTTTTGTTCCCTGCGAGCTTTCCGTACAGCTTTGGAGGCGGAGAGTGAAAATGGCGGCCTCCCAATCTCCGCCCCGGGGGAGCCGAGAACTTGGGCCCCGCTTCTCAGTGAGCCCCCAGAGAAAAGCCGTCAGTCACTCCCGTCTCCCCGGTCTCCAGCCGCACTCCGTGCTCACCCGGCCTGTGACCGCGCTTTTCTATCTCTGGCACCCGACCCCGGGTGGAGTCTCCAAACCCAGCAGATCCCTGCGGTGCACTCCCGCGCGGCTCCTCCCGGGGGAGGAAGGTGAGTCTCCCCGGATCTGCCGCTTGTTGGGTCCCTGCTGGAGGAGCAGTGGCCTGACTGTGCCGCGGATCACAGTTTATGGCAACCCCGAGCTGAGAGCCCGCGCCTGGGCTCCGCCTCTGCAGCCGGCTTCCCTGCTCCGATACCTGGGAGCTCTGCCACACTCAGGCACCCCCAGTCTTTCTGTGACCCGTGGGTCCTGAGACCACACTGTCCCGGAGGGTTCCACCCCCCGCTTAGCCACCAGAGTGACGTCCCTCAGCGGAGCAGACTTTTAAAAGTTCCGATTTTGTGCTCCGCGGCTCTATCACTTGCCAGAAGCGGCCGCCGGAGGCCCCTCCCCCGCCGTCTATCCTCCCGAATATCGCCTCGGATTCACTTCTCCGCACGTCCTACCTTCCAGAAAGTGGTCGCTTTTCTGATGAGAGAGTTGTTGCTCTTCTTTTCTTCGACCTCCTGTTGAGTTTGTAGGTGTTCAGAATGGTTTGATCCCTATCCAGCTGAATTCCTGAGAGGAGACGAAATCCAGCTCTCCTACTCCTCCGCCATCTTGCTCCGCCCCCCCTAATATGAATCTTAATCCTCCTTTTTATTATAAAAATGCTACATATTTCCTGTAGAATAATTAGAAAATGGAGACAAAAATTTTTAAATACCATCATTGATACATCAACTATATTAATATGTTGTTATTTCTTTTAAAAAACACAGAATTTCATTATAGATGCTGTTTTATAACCTGCTTTTTTATTTCAAGTAAAATATTGTGAAGGTCAATAAACATACTTTTATAGCATGATGTTTTGTAGCTACAGTGTATTCTATTATTTAACCATTTTCCTTTTGCTGAATATTTATTTCCAAAATTTCAGTATTATAAAGAACATTGTGGTGATTATCCTTGTATAAATATGTGTATGTATTGTTGATTATACTTACTGAGGGTAACCTTTTAGTAATGGAGTTGCAAGTTATAAGAGTTTGTACTTTTTAAGGCTTATGATACATATTCATTTTGAGTCCGCTTTAACATCATCCCTTTACTCTTCTGAAGATCCCCAGGGTCTTGGCGTATATTTTCATCACTTACTATACAGAAAAAAAGTCAGAGGTGACTCAACGAATTTTGGAGTGAGCTTGGGAAAAACCAAAATGTCAAAAATCCAACATTTAAAAAAAATTCTACCTCTTTGAAACTTTGAATCACTTTTGTTCTTCAAGATAGCTCCACAAAATTATGTCAAACTCCCAAACTGCAAGCATTGATGCCAAACAATCCATTTCAATAATGAGATGCCCAGTGCTGCTTTCAGCATTTGTATGAATTGAAGGTCATTTGTGGTGAGAATGAGGTCTTCTTCCTGAAACATCAGTACCATCTTACTCACCCTGGAAATGTTGGAATGCCTGTGGGGAACCTGAAAGCGTCAGCCAGACACTGTTATTAAAATCTCCTAATTATTTAAAAAGCCATTCGGGATAACAGAGTAGGTTTACTTTTCTCTTATTAATGTCCCTGGGTGAGCTATATAGAAGTTAGAAAGTCACAATTTCATTGCTTTTGGCCAAAGGCCATTGTAGTACTTTTAGATGGAGGGATAAAACAGGTACAAAATGTTCTTCAGAAAAGGTTATAAGCTTGCAGACAGGACAGAATTAGAGTACAACTCTGAGTAAACCAAAACACAATACTTTGGTATTGGTTTTCTGAAGAGAATGTCAGATCAATATACTACCATGTCAAATTGACTGTGATGTCTAAAATAACTTCAGATCTGGCTTTAGGAGGAGCTAGTGGGAAAAAAAGAAAACAAGTGACATGAAGGTCCATGTTGGACAACAAATAATTTATCTCTAATGGAACAACTTTGATAACATTTTGGATACATTATACTAATAAACTTCCAAAATTATTCAAAATGCATGTGGTAGAAGACTAGAGTAATGAGAAACAAGTGCATGCCATAATTCAGTATAAGCAATTGTGTTTGAGTTAAGATCTTTGCATTGTATAAATTTGTCTAAGCCATATAAATGATTACACCTTTATTTTTTATAATTTATTTTATATAGCAAAATTGGAATAGAGCAGTATTAAAGGAGAGTCTCTTGAAGGTCACAACAATGTGAAGAGGCTGGCTGTGTAGAGTGTCAGCTAAATAACCCATGGGGACTGAAGAAATAGGACTGGATTTCTTCCACAGAGCAGGCCTGGCAAATTCCCATAAAATTAGGTCACTAGGCAAATGTTCCAGGGCTGGCAGCATACTTATGATTCTCAATCTTCCTTCTAAGTTGTTAAGAAAAAAAAAAAAAAAAATCTTTTTTTTTTTTTTTTTCTTGGCACTTAGAAATTCTGCTAAGACAGTATCTGAAATAACAGAATGGCTTGAAGGGACACCAGATGAATGCTAAATATGAAGAATATATAGAGTTTAGAGAGATCCTTGAGAATGAAGAGAGAAATTTAGCTATTGAGGCTAAAGGGCAAAGTTAGAAGCTTATCAATCAACCAGTGAATAAAGTATTCATTGAGAATGCACAAGATACCTGATAGCATAGAAAGTACAGATGGTGAGAAGCAACAAACTTAGGTTGGGTATCTGTCTTTAGTTCATTTGGAAATTTAGAAACAGCCCCCAAACAGGGCTGCTACATCAAAATAATCTACATGGCCCATTCGGTCGCACATTTGGAAGATGACCTACAGATAAATGAAGTAAATTGTTGAAGTCTGTGGCCCTTGTATTGAATTACAAGGTCATAATCTTCTCACATCTCAAATCTCAAGTTCTGTTTATAGAGACTCATTTTCTGGCACATTCACTTCAAAAAGTCTCTAAACAAATATCAACTCTAAACACCCTTGGAAACCCATCATTGTCTAAGTAATTTTTTCTAGCCAGTAGCATAAAAATAAATACGTCCCTCTTATGTCAAATGTTTGTTTTAAAACTTGAGAGATATTCTTTAGCTTGGTTAACTGGTTATTCTTCATATACTAGTAATGGTACAACTTCTTAGGGAAGACAGAAGACTTCCAGAATAAATGAGTGTCCCTATCAACTACACAGTATCAAAGGATAGCCCCATGCCCCTCTATGCTGTGGCCTTAGCATCAAATTCCTTGAAAAGGTGACCTACACTCTTCTAGCTATATGGATGAAGATTGTCTCCCATAACAAAATAGAAAAAGGTAATAAAAGTTCACTTCCTGTTGCAGCAATGAATGCATAAGTACCCTTTATCAGTTGACTATTCAGTTTATGATTTTCTAGTCAGTGTGTGCAGAAGCCTGCCCATGTGAAAATACTTATCATCTGCTCCAGTGACCTGTGGTTAATGCATTTAAATAACAATAACATACAGTGATTTTTTTTAAAAGATGATCTTGAATATTGACAAATCTTTGGCTAGACTCACCAAGAGAAAGAGAGGACTCAAATAAATGAAATCAAAAACAAAAAGAAACACTACAACTGATACCATAGAAATACAAAGAATCATAAGAAACTACTAGAACAATTATATACCTACAAGTTGGAAAACCTAGAAGAAATGGATAAATTCATAGAAACATACAATCTTCCAAGCCTAAATCATGAATAAATAGAAAATTTGAACAGATCAATTACTAGTAAGGAGATTGAATAAATAATAAAAAACCTCCCAACAAACAAAAGTTCAGGACCAGAGAGCCTCAATGATGAATTCCAGCAAACATCCAAAGAAAAACTAATACCAATCCTTCTCAAACTCTTCCAAAAAATAAAAGAGAAGGGAACACTTCCAAACTCATTTTATGAGGCCAATACTATCCTGCTACCAAAATGAAACAAGGATACCATAAGAAAAGAAATTACAGGGAAATACTTTAGATAAACATACATAGAAAAGTCCTCAACAAAATATTAGCAAACCAATGTCAACAATACATTAAAAGGATCATACACCATGA
The DNA here is from genome assembly GCF_002201575.2 of Neomonachus schauinslandi. NCBI lineage: Eukaryota > Metazoa > Chordata > Mammalia > Carnivora > Phocidae > Neomonachus > Neomonachus schauinslandi. The sequence goes on along the minus strand of NC_058407.1, from coordinate 107,625,649 downwards.
TCAAGTGGAATTTAGCCCAGGGATGCAAGAAAAATAATTCTGTAAGTGTGTATGGTGATGAATGTAAACTAGACTTATTATATGATCATTTTACAATATATAGGAATATAGAATCATTATTTTGCACACTTGAAACTAATATAATGTTGTATATCAATTATACCTCAAAAATGGAATATTATTACACACCTATTAAAATGACTAAAATCAAAAAGACTGAGAATACTAAATGCTGGCAAGGATGTGGAGCAACAGGAGCTCTCATTCATTGCTGGTAGTCTTACCACACAATCTAACAATTATGTCCTAGGTATTAACCCAAATGAGTTGAAAACTATTTTCACATGATAACCTGTACATGATTGTTTATATCAGCTTTATTTATATTGCCCCAAATTGGAAGCAACCAAAATGCCCTTGACTAGGAAAATAAACAAATTGTGGTAAATCCTTATAATGGACTATTATTTAGCAATAGGAAGAAATGAGCTATCGAACCACAAAAAGACATGGAGGAAACTTAAATGCATTTTTTTCTAAATGAAAGAAACCAATCTGAAAAAAACTATAACACTATATAATTCCAACTGTACCACATTCAGAAAAAAGCAAAACTGTAGAGTTGGTGAAAAGATCAGTGGTTGCCAGGGTTTAGGGAGTGGAGGGATAGACAGGTGGAGCACGAGCATTTTTACAGCAGTGAAACTGTTCTGTATGATACTCCAATGATGATATTAAGCATTTGTCAAAATTCATAGAACTATACAACATAAAAATGAAATGCTAATGTCAATGATGGGATATAGTTAATACTATATTAATATTTGTTCACCGATTATAGCAAAATGTAGCACATTAATGTAAGATACTAATATGTGAAACTGTGTGCAGGGAGGAGGGAATATATGCAGATTTTCTAGACCTCACAATTTTTCTGTAAACCTAAAAATGATCTTTAATAAAGTCCATTAAAATGTTTAAAAATTGAGGAGGAAATATAAACTTGGACTCAGATCCTAAACTGTCTTTAAAAAATAAATAAATAAATAAATAAAAACCTAACAAGAAGGTAGTAGACATTAGCCATTCTTGGTTAAAGTTTGAAACCTTGCAGTTTGAGAAATAGTCTTCCAGTAACTGAGATACTATTATTTCACCTTTATACTCCTTTAGTTCATCACAGTGACAGCATATTTTTACATTTCTTATGAATTTTTGATTATTCCTTTCTGTAGACAGAGAAATTCTAAGCATCACATTGCAAACTTAGTTATTTTTTTTAAAGATTTTATTTATTTATTTGAGAGAGAGAGAGAATGAGATAGAGTATGGGGGGGGAGGGTCAGAGGGAGAAGCAGACCCCCCGCTGAGCAGGGAGCCGGATGCGGGACTCGATCCTGGGACTCCAGGATCATGACCTGAGCTGAAGGCAGTTGCTTAACCAACTGAGCCACCCAGGCACCCGCAAACTTAGTTATTTTTAAGAAGAGCTTTATGTCATTTATGACTGACTGCTTATTTATAATATGCAGAAACACTAATCTTATTTGGAAATAACCAAAAGGATCTGTTAAATTATGAATAAAGTATGAATCATTTTATGCCTAATTATAAAAATAATGAGAAAAACATCAAAGAAATTTGTTTGGAGAATTCCAGTAAAAAAAGAAATTTTTTTCCTGATAGAACTTTAGAGGTAATTGTAATCCCAATTTTATGGAGAAATCATTTCATTATTATTAATGTGTTTAATTCTCAAAAGTTAGTTGCGATATTTTTAGTGTAAGCTTGTTTGGAAAATACAGGCAAAATGATATAATTATGTGAGTTTTATTATCTCTCCAAGAAAGCAAAAATAAACAGAAAGACTTATTTCAGATAAGAATAAGGACCTCTAGGTTCTTTTTGCTCTTCCACTAAGCAATCTTTGGCAAATTATTTTAATTTTCTAAAACTTGATTCTGACATCCATAAAATAAAGAGGCTAGAAGTATATCATTACTGAAAATAATCCTGAGATACATGCTACAAAAAAGTGTTTTTTGGGCAAATGAATGTGGAAATCTCTGTACATTGTTCCCTCTATAGGATATTTAGAATCCTCCATAAAGGAATTTGCTTATCTTTTTTTATGTCAAAATTTCCCAACACGATTTGGATACAGACCTCTTCCTCTGTTTTTAACATACTTGGAACACATTTTGAGAAGTGCTGGCTAGATGATCTACAGGGTGTACTCCAGACCCCACATTCTGTTTTCTTTGTAATTCAAGGCCAGATAATGAAAAGCTGAGTCTAATTCTTTTGAGGACAAAACCCAGAATTCTATATATACATTAAACTCCTGTTATTCTTCCTAATAATATCTTAATATTCCCACACTTTTAGTTTTCATCAATACCAAAAGTCATAAATTTCATGCATACCTTATGGACCACAACTTCCTGTTACTAAGACTTTTGAGACACTAGTAAATTATCACTATTAGGTCAAACCTTACTTAATTACTCAACAAATTTCAAAAAGCACAAAAATGACAAAGAATTAAAGCCTTGGAGATCTAAACAAAACCTTCATACTTCTTAAATCACTGTAGCAAATCATTGACCACATTTACTCAATAAACATTTAGTGAAAATATATCATATCACAACACTATGACAGACATTCTCAAGTAATGAAGGAGAAATGTTCTCCTATATTGAAGGAAATTTTTGTCTAGCAGGAGATGAGATCTAATAATACAGCAGTAATAATACTGCACTATTACATGACACATTTAAAAAAATAATTATAGCAAAGAAATAACAATTGCTACTGTTAAGTCCTTACTACGTGGCAGGCACTATATATATACATGATCATTTATCTTTTAAAAAATTCCTAAAATATAGATTCTATTATTATTCTCATCTTACAATGGGGAAACTAAGATTTAAAGACATTAATAATTTGTTCAAGGACATACAGTTGTCAAATGACAGAAAGGATTCAGACCCAAGTCTCTATGACTATAGCATCACACTACCTTTTAAATCAGGTTTAAACATGAATGAAAGCAGAAAAGAAGGGATTAATGAGATGGGGGAATATTGATGTAAGAAGAGGATTAATTGATATGACTGGCTTTCATAGGAAGGATCAAGTCAAGATTGCCAGAAGAGTGAGTTGACCTCAGACAGAGAGATATCCATCTTTGGATGGATGGATGGATATCTCTTTGTCTGAGTCAGGAATGAAAAGGAAATGGATGAAGGAGGAGATACATTGGAAGTGTAGGGAGAAAAAAGGCTTCCAGACTTAGTCCTTTCTCATGTGAATTAGGAATTCTGAGAACAAATCTTAATTTCATTCTCTCCTAGATACTTAGCATGAGCCCTATCCCAAATGGAGTCAAGGCCTCTCCATACATATGAAGTCCACCTTATGAAATCAAATATCAGGAGCCATGATTTCTCTTCAGAAACCCCAGCCATAGCTCTCAAAAACAACAACAACAAAAACCGAAAAAGCATCCATAAAATACATATCAGAATCCCAAGTAACTGAAAACCATTCTCCCTGGTTTCATGGAAACCTATGTGGGACACCTGTTCTCTGTCTTGTTATTAGGGAAACTTTCAAATGCAAAATACCTGTTTGTTCTTGGAGAACATAAATTTTTGTTGGAATCCTAGAGAAAGAGAACCTATCTCAATCTATTGCAAATGTAACAATTTACCTCACTTGGAAAAGAAGTCTTCACACTTGGTTTATCCTGGGCACATGGATTCCTTAGAATGTGTCAGAGTTGATGAGTGGCAGCTTGGTGCCACTGAAGATCACCATGTGTCTTCCCTATGGAAACTTTACCTACTTGAAAGGATTGAGAAAAGAGCCTTCTTTAACCCTTCATTCCCTCTTCCACTTATAACCTTTGAACCTCATGAGGTTTAAGCAAATTAAAGTATTAGATTCCACCATGGACTCAAGGTAATGAAAATCTCTGAGGCCTCAGATGAGCTGCAAAAATAAAGACAGTATGTGAATTCCTTGGGTCTATGACATAGTGTTATTCAATGGGTATTTAGGAAGGCTCTTGAAGTGCCTTATCCAGGCCTCATCCAAAAGTAAGCAATGGTTTGGGACCCAAGTGCTCTGTGTTCTAGTCTCAGCCCTGCTGCTAATTCACTGGGCACTTAGAGATTGGGTTAAATCATCTGTTTTAAACATCCTTCCAGTTCAGATTCTAGGTTGTAAAAGTGAGCAAAATAGAACACCTGCATTAAGGGAAAACTCAACTCTGGGTGTGTGTGCACATATCTCTCAAGGACAAAGACAGTTTTTCTTCTGGACTCTTAGTGATTAAAGATTGCATAAGCAAAAATAGACTCATTTATGAAAATTAATAAATTATGTAATTGTATAAAAAGTTCAAGCAGTGTGCATGGCAACAATTTCTCAACTCTATAAAGTGGCAAAAATCCATATACATTTGTCACCTCTGAGAGAATCAGCAATTACCCTTAGGAGTTTGCAAGTCAGAAATTCTATAACTCTGGATGCCTGGGTAGTTGTGGTAAACCCAGACCTGTTCACTCTAACTATAGGGATCTATGCCTTCTTACTTTGCAATAGGAAGAACAAAATATAGTTTTCCACTGAAGGAAGGCTGGGACTCAAGACATCTAATAACGTACCCAACACTTAACAATATTATGAAGTTAATTTACCAAATTAAGGAGAAGAGCTTCCTGTGCCTTTACTGTGTGTTTTCTAATAATAATTCAATATGTGGTAGAACTATTCCTACTTGCACATCTCTTATGTCCTGCATTTGTAAACATTTGGAAAAATGGTGGTCTGAATTCAGCAATGAAGTATGTTGCCTTGGGAGAAAAGAAAAGGTAACTGGTTGATTTAAAGTTTAGGTCCATAGTTTAGTTTTGTTAAATCCATACTGCTATGAGATCAAAATTAACTCCAGGAAATCTCATTCTCTATATTTTAGCTGCCATTTTCTGCTAATTTCCACAGGAGTTCTACATGTATTGCTTTCTCTCCTTGAGGAAAATTCCTATTTTTTTCCCAGACAGACTTTCTGCCACATGATAGGAAAGCTCAAAATAAACTAGATTCTAAATGACATGAGAAAATGAAAATCTCTCTCTATTCTCTGACCTGATATGAACCCTGGCACTGGTAGATGCTTACTAAATGTTCACTGAATAAAGTTATTAAATTAATGAAATAATGGAAGAATCAAGAATTTGTAGATCTTAACAACATGTGAATATACAGAGTTTACAAATGTGTCTGTGATTCATTTTGATCCTTTGTAAAATGCTCTAAGTTTGGGTTAGTGGGTGCCATTCAGAGACTGGCTCTCCAGCATTACCCTACTGGATAATTATAAATTCCATAGAAAATCTGAGAACATCCTCTCTACCAATTCAGATTGGTCCTGGCAGACTTGAAGCTTTGTGAATTCCTGGTATGACAAATTGTCATCAAATGCCAGCAAAATGATGTCTGGAGAAAAATGTTCTGTTAGGTTCACTGAAAATGAGAACAGCATTTTTCCCTTTGGTTCTTCCTAGAATAATTTATTATAGCTGTAGAGCACCCCCTTCCCCAGGGTCATTTCTAAGGAAGTTTAAGTTCAGATTTTTCTCTCAATGTCTTTCAATAACCTCTTGTGGAGTGAAAGATACTGTGGCCAAATGTACTTTGCAAGAAATAAACATGGAATTAAAGGAAAACTACTTCTTTTCCCCCTCAATATGTCCAGTCATAGCTTTGGCAACTCTGGAATCAATTACTAGTAATCCTGCCAGCACCTTGGCATTTCTTCCAGGGCCAGAGGAGGGACAAAGGTGATCTACTTATATGCTACCACTGCCTTTGTCTTTTCCCCTCTTGTTGCTGTGTACCCAAGGACTCAGCAGTCATTACCTATATCTTAGTTCCTCTTTGTTGGGTCAAAAGTTAGTGAAGAGTGGTTGGGTAGATTGATGAACAACACTTTTATTTTCAGCCTTGAGGATCCTCAGCCTCATTGGGGGAGACCAAAAAAATAATGAAGAGACTTTTCCTACAAAATGAATTAACAGCTTTCATATAAATAAATGACTCAATTATTTTATCTTCTAAAAAGAGTTTGCTCATAAAAATGAGAACAACATTTATTTTCACCTCTGAAGAATAATAACACCAAGCTATAAGAAAGAGATATAGTGTGTGCTTAAGAATTTATTCATTTACCTGACAAATGTTTATTAAACACTTATTATGCCCCAAGCATGGCTTTAGTTTCTGGGGAGACAGTTTCTGGGGAGACAGAAGTGAGTAATATCAAAACAGACCCTGTTGTCAAAAAGTACACATTTTAAAAACAAACAAGCTAATAATTTAATGTAATTTCAAATGATGTTATGAAGAAAAAGAAAGGTAGGGTAAAGAAAGGGTGAGTATGTGCATTTGTCTGAGAGGGCAATATTTCAATGGAAGACCCTGAAGGACATAAAGAGAAAGATCAGAAATGAAGGCCCTATGATGCTGTAAGATTTGAAGTTGCTCAAAAGCTAGGAAGGAGGTAGGTGGTATAGATGGGGGATGACAAGGGCTGGGCCCCAGTGAGGTGGGTCTTTTAAGCCAAATTGAATTTTACTCCAAGTGTTATGACAAGGCACTGAAGACTTTGACAGGGAGTGAGGTAAAATCTGATTTCTATTTTACAAAATCACTTTGGCTATTTTATGGGGAAAGAGTGATGGCAGGGAGTGGCAAGGAGGCTTTTTCCATACCCCAAGCAAGGAGAAATAGCAAAGTGTCACCAAAGGATTGCATTAGAAATTTCTTCATTTGAGTTGATTGGCATGGATATTCCCTCATAAATTCTGTCCCAGAGTTGTACTATCTCAATCTCAGAAGTAAGAATCCCGATAAAAGCATTCTGTAATCATGTTTCATATAGTTGGGTGTGAAAGTCATTTTTCCTTTCTCACTAAGCTTAGTTAGATGATAAGGTTGTTTATGTAACCTCCTGAAATGAAAGAAAAAAAATGAGGCAAATTATGTCACACAAATGAAAACACTTGATAACAGAAGGGGAATTGTTGTTCCAACAGAAAAAGATAATTGTGGGCTAGAAGGAAAGACAGTGACGTGGGGATTTGGACACACCAACCAATCCTCAACACTCCCAGTAAAGATATAGATGCTTGAGAAAACAAAACAAAACAAAACAAAACAAAAACACACAAAAAATGAAATATCCCATTGCACTGTTTAGTGATTTATTACATTTTTAACACCAAAAATCTAGACAGTGTGGCCAAAGAGAGGATTTCTGTAGCATTTCTGTGTGTGTTTGGCAGTGCAAGAAATGTAACTTGAGCATTGAAATATTGGAATTGCCAGGAAATGTTCATGGCTTTATATAGATAAAGGAACAATGTTGTTTAATTTGGGACCACCGAAGAAAACTGGGTATATACAGACATCTGAACCATATAGTCTCCTCCTTAAAAATAGACATGTTTGTACCATTTCAGTCTACCAGATATAATAGTGAAATGAGAGAAGAGTTTTTCACCTCTATTTTATAGGAAAGGGAAACACAGAGAATGAGCAGAATTGCTCTCAATTCCATAGTGACCAGATCAAGCCTTGAAACTCCAGATGCATTTCCTCATCCCCTACTAGAGCTACTACAGAGTCTGGTCAGCTAACAAGTGGCTGCAAGTCATCGTATGCTGTCTTTTTTTCACATTGTTCCACTTAGCAGGGGAATGAGTTTTCTTGGCAGAGAAAATAGAACGAAAGGAAAAAAAAAATGTTTATTTGCCAAAAGAAAAAGAAGTTTTGAAGCAGCATATATGTCTCACACATAGACACACACACACACACACACACACACACACACAAATCATTCATCTCTTAGAAGCAGTATATTTTTATCATATTCTTTTCTACTTCTAGCCATGTGAAGATCTATTGTTCATGTAGTTCAGTAAGGAGCTAAATAAGTTAAGAGGTAGAGAATGAAACCCAGGGAAAAAGATTAAAACATATTGAAAAGCTTAATTCTAAAGGACAGGATGAAAGATAATTCTACAGCAATCTACAAATATACCAATTTACACAGAGGTTGGTGACCAATTTCTACCATTGTCATATAATTGGATGTCTTCTGATCTCTGGTGCAAGTATTCTGATCTAGCTCCATGATGAACACAAGAATGGGTTAAACTTCATGATGAATTTCTGCTTTATTACAACTAAAACTTCTGGGAAGTGAAACAACTGTTGAACACTAGAATAGTTTACACCAAATGAGAGCTTTACCAAGTAAACTATTCCTCTGTGGCCCATTTCAACACTATTCTCAGTCCCCGTCATTTCTTTCTTTTTATCATTGGATATATTGTCCCATACACTCTTTCCCTTGTCTTAGGTTTCCAAACCCTGACATATTTCAAGTCTTAGTTCACATCAGACCATAATGAAACTCAATGATTTTCACCTTTTATGAACCTCTGCAACAAAGTAGAACTTGAGAATTTATAGATATACCATTCATAGTTTTGACCGTTGCAAGAGATTTTGATTCTTATTACTTTCATTAGGCATGGATTGGAATCATGATGTGAAGGAGGAAATCACTGATTAGTGAGGAAAACTAGTCCACTGTTGAGCATCTACAACTTAATGACCTTTTGTTGTTCTCTACCTGTCTTTGTGCACACAGTAACCTCAGAACATGAAATTTGGAATCTTCAAGTTTCTCAGCATATACCTCTGGCAAATCTCAAGGATCTATTGTACCTAAAGTCTGTATCACATAATGCAACCCAGGGTCCAGAAAAAGCCTAATTTGAATACTTCTCCTTAGGAATTCTGGAATATGATGGCATGCTTCTTAGTCTTTGGTTTACAAATAAAGGCATTTCAGCCAGTGAGAATTGGATTTAAACTTCATTTTCACAGTTCCTATTTAGTGTAAATAAAAAATTGGGGAGAAAAATGTTTTGGAGAGTTTGGAGTTCAGTGTGCAATAGTGAGTCCAATAATTCTACCAAAGCTACAGTATGAAGAAGGCATATTGAAAGTGTCTTGATACCACAGTACAAAGAAGGATTTCAGCTCTGATCCCAGAGAGAGCCAGTGGGAAGAAGTTCCACTCTCAGTCCTGTGGAAATGGCAGAGAAGCTGAAGAAAAGTAGAATCATGCCAGAGAAATTTCCATTGTCCAGCTCTATGAAATTTAGGCTAAGTCCTTTAAAAACGATCTCTAACAATATCAAACTAAGAGTACTGCTCAGAGTCCACATAAGTGTTGCAATTGTTGGTAAGGTAGACGTTCCAAGAGATACGACCAGTAGTGGGAGATGGGATCCTCAGAATTGGGAGAGAACTGACCCAATCTGCAAAAGTACTGAGTTGGCTTAAAGACAAAATAATATTAATATGCATCATGGATTGAGTTCTTTCTAAGGTCAACACTATGCACATTGTCTCATCTAATCCTTATATAACTGTTGTTTGAGGTAGGCATTACTAAGTCATTTTACTGAGCAGGAAACTGAGGCATAGAAAATTAAAGCAACTTAACCAAGAATCACACTGGGTGTAAGTGGCAGGGTCAGAATTATGTAATTTCAGGGCTCCTATTTTTAAACCTCATGATCTATGTCTTCTACACAATGGTAAAAAAGGAAGAAGACTACTCTTGTATTAAAGAACAAAGCCAGGGGCTCCTGGGTGGCTCAGCTGTTAAGCATCTGCCTTCGGCTCAGGTCATGATCCCAGGGTCCTGGGATCGAGCCCCGCATCAGGGTCCCTGCTCGGCGGGGGGCCTGCTTCTCCCTCTCCCTCTGTCCCTGCTTGTGTTCCCTCTCTCACTGTGTCTCTGTCAAATAAATAAATAAAATCTTTAAAAAAAAATAAAATAAAATAAAAAAATAAATAAAGAACAAAGCCCATGTAACTCCACCTCATAAAAGGAGCCCTAAAGCTGGCTATCTAATAGATGCTGTATGATGTAAGAATCCTGAGGGGGAACCTCAGTTAGAATGGATCCCAGCCTTGGATGTTCCAGGAATAGTGATAGCCTGGAAACTCAAGTTTTCCCTTATAGTCTTCTCTAATCATTTAATGTGTGGCATGCATCTAGTTATAAATTCTCACTTTCAGGGTGAGAACTTAGTCTATAATAACAATATTTATTTAAGAATACTCAACATTTAATTGATAGATTCTCATTTCTCTAAGATGAGAAGTTTCATTATGGCCCTATGGAAATGGAAGGCAAAAGACTGACAATGATTACTTTTTTGGGGGGGGGGCTGGGTACAGTATACTTTATTGATGGTATATGACAAGGCAGGGCTCCCCAAGCCCCTCCCCTTCTTCAGGGGGTCTGGGATGGAAACGGTGGAGGTCGGGAGATTCTCAGTGTTTGGGGGGATAAGTTGGGGCAGGGACTCCCTAACAGCTGAGGGCCTCTCTCTTCCTCTTGCTCTCCCTGGGGCTGGTGGTCCAGGGAGCTCTTACTCCTTGGAGACCATGTGGACCATAAGGTCCACCACCCAATTGCTGTAGCCAAATTCATTGTCATACTAGGAAATGAGCTTGACAAAGTGGTTGTTGAGAGCAATGCCAGCCCAGGCATGGAAGGTGGAGAAGTGGGTGTCACTGTTAAAGTTGCAGGAGACAACCTGGTCCTCAGTGTACCCCAGGATGCCCTTGAGGGGGCCCTCTGATGCCTGCTTCACCACCTTCTTGGTGTCGTCGCATTTGGCAGCTTTCTCCAGGCGGCAGGTCAGATCCACAGCGGACACGTTGGGGGTGGGGACATGGAAGGCCATGCCAGTGAGCTTCCCGTTCAGCTCAGGGATGACCTTGCCTACAGCCTTGGCAGCACCAGTGGAAGCAGGGATGATGTTCTGGGCAGCCCCTCGGCCGTCGTGCCATAGCTTCCCAGAGAGGGCGTCCACGGTCTTCTGGGTGGCAGTGATGGCATGGACGGTGGTCATGAGTCCCTCCACGATGCTGAAGTTGTCATGGATGACCTCGGCCAGAGGAGCCAAGCAGTTGGTGGTGCAGGAGGCATTGCTGACAATCTTGAGGGAGTTGTCATACTTCTCATGGTTCACACCCATCACGAACATGGGGGCATCAGCAGAAGGAGCAGAGATGATGACCCTCTTGGCCCCGCCCTTCAAGTGAGCCCCAGCTTTCTCCATGGTGGTGAAGACCCCAGTGGACTCCACAGCATACTCAGCACCAGCATCACCCCATTTGATGTTGGCGGGATCTCGCTCCTGGAAGATGGAGATGGACTTTCCATTGATGACAAGCTTCCCGTTCTCAGCCTTGACTGTGCCGTGGAATTTGCCATGGGTGGAGTCATACTGAAACATGTAGACCATGTAGTTGAGGTCAATGAAGGGGTCATTGATGGCGACAATATCCACTTGGCCAGAGTTAAAAGCAGCCCTGGTGACCAGGCGCCCAATACGGCCAAATCCGTTCACTCCGACCTTCACCATCGTGTCTCAGGGACGCGGCTGGCACTGAATCAGAAGATGCGGCTGTCTGTCCAACCGGGAGGAGCAGAGAGCTGACAACGATTACTTTTTAAAAGGCTTTTCTTTTGTGCGAGACATATTAAAAAAGAGACTCTTAAATTTCCTGGACAACGAATGTTTTTCTCTTAGATAGCTATAACCTTCACCCTTACTTTCAGTTCTAAACTTTTAGAGCAAACAAGACACAATCAACTCATGGACCAAACCTGCAAACCATGCATATGTAGATTTATGTAAATATTAATGCAAATCAGGCACAGCCACTGGGCTTCTGGGAGGTTACAAATGGAGCCCTTGGTACAGCAGAGGTCAAATATCCTTGGCTTAGAGCTCAAGTCTACATGCAGATTTTTATAGGACAATGGCAGCCCCTAAACACAGCAGTCTTTAAATGCTGTGATAATTCTATTCCTGGGTAGTTTTCAGTCATAATTAGGAAGGGGTGACCTAGTTCAGAGAAAAATGAAGAGCAGAATGAAACTGAGCTCTAATATTCCAGTTTATTTAAGTTGAATATTGATTATCTCCCAGGCCCTGCTTTCCTTCCTTTTTCATGTGTCCATGAAGGGACCTGAGCTGGCATGGAAAATGGCTTTTTTATTTCAGTTGGCTTTGATCTGAGTACTGAATTTCCCTAACTTACCTAAAATCCGGAAAGCCCAAGGCCGTTGTCCTTGAAAAGGCTTCAGTGTAGAGGAGCCACATGCCTTGAAGTGTGTGAGCACCCTCCCCACATGCTGTACCACCACCACCAGTGAAATTATAAAAGCAACAGAGACTCTGCTATGACTATTACAACTACTAATACTGAGAGCTGTGGATTTCCATTCCAGTGAATTATAACCAGTGAACAAGACCACTAAACTGGAGTCTGAGAATATCCTTGTGGGAACTCACCAGATGATCTGGGTACAGTAGGCCAGGTTAATCCCAGTCCCTCCGTCTCAGAGCAGAGGAGGTCTGTGGAGCACATGGGGGTAACCATGCCAAACCATTGGACCTGGATGAATTGGCCGAAATGGTCTTCTGCCATCCTTGTGTGCACGTCAGCTTTAATACCTGAGTTCACAACCAGGGGTTTTGCTTCTACTGCAGGGTTCAATTAATTGTGCAAAGTAGTTAGACTTTGAGCTCCACCAACACTTCTTGCCCAGAAACAAATCTCATGCAGGGTGACTTTAACAGTTCCCAGTGCTGGCTACTCCCAATCTACTGCCACAGAGCACTGCCTCCTGGTTTCCCCAAACACCGTCTTAGAGCCTGACAGTGAGAATATTCCTGTTCTCTTAACGTGTTTCCAGGACTGTGGCCAACGGGAGACACCAGGTCATTAAACACATTCACAGCTGAATGACTAAAGAAAAGACATGATAGTTTTAATTAATTCTTTGCAGTTGAGCCCTATGTTCTTTGGATAAGATTATTACTTCTATGTTCCTCTGATTCCACATCTATAAAACTGAGATCAAAATGCCAATTTTCTTCAATGAAATGGTCTGGAAAATAAGAAAGATAAAAATCTAAAAGCATTTACAAATATCTATTTTTAAGTTGAGAAAAAAACATTGGTGAGTTTAAAATCAGCCAAATTCCATGAGGAGTTTCTGTAGAAATTTAATCGATCAGGATAATTGCGGTGGTTGTAGTGATAACAAAATGTGAACACAAAATTAAAGGAGTGGGGGTGGAGCAACTAAAAAGTCAGAGATGGACTTTGCTCTGTTTAGTACAGATAGCCAACGCACTTGGGAGGAAAGAGGGGTGATGGGGGAAGCTTTTCTTTGAATGAGACAAGAAAAAGCGAACCAATTATGCCATGGATCAGGGGAATGGATCAAAACCCAGCTTTCAGTTTGCCGGATAAGCACTTTCAGTTAGACTGTAAATAATTCTCACCTGTGCTTAGGTATAAACCATGTAAACCGTACCAATATTTGAAAGAGAAAATTGTCCTCACTTCTAATTAAAAGGTATTATATACTCAGTCGGCTGTGTTGTCCAAGAACCCATTAATCAAAGAAGCCATTACATCTCTACTTACATTAATTCCATTATTGTATCACGTGAGTTATGTTCAAACATTTATTGCCCAATAATTTTCAGAGAAAAATGTAATAACTTGGGTGGAGATATCATTAATGTGTAGAGATTTTTGGCACAGGAGTTAATGAAGTGCATGAACTAACCCTCCAACCCCAATTATAATGAACTTTTCCAAATTCCAAGGCTAATGGGTAAGCTCCAAATGCTGTAAATGAGATTGCTGGATTCGAGGAACACTGTGAATGTCAATTTAGTCCTAGGCTTTTGTAAGGATAATATCAGGTAAACAAAATCAGAGACCTTTCTCATCTTCTAGAATATTTGAGGCTATTTCTTACATGCCCAATAATTTTTTAGCAAAAGCTTCAATTATAAGAATATATAATGGATATAATATATATATTAAAAAAAACTTTCTAAAACAGGCAGTTGATTCTACCTTTTTAAAATCTCAAGTGGTAAAACAAAATATCATTACAAAAATAATACCAACAGGGCTTTATAGGTTATTATAAGAGAATTTATCATGTGCGTTGCCTTTTATCACTGTGCTTGTCAAACTGTAGAAATATGAGATAAATGGTAATGGCCATCATGTAATATTTGCTTTAGGAAGTCTGAGCAATCGTAAAAAGACACTGGACTGCCGAGACCTGATACTTGGTTCCAGACTCTTGAAATGGCACAGATGTACTGCAGATCTGAGGCAGAAGAGAGAGACAAAAAAATGAGAACATTTGGATTTGGGCTCAGTCAATCACAGCATCCGAACATTCGGAGTGATCTCAGGAGTTACATAGACCAGACAATTCTTAGTCAGAGATGAGTTGAGGTCGGAAACTGAGGAATCCAATTGCCTCAACCGTAGAAATACATGGGATATCAGGGAGACCCCAGGTCCACAGGGAGAAGTTTTCATTTTTTTAGCAACAGAAAGTCAACAGAACATGTTTAAGTAAAATGATGTGTGAAATCCCAAAGTATAAAACATACAGAATAGACCCACTTGGGATGAAGGCAGAGGGGATGGAGAAGAGCCCCCCCACCCCAGGCCCTGCTCCCTAGATCCACTGCAGTTTTCCTATGGGAAGTTATCAGATGCTTAGATCTCTGGGGAACTGCTTGAGTTAGGACTGTTCTGGTGTCAAAAGAAAACACTCAATATGAATAAGAATGAGATCAAGCAAAATAATAATGATGATGAGAATTATCTCATAGAGAGGAATTCTTAATCTCAGGAAACAAACTGAGGTTGCTGGAGTGGGGGGTGGGGTGGGAGGGATGGGGTGACTGGGTGATAGACACTGGGGAGGGTATGTGCTCTGGTAAGCGCTGTGAATTGTGCAAGACTGTTGAATCTCAGATCTGTACCTCTGAAACAAATAATGCAATATACGTTAAGAAAAAAAAAAGAAGAAGGTAGAGGAGGGGAAGAATGAAGGGGGGGAAATAAAAGGGGTAGACGAACCATGAGAGACGATGGACTCTGAAAAACAAACTGAGGGTTCTAGAGGGGAGGGAGGGTGGGAGGATGGGTTAGCCTGGTGATGGGTATTAAAGAGGGCACGTTCTGCATGGAGCACTGGGTGTTATGCACAAACAATGAATCGTGGAACACTACATCTAAAACTAATGATGTAATGTATGGGGATTAACATAACAATAAAAAATTAAAAAAAAAAAGAAATCTAAGGAACCACATTCATGTGGCTCTTTTATCAATCAGAATTTTGATCACCATTGTAACTCCCAGAGAATATGGTATGAGAGGTGAATTTTCTGTCCATGCAAAAACAGTAATAAAGAAGTGAAAGTGAAAAAAAAAAAAAAGAATTATCTCATAGAGGAGCAGTGCAGCTGAGTTTGAGGGAGGGACCAGAAATGGGATGGTTGGTCATCAGATATCTCTGTCTCTGTTGTTCCCTTTAAATACATACATGCACTTCCAAATTCCATAGGAAAAGATTATGATTGGTCTAATTTGGGTGGGAACAAAAACTCTAATGGGATGTGGTGTTGTTATATAGGAAAAATGAGGAGGATAGGGTCACATCCTTCAGCTTGTGTCACAGGCAGCTGTGGCCTAACTTCTCACTGAGGCTCAGGGTCTGAGCTCCAGATCCTGTGGGCAAGGATGACTGAGGACCAGGAAGGTGGCCTCGAAATACCGAACAAGACCGAAGCCCAGCTCTTTCCCTACAGCTTAAGGTCAGGGAAGAGAGCAGCAGGACTATTGAGTTGGTAAGTCCCAAACGCTACCTAGCTAGGTCTTTGAGACACTCCTGACCAGTTCAGGATTGCTTTCTGAGTCAGGGCTGGGGCCGGGGGTGAGGGTGGGGGGGACCAGTAGAACCTGCAGGAGTCAGTAGAGCTCTGAGCATGTGGCCTCTGCTGGGAGAGAACTGAATAGGCCATTAAAACTTCCCATAATGGCTTTCTGCTCCAAACAGTATTTGTGGGGAGAGGACATCCCAGGGCCTCCTGCTCTCTCTTAACCCTTCCTAACAAAATGAGTGATCTGTGACAGGAGAGAACAGTTCAGTTCCAATAACATGCAATGCCTGAACCAAAATTAAGGGAGCTATGTTGAATATACATGTTCTCTGAACATGAACAAACACAACTGGTCTACACCTTCTAAGCTAACATTTTCGACATACATAGTCTTGGGGTGTATAAAAATTTTCTAAGAAAAGATCTCATGAAATAATTTCAAGAGCTGCTCCCATATAGTACCTTGGGATATTTTTCATTCATGGAAAGACTAATAACATGAAGCTTGTCTGCATCTCGGTGTGGTACATATTTTACTCATTTGCCTGATTTGACGAGGATTTTAATATCACATGGTTGCTCAAAGAAGGACATGGAAATGTTTAGAAGCAGGACTCGGGTTTTAACGTCAAACGTCCACTCCTAATGCTTCTGCTAAGAAGTAACAAAATATTTGTCTCAAAGATAGTTAACCTCTCTTCCATACACAATCAACAGCACACTGCATTGGCAAGCATTACGTAACGCCCCTTCTCTTCCAGGGAGGATGGAAATCTTTTTGCTTCGGTTTTCGGCTTTTCTCACAAAGATGCGGAACACCAAGAACACACACCATTCTCCAACAAGTGAGCTTGTCTTGAGACAATTTTTTAAATCTAATTTAAAGATTGGGACACTTGGGTGGCTCAGTCGTTAAGCATCTGCCTTGGGTTCAGGTCATGATCCCAGGGTCCTGTGATCGAGCCCCGCATCAAGCTCCCTGCTCAGCAGGGAGCCTGCTTCTCCCTCTCCCACTTCCCCTGCTTGTGTTCCTTCCCTCGCTCTGTCTCTCTCTGTCAAATAAATAAATAAAATCTTAAAAATAAATAAATAAAGGTGAATGTCAGAGCAGTGTTTCCCCTCTATAGGAACTAAGGAACTAAAATTCCAAACATACAAAAACTGTCCTGTGTGACTCTGGTGGGGGGCAGGGCTTTTATCTGCAAGGAGCTCGCCAGTCCTCAGGAAACAGTGCCCAGAGGAAGAGCAGACACCTCCATTCATAACCCTGAGGTGACAGAGGAGAGCAGCTTCTTCTCCTTCTCCTCCTCCTCCTCCTTCTCCTTCTTCTTCTTTTTTCCAATTCCTTTCTTTCCCCTAAGGACTCGGATGTATTACATATAAAACCAACCCATGGCTTTTCTGACATATTTTGCCCAAGCTGGAGTTATACACATGTGCCAATCACCAGTGAAAGGTGATTACTTATTCAGTAAAGAGGAGCTTTGAAGAACAGTGGGACATAGTTCCACATAAATGACACGTTTTATCTGTTTTTCAAATAATTCATGGAAAATACTGACATAAAGTGCCAATTATTTTTTCCCCATGAATAGGGCTGGCAGTCTTATTGTATACTTTAAAAGTCACTTACAATTTACTCACCTTTTTTTAATTCCCCAGGGAAAAGGATCTATTTTCTTTGCTCTAAAGATTAAAGTTCAATTTGACTTCATATTTTGTGAAAGGGACACTTAAAGACATTGCATACTCATATCCTTCCAGATATCATTACAAGCTGTAAACTGGTGATTGATGTCTACTAGGATAGCCTCCAGAGGCTGCATGCTAGTTAAAATAATAAAGTGCTCCTTATCCTCTGGATGCATTTGAGAGAATAGCAGGTGGTCATTGTTTACTGTGCTAAAGTGAGCCACTCCATTTGAGACAGCTCATTTTGGACCAGAGCTTAATGCCATGCCTGAGTGATTCTACTTCTAACAAAGCTGCCAACAGACTCATTCTCGTTGTTTAATTTGAATGAGAATTAGCTGTTGCCGCAATGCAAGCCCAAGACCCTCTATTACGAAATGGTTTGCTAGACATGTTTATTGAAGTCTAGTGGCTACAGAATTTGGAGGGTAGTGGGAATGATAGCCACTGGAAGACACTCCTCATTTCTAACCCCACTATTCTACGTTAGACTCAAGTAGTCATGGCGACAGGAGAGGGAGAGGTGGTCACATCCTTCGGCTTGTGTCACAGGCAGCTGTGTCACTTAGACTCCCAGGGAAGGACAGGATTCAGGGAAAACAGTGGCCCATATATTTTCATTAAAGGAAGAGCATGCAACCACTCTAGGAGCCATCAGGGTAATTGACACAGAGCCCTTCTCAAAGAGCATTACATCAGCATGAGCATAGGGTCCGCCTGTGCCATGGCTGCTGAAGTTTCAGTGGGAAGGGTCAAAAAAAGCCACACACAAAAAAAAACCAAAAACCTGGAATTTGCAAGACACCATTCCATAAAGTATTGTCCAGGATCCAGTTGTAGAAAACTTTAGGATGAGCAGTAACTTAATCCTGGACAGTTGGCAAGTCCAGCCACCTGAAACATGGACCATTCTAGCCTAGTGCCCTAAAGCATGCATTTTATAATGTGATCTAGAAAATCTGAGTTTAAAGACATGAGTGTCAGTGTGCTTTAGAAAGGACTCACTGGGGTCCTGGTGTAAGCATGAAGGCCAAACAAGAATCAACACTCCTGCTTCTAAGCAACTGTTCCTGTCCCAGGGACCAGCTTATTTTTATAGATTTATTTGTGATACTGTTCTCCCGTTTCTGCTCAGGAAACACTCAATGTCATATTTCTCTTTAAAGAAGATAGATCATTTCTCTAAAACCAGATGAGGTTCATGGAGCTCAGGGTGGTCACAAAAAATTATTATCGAAGTAGAAACAATCAAGGTAGGAATGCAATCGGTATTGTTACTAGAAGAAGAAAATAAACGCCATAATTCAGGGTCATTGTGGCAATCTTTATTTGCTTATTAAGTTATTGTTACTCCAAAGATTTTTTTCTTCGTTCAGTCAATGCAGCCTGGTAAATACCTATACTTTGTTTCTCATGGCATTGATCTGCTCATTCAGTGATTTTTACCAATGATGTTGGGCATTCAAGATTTGGTGTAAACATGTATGTGGACAGGTTTAGAGTCCTCTATGGCTCTATGCAATTTCTAGGAGCACATTACACCGTTTCCTTCAGGGAACAATTCTCTACCTGTTGGAGGTCTCCTGTTCTCCAGTTTAAATAGCCTTAACTATGCTTATCTTTTTTTCTAAGACTTACTGTCGATCCTTATTCCTTTTGATTAATCTCCTTGGGAATCTCATACCAGCTATACAGTAGTTCTGTAAAGGCTTCAAGAATCTCCCAAATTTAATCTATTGGTGGCAGTTTGGGGAATAGATTGAGTAATTGCTTATGTTTTCTGGAAATACTGTATCTTGTTTTATGACCCTCATTTCTCAGAGTCTGGCTAACTTATGAAGTGGGGAAAAAAACAAAAACAAAAAGCAAAACAAAAAAAATTTACTAAGTCTTAGATAAGAACAACATGAAGGTGATCCTCCTAGAGAAGGTAAAAAAAAGGTACCAAAAATAATGGAAAGGGCAGTTTCATCTCCAGCAAAAAGGAAGTACCCATTTATTCTTTCCTAATGAAGTCTATAGTAGGAGAAAATGCTCTGGCTCCTGGGCAGTTGGATGCAGTTCTTTTTCATTGTTGTTATGAACTTTGGATAATGGTATGTGTCATAGACCAGGTAAGAAGTTAGATCCCCAAATTTGTAGAATCCAGGCCTTCAGAGAGCTGTGGAATCCTAATAGGTGAGAAGTCAGGAGTTGGAATGCAAGGGTATCAGGACGCAATAAGACAGAGGCTCAGCTGCCAGGAAAGGATTCAGGAGTCCAACACCCACGTTCTGAGGTCAAAGCAAAACAGAGGGTCAGAAATCTGTGTACATGTAGAACTCTGTTTGTGAGGCACATGGGACAAGGTTTGCAAATCTGTCTCTGCCACAAAACAAAACAAAACAAAACAAAAAAAAACGCTTATCTAGTTTCTGTTGGGGCAGGAATAATTCTCAATTTGCATCCTGTTCAGGGCCTGAAAATAAGGGCTGATGATGATGGGGATATAATGGAATATTAAAATGACTTTATTGGACAAGTGTATTTGTCATGATCTCTATTACCTAATAGACCCCCTTCCTGTTATTTGTTTATTTTTTCCAGCCTTATTGTGTATAATTGACAAATAAAAGTTGTATATATTTAGAGTGTGCAACATGATGATTTAATATATGTATACATTATGAATGCTCAGAAAACATTACTGCAGGGTTTCCAACTTCTACTAATCTTCAAGACCATCTGAAAACTTTAGATATAAGATATCTAATCTTAAGGCATATCATCCATATCAACACATAAAGTTCTGCTCCTTCTGAACTTCAAGAAGCAGGCTATTTCCAATACCTTTTATATGGAAAAAAAATGCATCTGGTCCCACTCTAGAGCTTTCTCTGGCAATGACCAGGATCACAACAACCACTTCTGTTTAAAGGACGGAGCTAGGAGAGGAGGGAGGTAAGCTGGGACTCAAAAACAAGAAGTAGGTGGTGATGGGGAAAGAGTTTGAGTTTTAATAACATGAAAGCAGAAAAAATTTAAAGAGACAATAAAACATGCATACATTATTCAAACATTTATTGGGTGTTTTCAATGTACAAGGCACTTCATATATAACGAGATACCAACGGATTCAATGAGAAAAATGTTGGTGATCTCTAGCCATTCCCACATTGAGAAAGCAAGAAATTTTCCAGAGAACCTGAGACATCGAGAGAAAAATCTAGGCAGATTTAGATAGATGGTCCTTCTATACCAAAGCACTTCGGGGAGTACCTACTAAAATGTAAACAGCACCAAACTAAGGTCTGGGTTTCGGTTTTAATTTTACAATTTTGAGCAAGTCTGTAAATTTTGCTGACTCTAGTTTCTAACCCTAAGGTACAAGATGCTTTATCATCAGAGTTTAGTAGGAAGGATATCATTGCCTGTGAGCTGTTGGGTATTATAATAGATTATGAACAAGTAGAGGGATGTCATAGAAGACAGAGAGGCCAACTCTTTCTGGGAGAGACATCAGAGCAGCTTCACAAATATTTGAGTTGGGCCTTGACCAAAGAGTACAAATTCATAAGGCAAATAGAGATGGTGAGCAGAATATTTCTGGCAGAGGGCAGAGGAAACAGCATTTATCAAGGCCCTGAAGAATTCATCCCTTCACCCATTCTTTCAACTAATTAGGGAGAATTTATTATTAATTACTCATTAGTTCTTATTTATTAG
Source organism: Neomonachus schauinslandi (assembly GCF_002201575.2). Classification (NCBI taxonomy): domain Eukaryota; kingdom Metazoa; phylum Chordata; class Mammalia; order Carnivora; family Phocidae; genus Neomonachus; species Neomonachus schauinslandi. Next base: position 107,604,362 of record NC_058407.1, on the reverse strand, counting down.
TTATATTAACTTTAGTATTATTATCTAATACTGTTCTAGACAGTTTAATATGATAATAAATAAGACAGGTAATGTCTCTGCCCTCAGAGTATAAAATCAAGTGGGAGAGAAAGATAATAAAATAAGTAAAAGGTATAATTGTGAAATAATATGATATAATAGTAAAATTTCAAATAATAAGTGCTATGAGAAAAATAAAGCAGGGTGTGATAATGGATAATGAGGGTAAAGGTGGATAATGAGGACTTCTGTGAGACAGTAACATTTGATCTGGGACAAAAAAGAGCCCACCATGAAAGATCTGGGGGAGTTTCAGGAAGAGGGATATCAGCACATGTGAAGACACGAAGATGGCTCTAGCAGGAGCACGCTGAATGAAGGGTTGATTAGGTGCAGATGAAGTCAGAAAGTTAGGTGGGGACCACATCTTATGGGGTCCTGTATACATACTGAGGAGCTTCAACTTTAAGTATAGAGGCAAGTGTAGAGGCAGCCAATGGAGAGTTTAAAAGGATGAATGACAGGACATGATTAATATGCTTAATAGATCACTCAGAGGGTAGACTGGGTGTCAGAAGATGAGGTAAGAATGAAATCAATTATGACAGTGCCTTCTCAATAGTTCAAGTAAGAAATGACCATGACTTTAACTAGGATATCAATAGTGCAGATAGTGAGAAATGATTGAACTATTTAAAATATTGTTTTCCATGGAGTCAGTTGGATTGACTTGGATGTAGGGAATGAGAAAAAGAAAGAAAGAAAGAAAAAAAGATGGCTCATAGATTTTTGGCCCAAAGAAATGGTGGTGCCTTTCAGTAAGACAGGGGAGGCTGGAAGTAGAACATAAACGGAGAGAAAGACAGTTCTATTTTGACATCTTAAGTTTGAGATGCTTATTAGACACTTAGTCAGAGATGTAAGTAGGGCTTAAAGAAAAGCAGGCACATGCCTTGAACTGTAACGGGTGCCCGGTGGTTGAAGAGCTGCACGTGAGGAGAGAGCACAAGTCCAGGCTGAAGAGGCCAGCAAAGACCACATCAAGGAGAGAAGTGCGTGGGGCGCCTGGGTGGCTCAGTCGGTTAAGTGTCTGACCCTTGATTTCGGCTCAGATCATGATCTTAGGGTTGTGAGATGGAGCCCTACATTGGGCTCCATACTGAGCATGGAGCCTGCTTGGGATTTTCTTTCTGTCTCTCTCTCTCTGCCTTTCCCCCTCCCCCTTGCATATGTTCTCTCTCTAAAAATTACATTAAATAAATTAAATTAAAAATTAAAAAAGAAAAGAAGTGCATGACACATGAAGATGGACTTTGTACTGTAGGCGATGAGGGCCTAACATGGTCAGTTTTCAGTTTCTGAATACTCACCCTGACAACGGTGTGGATGGTTCACAGGCTAGCAAGACTGGTAAAAGAAGACTAGTCAATAAATTATCATTATTAATATAAGGCAAAGTTCAGAAAAACCTACCTACAGTAAGGGAGAAATAGTGGGAATAGAAAAAGGTTTTGGACCTTTTGGGCTCCAGACACCAGTGGTCTCTGTAAAATAGAGGCTAAGCTGAAGACAAAGACCCGGGCTGGTGATGATGTAGAAGTCATCAACATCTGGATAAAAGCTGCAGGCTTGTGAGTAGACGAGACTGCCTGGAGTAAAATGCAGAACTAGAAAACAGGAGCACCAAGGAGATGTTCTTGGGAACAAATAATCTCAAAGGCTACTGGAAGGTAACAAGCCTGTGAAGGAGGAGGACTTGGATAAGAACATCTTTAAGCTAACTGTTTAGTTTTAGTTAAGGCTATTTAAACTGTTTTAGTCAGCTCGGGCCGCTATCACCAAGTACCATAGGCTGGGCAGCTTACAAACAACAGAAATTTATTTTTCACAGTTCTGGAGGCTGGAAGTCTGAGAACAGGGTGCCAGCACAATCGAGTTCTGAATGAAAACTCCTTTCTGGGTGGCAGACTGCCAACTTCTTGTAGTATCCTCAATATGGCAGAGAGCAGAGAGAGGAGGCAAACTCTCTCATGACCCCTCTCTCTCTCTCTCTATCAGGGCATTAATCCCATTCATGAGGGCTCCATCTTCATGACCTCATCAAATCCTAATTACTTCCCAAAGGACCCATCTCCTAAAACCATCACATTGGGGGTAGAGTTTCAACATACGATTTTTAGGGGGACACATTCTTTCATAACAGTAACTATCAGCTCTAATATTCTATAATTAACTATAATTTAGAGTAGGTCAAGAAATGGATATTGAGGAAGGAAGACAATAAACATATTATAATGTTCAGCCCTATGCAACTGAGGTCTGCAGTTTTGTCCCGAAGCTAACTGTTTAGCCTGAATGTGTCGGTCATCAGAGTCTGATTTCTTCATTAGAAGATGCAATACCATGTTGCAGAGGGGTGGGAAAAGGGACAGAAGCAGAGAAAGGGGATGAATATATGATGCATCATAAAGTTGGTCTTTACTAAGTATGATTGATTTCTGGGTCCATCCTTCAAGAAGCTACATGGACTGTATTTGAGGATGGTTCACCTGGGGGAGTAAGGGAGAATATTGATCCACCATCTCACTAATTAAAGTTTTGGCCCAGGGCACTTTAACTCTCTCACTCTTTAGGTTTTACATATGTGGCCTCTGGACAGTATCAGCAAGGAAGCCCTTGGGTAGAGGTGAAGCACACAGCATGGGAATGAGGGAAGGGGAAATCAATGTGCAAAGTAGCCCAAAACTGTGCAGGAAAGATAATGCTCCATGGATGGCTGGAACAGAGACAGAGAAGAACAAGCTCTGAAATGGTACTTAAGAATTATCTGGTTTAGTAACTAAATGCAAAGAGTAGTCAGGTGTTTTGAGGTCTTCTGTTTATTCAGAAGTATTTATTGAGTACTTGATGTTCCTGACACTCTTCTAAGATCTTTGAAATATATTTCCATGGCAATCTCATAAAGTAAGGACTGTTACATGGTCATTTTACAGACTAGGGAACTGGTGCTCAAAGAGTTGAGTCCTTGGGCCAAGGTCATATGCTAGTAAGGGGCAGATCTGGAACTTGAACCCAGCTCTAACTCCTTTTTTTTCTTCTAGTTTTTTTTTTTTTTTTTTTTAAAGATTTTATTTATTTGACAGAGAGAGACAGTGAGAGCAGGAACACAAGCAGGGGGAGTGGGAGAGGGAGAAGCAGGCTTCCCGCCGAGCAGGGAGCCCGATGTGGGACTCGATCCCGGGACCCCGGGATCATGACCTGAGCCGAAGGCAGACGCTTAATGACTGAGCCACCCAGGCGCCCCTCTTCTAGTTTTTATTTAAATTCTAGTTAGTTGACATATATGGTAAAATTGGTTTCAGGTGTAGAATTTAGTCATTCATCACTTATAATAACACCCAGTGCTCATCTCAACAAGTGCCCTCCTTAATGCCCATCACCCATTTAGCCCATCCCCCACCACCTCCCTCCAACAACCCTGTTTGCTCTCTATAGTTGAGTCTCTTATGCTTTGCTTCCCTCTCTCTCTTTTCCCCTTCCCCTATGTTCATCTGGTTTGTTTATTAAGTTCCATATATGAGTGAAATCATATGGCATTTGTCTTTCTCTGACTTACTCTGCCTAGCATAGTATGTTCTAGCTCCATTCACATTGTTGCAAATGGCAAGATTTCATTCTTTTTGATGGCTGAGTAATAGTCCATTGTATATGTGTACCACTGATGTATCCATTCATCAGTCAGTGGAACTTGGGCTGTATCCACATTTTGGCTATTTTAGATAAAGCTGCTATAAATACTGGGGTGCATGTATCCCTTTGAATTTATATTTTTTTATTCTTTGAGTAAATACCTACTAGTGCAATTGCTGGATCATAGGGTTGTTCTATTTTTAACTTTCTGAGGAAACTCTATCCTGTTTTCCACAATGGCTGCACCAGTTTGCATTTCCAACAACAGTGCAAGAGGGTTGCTCTTTCTCCATATCCTCACCAACACCTGTTGTTTCTTGTGTTGTTGATTTTAGCTATTCTGACAGTGTGAGGTGATATCTCATTGTAGTACTGATTTGTATTTCCCTGACCATAAGTGATGTTGCAGCTCTAACTCCTGAATCCCTTCTCATTTCACTACATAAGCTCACACCAGACCAATTATATCAGAATTTATTGGGAAGGGGCCTATGTATCAACAGTTTTTAAAATTCCCCAGCTAGGGGCGCCTGGGTGGCTCAGTCAGTTAAACGTCTGCCTTTGACTCAGGTCATGATCCCAGGGTCCTGGGATCGAGCCCCACATCGGCTTCCATGCTCAATGGGGAGCTTGCTTCTCTTTCTCCCACTCCTCCTGCTTGTGCGCATGCTCTCTCTCTCGTTCGTTCTCTCTCAAATAAATAAGTAAAATCTTTAAGAAAAATAAAATAAAATTCCCCAGCTAGTTCAAATGTGCATCTCGGCTTGGGCATAATTGCCTTATTAAAAAAAAAAAAAGCAAAGCAAAGCAAAGGAAAAACCTTCTTTACCCACTGATTTCAAATATAAGTTGGAATTATATTTTATTTTATTAATGTAAAGACTTGTTGGATTCAATGTGGGAAAAGGGCTTCCATGTAGTTTAGAAACCTGAGTAGCCTGTTCATTAAACCCTAACGTTCAGTGCTATGTTGAGATCACGTCCTTACGTTTGATAGCATTGCCTTTCATTGCTCTTTTACTGCTTTGTGATCTCCTGAACTGTGTTCCTCCAGCTAAGGATTAAAATAAATAAATAAATAAAAATAAATGTCTCTAGATTTTCCCTGGTAAAATATAAATCTTAGAAAATCAAATTCCAACTTGAGAAATCTGGTTTGGATCAAAGAAACTGAGTCATTAATCTAGATCTTTCTGCAAAACTGGAGCCAACCCAATTCCAGGCCATGATATATATGGAAGAGGCCAGATATTTAGAGGGATATTAATTCTTCCTTATTGTTGATGTGTTTGTGCTGACAGAAGAGACAGAGACCAATGGCAGAATACTGAAAGGCTGTATTTGGGTATTTTTAGCTTGATTAAAATAAGGGATGATTTAAAACTATTTTAAACAGCTCTTCCCACAGAATCCTGCAAAGCTTCTAGCCTGATCGCTGGATGGGAGAAGCTTGGCCAAAGGATCTGGATGATGAAGAAGAACCTCTCCCATTCAGATTGAGCCTCCAGCAGTCAGAGGTTGTACCCCATCAGTCTAAACAACATTTTTTGTGATGTAAACACAGACCACAGATGGGAATTGTCTTTTAGCATCTTAGATGAGAAACCCCAGCGGTTCCCATGGACCGCTTAAAGACATTAAAAACCATTCTGTCATTGGCAAAGGGACTGTTTACTCCCTGAGAAACACTCCCAGGTGACAGCCATCACAGGTAGGTTTTGAATCATGGGATGATGCTAATGTGAACTAAGCTTGCATCCCTGGAAAAGCCTATTTCCAGCCCTCTCCTGCTGCTTCATTATCAAAGGGACTGGTGTCCTTGACTCCCATGGCCAGAGTGGAGAGGGGAGGAATGAACCTTGGTTAGCCAGGAGCTCTTGCCTTGTTACAATGCTGATCCTGCCTTTTCTCCATCGGATTCATGAGACAGATGAGCACTTCTGGTGCTGATAAGGCAGAAACACAATCATTATCCTGCACCCATGTATCTTGCAGAGTAACTTGGACACGCATTCCATTTCAGCACCTCTGATGGTCTGACTCATTTCCTCTACCCTGAGGAGAAACAAGGATTGCCTGGACAAAGCATTCATAGCCAATGAATCGGGCAGTTCTCCAGATTCTGAGAAGCTTTAGTGACAGGCCTGAAAACCTGTTCTCTGATAGAGTTCTTTCACCACTGACTCTTTGTACAGTCTGAGTTTCATTTCACTGATGTGGCTAATCCAATGCCTTACTTGTGAAAAAAGAATCACAATTACTTGAGAATGAAAACAAACAAAAACAATGCTTGGCCAAGATCTCTCCTGTCTTTCCCTGCCCTAGGACTCTTCAAGCGCAGATAGAGCCCAGGTGAAAGTCCACAGTGTTGGATCAGTGATAGAGCATATTCAAACCGAACTGTCGCCAATGTTTATTTACAGCCTTTGCTTGTTAATATTTACACTCTTGGCAAAGCAGAATTCTATAGGAAAAACAAAACAAAACAACTGGATCTACCCAATCCTGTACCTCATCTTAGAGATGATGCTGTCTCTGAGTCATCCAATTGCCCAGTTACCAGAAGGCCTCACGTTTACCCTTGGCACATGTGGAGCCCTTGACCAGTAATACTTCTCTGGCCATGAATTCATACATTTGGCTTAATAGTGACACAAAATTGATCCAAAGTACCATTTTCAATGGATTTTTCTCCTTTCTAAATGGACACCCAACCTTACAAGCTTACGTGCCAGTTGTCCACACATATGTTCTCCCTTCCTTTAAGAATTGAAAATAAATTGTTTTTATTTGAGGGACGCTTGAGTGGCTCAGTCGGTTAAGCGCCTCACTTTTGATTTTGGCTCAGGTCATGATCTCAGGGTTGTGAGATGGAGCCCCAGTGGGCTCCACACGGGGTGTGGATCCTGCTTAAGATTCTCTCTTTCCCTCTCCCTCTGCCCCTCACACTTGCTCACTCTCTCTCTCTAAAAGAAAAAAGAAAAGAAAAAAATTTTATTGGAATCAGAGTGGAGGACATTCTCTGGGGACAGGAAAAATCCAACCAGAGCCTGCCTCTGGGGTGGCTGAATTGTAATCCCATGGCCACTTTTGGAATGATCAGGCATTCTATATGCTACACTTAGGGTACAGTGATTGAACCTGAGGATTCCCGAATCAGACTCCAGCGTTCGAATCCCAGCTTCACTATTTTATATCAATGGGCAAATTCCTTGACCTCTCAAAATCTCAGTTACTTCATTTAAAAAATAATTATAAAATAGTCCTTGCTGTGATGATTAGGTGAGATCGTGTCTGAGTGCTTAGCATCCTGTGTGTGGTGAGGCGTAAGTATGGTTTAATAAAAATTAGCTATTATTATCATTTCATTATTATTTATTTAATCTTGAAAGGATGCCACAAAATTCAGTGGCATTTCCAGGACTAAATCAGATTTTAAAAAGGAAACTTCTTAATTCACATTATGACTTAAGTTTGTTTAGGAAAATCTCCTACGTTTCCCTAACATGAAGGAGATCCTTTTTATACCCTCCCAACACCAACATAGAGAGTAAAAACTGGGGTTCTTTATTATATTAGAATCTGCCTGGGAGGTGTCAGGAGTGTTAAGGTGATATGAGGGAGCAGGCTCTCCACCCCCTCTAGCTAGTTTGTGTTTCAAGGCTTCTTGACCTAATGAGGGTTCCCTAGGCTGCAAAGTGGTGCCAGATGATGATGTCGGCAGCTGCATGAGCCGTGTCCTCCTGCATCTGTCCCAAGGTTGTCCGATGGGGATTGTGAATGTCAGGACACTATGTTTCACAGTTAATGGATATAGCTAAATAGATGGAGTAAGAGAGCTTAATTGATTTTGTGCAAGTCATGGGTGGGGGTGGGGGTGGGAGGGAGGCAAGAATGAGTTCCCAGAGAAGAGTAAGCTTAAGGCTATCAAAAAGAGATAAGAAATTAAAAAGATTTTCATTGCTCACTAAACAAGACCTCAGCTAGGACCCCCTCTCAAAAAGCAACAGAACAAGATTAGAGGAAGGTCAAAGGATAGATCTTATCAAAGATAAATGAGCTCTGAGATACCGTGTATTTGAAATGTTTGGGTCTTTCTTGGCAAGAGACACACTCTCATCATGCTGTTGTCTCCTTCCCCTTTACAGCTCTCATTTATTATATCCGGAGATGGTCTGTTTTGCCAGGATACGCCCCTAAAACATTTTGCCCCTCTCCGTTTCTTCTCTTTCTTTAAACCGCAGGTATGCAATAGACATTTTATTCTTGAAAGCAACTGATTTATTTGTGCTGACATCATTAAATGTCACAAGAATTTGACTTCATGTCCAAGATTACTAAAAATACATATTTCTTATCTTTAAAAACAGGAAATCACGTGTCTCTTTAAGAAAAGGAACCCACCCCTGAAAGACTTGCGCTCTACTAGAAATTCTCAGCATATGATTCTGAGGATCGTTTGAAGAGTCTTCTCTTTTCTTTCACCATAACGTCCATAATAAACACATTACAGCAGAAATGCTCAATATATGGAAGAAAAACTATGCAAATTTGATTCATATTCTAAATGTTTCAGTGTACCCAGTGAACATCTGGACCAAAGTCTTTTCTGTCCTTAAATTAAAAAAACATTTTTTTAAATAAATAAATAAAAATAAAAACATCCATTCATTTATGTCTTTACATCTTAAACAAAATGAATTAATGGCTTTTAAACCCTTTGCGCTAAAAAAGGAAAGTGCTCCCAGCTTGACATCTTAAATGATAAGTTGCAGCCCAATGTGTTTTGAAATAGACCAAACATAAATCCATCTTCAATAGGGAGTTTTAATTGGAAGCCACACTGACCCTTCCCTCTGGTGGTGCTGCCACACAGCTTGCAATACTGAAGACTGACGAATTGTCGTAACTGGATGTAGACTTACAACACACTCCCCTCGTGGCCTTAGCCACACCAAGCATCAGGAAGCAGACACACTTTTTCTAGGTGGAGGGAAGACTCTTAAGGTCCACTTTAAGCTGCTGCACCAGGGGCCCCCAGTGGAAGCAAGTGTCTCATTGGAGGGAAAGCAGGGCTGGGGAGGGAGCATAACCTGTGCATAACCTGTTTGAGCAGGGGGAAGTCCAGGGAAGCACCCCTGAAATTAAAAGGATCTGAAATTAAAATGAAGGAGGAGGAGGAGGAGGAAGGAAAAAAAAAAAGAAAACACTCTTTCATGGAGAATTCCATCCATTTCTGGCCTGCTTGGGAATTAAGTTACAGAATTTTCTTGGACTTCTAAGATTGGTGTAGGAGGGGTTGCAAATCTCATCCAGAGCTCTGATGATTTTTTTCTGAGGAAAAGCAAACCAGAAAACAAGGAGAGTTTCTGGTTTAGTGTGTGCTGTTAAGCAGAGATTGTGATATTGAGACCATTCCAGGAAAGGAAGTTTTAAGGCCAAAATTAAAATAGCACATTTGTTCCTTGCAATTTGAGTTCAGAATCCCCCAAGGCTCCTTCCTTGGGAAGCCTTATTTTTCATTTGAGAGATGCTGTGCACCATATGGATTTTTTTTTTTTTTTTGGTTTACATATCACATTTGCCAAGAATGTCTTATGAGACACAGCACCTCATTTTCCATGGGGGTCCCAAGAGATAGCAGATACCTTCAAATCTCTCTCTATTTGCTTGGTAAATGTAAACATGCAGAATAAAACAACACTATTTAGCAAATAAAATGATACTCTCATAACTTTTAAGCTGTGCAAATCATAATTACAGCAATCTCAATAATTATTATCACTTAATTTTCAAAGAGCTCCAACCTTCATTTAGACACAAACTAAAATTGGAATCCATCCTTGACATTAGTCTAGTAAGACTCAGAGTCTCAACAGAAGGCATATACACGATTGAAGAGTTTGACTTAATTTACAGGTGAATTCAATCAATGTGTCAGTTCCCACTGAACTTACAAGTTGCTTGACTAAAGTTGATTGAACAAATGGACCTATTGTGTTGTCACCTACCCTCTGTGGAGATATGGAAGTGGGGATTAGCTCTGGGGAAGATGTGACAGGAAAAAGGAGAGCATCTGAAGTAGTTGAGTGTTGTTCTTCTCTTTGAGATTCTTCATATTTGTTTCTGGTATATTTTTAGGTATTGGCAGGAATATAGGAATGAAATTCACTAAAGTGGACTTAAAATGGAGTTGTGGCAGTGTTGAATTCAAGGGGAAAGCACATGCATTCCTCCGCTGACAAGCTCCTCTAGACTTCTTTGGCTCCATTTCTTTATTGCTGGCAGTCTTAGAATAACAGACTGTCTTATGATCTTTCAGCATCTTCTCTTTGGCGCTCAGGCTTACGGGGGATTGCGATTTGAATCTGGAAGACTCCTAGTTGTCTGGATCTTGGTTAATGAAGAAACTGTCTTCTCTGCACTTACTGAGTAACTCACTCAATAGCCTTAAAGTTGAGAACAATAACTCTTGCAGTCTGATTTTTTTTCTGCTGAATCATTGAAATCTCATCCAGTGTTAACACGCTCCTAGTGATAGAACTGGGAGGAGGTACAGGGACTCTGGCCCTTTGAAGATCTTCTAATTTGTTCACATAGTGTTTATACTTGTTTGTTTCTGTAATTTGCAATTAGAGTACTCTAATCTATATGTTTCCTGAGGAATATTCCAGGAACTGTCAAATACACATATACATGCATATATATATATATATATATATATATATATATATATATATACACACACACACACACACACAACCTTTTAAAAAATACCTATATAAATAAAAAGGGCAAACTGCCTTATAATACAGTGACATTCACAGTAAGTTATCAATATACGTAGAAAACTATTGTATTTGGCACAAGGACCCTAAGAAGTAATGGAACTGGGGTGGTGGATGGGGGGATGGTGACAACAGCTTAGCTGAACAGAACACACTAGCTTGAAAAATCTTGCAACAAGCTCTCTCCCCAACACTCTGCAGTGACTGTCTTTGGCCATTCCGTTCCTGTTTCTAATCTGTTGGCCTTTGTAACTACTAGTGTCATTTAAGGGTGGGGAAGTGGACAGAAATCTAGCAAAAACAATGGCTCGAACTAAAAGAGTAAGCATGGTGGCGTTTTAAGACATAATCACAGGAACTGTCACTTACTGAACGCTAACTATGAGCCAGACCCCATAGCAAGTGTTTTCTATATTTTACCTTATTTCATCCGCACTACCTAATGAGTTTTCATACGTAGGGCAGGGCTTTGGGGGCAGACAGAACTTGCATCCATATCTTAGCTGTGCCATTTACCTAGCAACGAGAATATGGAAAAGTTACTTAAATCTCTCAAAGCCTCTGTTTGTTGAACCAATCAGGTACTAAGCAAGCATCACCTGATGATTTCTGAAGGTAACTTTATAAGTGAGCTTCTTTGTGTTTTGAATTTCTGCGTATGACATTACTGTGTATGAATGTGACTTACTCCCAGAATTTGCCTTAGTCTCCACCGGCCTCTTTCCATCACCCAGAGACTCCCACTTCCTTTAGTCTTCCATGGAGCTCACTTCCCATCATTGAGTCGTCTTCTCTGTTCTTCTGAATCCTCAGATTCTCCATAATTCATTTGAGCTCTTCGGCCCTGGGCAAAACACAGCTCCCTGATGAAGTCCTGTGTGACGTTGAGGTAAGGAGAGGGATTAGCAGGTGTTACTTGCATGCCGTACACCTTTGCTCTAATCCCCACACACCCCCAGGGAAGCCGTGGGCCCTTACCTCCCCATGGACAGCCTGAGGTACCAAGAAGATAAACGCCTTGTGCCCACGTTACGCAGACCCAACAGCGACTTAGCTTTCCCTCCCCCAATCTCATTTTCACTAAACACCAATACTCCGTCTCTGTTCGTTCTCTTGAGGAAACAGCAACAGCAACATGCTCTTGTCAAGTTAGAATGAGTAAGATGTCGGCTTACATCTTAATAGTGTTTGAATTTGTACCTAGCTAAGAGTAGATCAGCCCTGGGCAGCGTGCTGCAAGTGTAACGATTAGAACCACACTGAAGTAAAAACCAAGTACAAATGCAATTTACAAGCAAAACTGTTCAGTTCAAGTTTCTGGTGAGGACTGTTTTCTGGTTCGCTGGAGACTTTTAAACTAATATCAACAAAACAATTTAAAATAGAATAAAAGAAAATTAATCCCTTCATCATGTTATATTAGGGAGTCCTTAGGTTGAATAAAGAGGAACAAAAGATGAGTGGCATATAGGATTTCGGAGCTATCTGTCTGCATGCTATGCCTTAATGGAACGGCATGTCTATCTTTTGGTTCCTGTGTCTTCTGTGTTGGTATATAATGTCCACTTACGTAATAATTTACCTAGCAAAATCCTACTCTCATATTAGAGTTTGTTTTTGAATGAGGAAGATGAAAATAAAAGACATTTCATCTACATCTAAGATATCGGCAGAGGCCTTGGCTCTTTCCCGGTCCTGTTAGTTTCCTAAGTATGAGGAAGGCACCCTAAGAGATGCTGATTTCATTTAAACATCAAAGAGAAGCTCTCCATTTTGACCCGGCTTTCTTCTTTGTGTCTGGCAAGGAGTATTTGTAAATATGGCTTACCAGCCGCCAGGCTGTTGTCCCAGTTACAGACCTACCTTTCGCCTTTGGAAACGTAGCTTTTCCTCTCCTTTGGTGGCATTGGTCCTTGGAGGGCCGTGCTCGCCTGGTGCTTTCCCTACGAGAGTGAAAGCAGCAGTTTCTTATTTTACAAGAAGCATTTTTAGGATTTCATCAAATCTGTCAAAGACAAAGCCCTAGAGGTGAAAACCTTCCTCCATAAGCAAGCGAATATCTACCCATCTCTGGTGTCTCCAGCTTCCCTCAGCAGATAATATAATGCAGTTCCTTGAGAAGCAGGCTTGTCCTCAGAGAAGCCCAAAGTGCTTTTGGGGTCAGTGGAAAGGCTGAAAGTTCAGCCTTCAGCTCCTCTGAGCCCTTTGCTCTATGTCGAGCCTCTCAGCTATGGTGACAGTTAACAGCCAGATTCTAGGTGATGTGGAAACTTGATCACCACATCAGTACTTGGGCCATCAAATATGTGACCCTGAGGTGAAAGTCTCCATGTTATGGTACCTCTCCCCTCAGCCAGGCTGACCCCCCCAAAGCGCTGCTTTTCCATTTATATTTATATCCTCCTACCCTCCTTCCTGTTCTTTCACAGGAGGCAGTTGACAATGGTAATAAATGTGGTTGTACTCAAGGATGGAACTGTGACAGGCTCAATAAGGAGCGGACTGATTTGTTGCTTTGGGGTTGAAAGCTCAGACTTTCATGAAACAAAAATATTATATTCAGGGTAATGATTTATGGCCTTGACTCCTGTTTGATTGCAGACCATAAATACTAGCAAACGGTACTTAACAGCATCTCTAGAGGACATTAGGAACACACTCAAGTTTATTTTATACAGCAATTACCAATTCAGCATAAGCATCGACATTACTTGAAAAATATTATTTTCCCCCCAATAAGTCTTTGGAAATGATAATGCTCAACAATGATTTTCACACACTCCAACTTTAGCCATGTGACTCTAAAGTGTTCAAAGAAATCCAATGACAGATCAACCAGTGAGGCAAGATCTGATGCCAGTTGATACTCTGACAAAGATGTCTTTTTTGTTTTTAAATCCTGTAATATCTTCACTTCCCAGCCTCAAATGCATAGCCTATGACTAGCATTATCCCATTAAAACTACCAAGTCACCTAGGAGCAAACTTGCTGGCTGGGCTTACAACATGAATCTTGCTCAGATCTCTTTGATTTCCTTGTGCCTAGTTTCTTCAGTAGTAAAGCAGGAACACCTGATCCAGTGGTTAGTTTGGGCCTCGATCACACCCATTCCTATCTGCCTGCCTTTGGGAGTGTGGTCTTATCAGTCTTCCCACCCTGGACTGGGTCCTAATTTCTCTTGTCCATTTGACTACCCCAAAGCCTTAGAGCCATGTGAATGAGATACCATTAGCCATTTATAACTGAAGCCTGTGCCAGCCAGAACGAAGAGGAGTGCCTTGTGAATAGAAGGCTTTATTTATATTACAAAAACATTTCAGTCCCAGGAGGAATTTATTTATACTCTCTATACTTAGTGCTCAGTGAATTCATTTATTTAAAGCAATGAATGATATTTTTCCATGATACAGACTTGATCTCTCCATGGAAAAGTAAAAAGACCTTCCTAAAAGCTTCTATTGGGTTGTAGAAGTTGGATCCAAAAGATGCTATTTGAAATGCTATTGAAGGAACGTCTCCCAGCAGATAGCGGTATGACTTAGGCACTACTTTACATCTATTATTACAGTAGGTAGCCACTTTTCCTTCCCAATCTTGTTTGAGAGACTTCCCAGAAGATAAAAACCAATTAACTCTTTATTTTGGCAGCAATCACGTTAGGTGTTCTTTTAATGGGTATTATTCTTGCTAAATTATAGATGAGCTTGATAGTAAGACAAATGCCATTATCTGAGTTATTTATTCATGGGATGTCGTCTGTAACATGCCCACACTAGTTTTTCTTGAAGTTTAGTATTGATCAATTGCTTTAATCAGTTGTACCAAGGGATGCTAAAAGACTCGGCTATCACAGCCTTGAGTATCAGCATCTCTCTCTCTCTGGGTCTCTGCCAGGCTAAGAGTGAAAACTGTGGCTATTTTCAAACTCTTGGTAAGCAGAACACTAAGTAGAAGTGGACGGATGGCTCCTTACATTTAGACGGGAGAATGCATATGGTTCCTCCGACTTCAGGCACAGGAAGTCATCACTGGGACAGTGCCGTCACATTTTTGCTCACACATTTTGTTCAACTGCGATCTTAGCTGAGAGGGCAGACATCCAGCTCTGCTCTCTCTTAAAGATACCCACATATCTTTTCTGACTTTGCTTTCAAAGCAGGGAACAAACTCTGCTGGCTCCCCAGAAACACATGGCCAAGACCTCAGTAGATAATCAGAATTCTGTCTAGAGGCAATTAAAGATGATATAGTTGGGGTGCTATTTTTATTTATACTGTGTAATGAGGCTCCAAATTAAAAAAAGTTATATCCTAATCTCCATTAATGTAAGGAGTTGCAGTCTTGTGAGTGCAGTGGTCCATATTAGGTGACAAATTTATCATTTTTACACTTCCTTTCAGTGCCAAGATTCATCATTTCCCGAGGACAAGTGCTGATACAAATAGCAGGAGATCTACCCCCCTCTCTTCTTGTCCTACTGTGGAAGTGGGTTTCGTTTAAGCAATAAGACCTGACAGACTGTGCTTTTGTGGGCAATTACAGCACACCTTAGGTGGTATTAAAAAGCATAAGGTCAGAGATGGGGGCTTTAACTTCCTAAGAAGTGCAATAATAACCCTGAAATGCACAGCTTGGGCACCTTATTGCAATTGTATGATGGAATACATTAAAATAAAGAAAACAAGGAACACATAGTGGAAATGGGTAGAGAGGGGTATGAAATCAATGTCAAACAATCGTTAAGTCTTTGTATTTGGCCTTCTAAAGGCACTTCCAAATGGTTTTATCCCTTTATGTAACTTTACTGATTTCTCATGCAAAATCAGAGACCTATTGTCTCCAAAGGCTTCTAACCAGTTCCTCTACATTTTTTAATGAAGTTGGTAAGACTCAAAATGTTCATTTGAGTAGGGGACTCTGCCAAGGCCAGTGTCCAGTGGGGGCTGCATCAGTTTTTAGACTTAGGCCAGAGGTCTGAATGGGACAGAAGCACTTGGGGAGGGACAGAATCCCTTTGGGTTGGTAAGGAATGACGGAGTAACTGCTGAGAAATTCAAGAGTGTCTATATAAAGATAAACACTGTGCTAGGCTGAAAAAAAAATGACCCTTCAAAAGATTTCCAAGGTCAAATCTCTGGAACCTGTGAATGTTACCTTATATGGCAAAAAAAAAAATTAAAAATTTTTAAAAATGGGGTACCTGGGTGGCTCAGTCAGTTAAGCATCTGCCTTTGGTCGAGGTCATGATCCCACAGTCCTGGGATCGAGCCTTGCATCGGGCTCCCTGATCAGTGGGAAGTCTGCTTCTCCCACTCCCTCTCCCTCTGTGCTCTCTCTCTCTCACTCTCTCTCTCAAATAAATACATAAAATCTTTAAAATAAATAAATAAATCTTTAAAAATAAATCTTTAAAATATAAAATATTTTGCAGATGTGATTAAGTTAGGGATCTTGAGATGGAGAGATTATCCTGGATTATCCAGGTGGACCCTAAATACAATCACACATTTCCTTATAAGAGGGAGGCAGAGGGAGATTCTACACACAGACACACAGAAATGAAGGTGTTGTGACCACGAGACAGAGGTTGGAGTGATGCAGCCACAATCCAAGGAATGCCTACAGCTTCCGGAAGCTAGAAGAGGCAAGGGACCCATTCTCTTCTAGAAACTCAGGTGTGATTATGGCCCTGTCTGCCCCCCAGTTTTGACCCAGTGATACTGGTTTGGACTTCAGGCCTCCAGAACTGTAAGAGAGAAAAAAAAAAATAATTGTTGTTTGAAGCCTCCCTTTTGTGGTAATTTGTTACAGCAGCTACGGGAAACGAATCCAAGTCCCCGTAGGCTTGGGGCTCCCAGTCTCTTAGGCCCCACTCCTTCTATAACTATTCTTCAAGGTTACATTATGGATTTATTTCTCTATAATACTCTGTTTTCAAAGAATCCCTAAGAACAAACTGTCTTGACCACCACCTAAGTGCTATCTCCCCTGCTATAATTTTTTGAGGGAATCTAAGACACAGGTTCAAACCTCACAAATACTCCTTTTATAAGCCCATGTCTTTCCTCACCCTTGTCACACCCTGACCCCCACAAAATTCTGTTTTCCTTTCCAGGACCACTTCTTTCAGAGAGTCTTCCTTGAGGCTCCTATGGGGAGTCCTCTCCCCTCCCAGATAACCTACATCTATTTTAATCCTTCTGTACCTTTTGCCACAGAGATACATGGCCATGCAGCCATCTCCCTGGTGAGGGGGTAGCCCCCGTAGGGAAAGAACCTTTGTATCCTCCGAGGTGCCTTGACCAGGCCCCACACCTTGAATTCTGAATAAGGCAGTGCTTCCCAATTGCCAGGTAAGAATGCCAACTACGTGGGTAGGAAGTCCAGCCACTCTATGTTCTCCCATTAAGTGGGAATGAGTCAGATCAATGACACCCAAAAACCCAATGGACTCTTCAGGATCTTGGAACACATGACAGGTAGGGGAGGGAAGAAGGAGAACTCTTGCTTAAATGGCATATACAAGACATCTATGAAGTTAGCCACCTTTAATTCTGTGGGGATCCAGTGTTCAGTTTGGGGCAGAAGTCCATGAACTTTTGTCTTGGGAAGACTGTGTATAAAATACGCCTGTATCCTTGAATTGCTATGACAGTAGGTAATGGTCATGAATGAAATAATCAGGCAATTTTTCTAGAGAACTGCCTGAATGGAACCGAGTAGACTGTAACATCTCTCAGGGCACCATGGTCCGGCTTATGGGGCCCTAATGGGCTCTGTGCCTGCTGACCATGACCGTACTGGGTAGATGTAATACCTGTGGATGGGGGCGGAAAAGTGTGCAATTAGCTTAATTTAGGGTCTTGGAAAAATCCCTTTCCCCAGGAACATTTCCCCTGCAGGTACTTTGTTTCACATACAATTAAGTAGTCTCCTGGGGGGTGGGGGGCAAAGAAAAAGAAACAGTTTTGCTTATCTGTTTATTTTCTAAGGTATGCTGAAAGAAAATCCATGAATAACTAGGGCTATCAATTGGAACATATTTTAGGTCAAGCTCTCTCCTTTACATTTAGGTAACAAGTGGAGCAGTTACAGAAGAGAACTAAATAATAATAATGATGATTGTAATAGCTGATAATTATTGAGCCTCTGCCCTGTGCCAAAGATACAGATGATCTTGCTTCATCCTTGCAACAGCCATGCAGAATTGGTACTATTGTTAATAGTACCAATAAAAGAAGCCAAGGTCAGTGAGGTTAAGAGACTTGGCAAGGTCACACACAGCTAGTTAGTGGCAGAGCGGGGCCAGAACCCAGCAATCTGTCTCAGGACATGTGCTCTCTGGTATACACAGAATAACAGGATTTTTGTAGCAGGTATAAATTTTAGTCTATAAACTCAGGTGGTTTACTGTCCATAATCAACTTAATATCATCTCTGAGTCCTTTTCCCCCTGGGCTAGAGGAAGTTAAAGTTCAACCACTCTTGGGGCTTCCTCATCATCCCCTTTAGCAGATTCGGGTAGGGTTTGAGGATCTGATGACCATGTCAAGATAGGGTAGGCCTCAATTTCTCTATCTGTCCCATTGCTGCCAAGAGGCTCATGGTCCAGGCCACCTGACAATCTCTGCTCTGTGGCTTCTATGTCAAGCCTGGGGCCAAGAGTGTGGAGATGTTTCCCCAGAGCATCCCACGCCCACCTCCCCTGAGCCCCCTCAACCTCAGGATGTCTCCAAGAGCAGGGAGCAGGCCCCAGCTCTGCCGAACTAGGGAAATCTGAGTTGCTTTGAGGGAGACCTATCTTCCTCCATTCCTCTGTGCCTCGCTTTTTCTTTTTCTCCCCGAGAGAGATATGCACTCGGCACTCTTGCTTGGGTCACCACTCTTGTCAATGGTCTTAGAATTTTGACAGCTTTTCCTTTCTCCCCTGCTGCAAATCTCCAGCAGGTACAGATCTCAATAGCTACTTGAACAAGTGAAGACAGAAGCAGAATACAGAGTGAAAGCTTCAGTAAATATTGCAAAATATGCCCCTGCCACATCTCCCTTTGCTTCTTCTCTTGTCAGTGATGGACATATTCCCACTTCTCGACCGGACACTCATACTCACGCACATACACATCCATGCCACACCTCCGTAATTGTTCATTCTTTTCATATTTACTATTTTTCTTCTAGCAAGTAGAGCATATATTATCTAGGCTCTATCTTTGACAATACCAACTTCGTTATGGAAATACATCAAATGTTCCTTTATTAAAATTCCCAACAAATTGTACATTGCAGCTGAGGCCAATGAGGTGCATGGGGCACAGTTGACTTATCAACTTTTTCCTACATGTCACTTCATACTCACACCATTTTTTAATATACCTCACAACTTCATCAGGGAAGATCTGATGCTTTGGAATTCATGCTAATTTATTCCGGTTATTAGAATCTTTAGAAAGATTATTAAAGGAATATTTAAGTGTCTCATTTCATGGAAATTAGGAACACTGGGTTACGATGTAAATATATTTATCCAGAAAGTGGGGGGGGGGGACTCTAGGGAAGATATGATATTTACTATCCACATTGGTTTCATTACTGCCATGTGTGTTTTTTTAAAAAAAATATATTGTTTATATTTTATCTTGTGTATACCTCCCTTCCACAGTAAATCCCAGGACTATTAGTGAATACAGGACACATGTAGGGATGCTTTCTCAGTAGACCTCATCTTCAGGGATCATTTTATTTCCACAGTTTAGTGCCTCCTTACTAGAATAGAGCACTCCATAATTTTTTCTAAAGATTTTATCAGTCTTGATCCAATGTGCTAGGTGATAAATGACTGAAAGTTGGCCACAGAGGGGAAGTAAGCAATGAGTCATGCTGTCTCCTAGTAACCAGTCAGTAAATAGCTTCCCGCAAGTATTTTAAAACCCAAAGCACACTTACCTTTGGTATTATCCTTAGACTATCCTAATCTATATCTGTACTCTCATCCTTCTTTCAGAACTTCCAAGAAGAGAGAAAAAAAAAATGGCGTCAGTTTACATATGTCTATTACCTTCTTCAAAATTCAAATAAAGACATACCTACACGGGAGAGTCTTTCCCAACAAATCCCTCTCCTTGATTTGTTTTTCTGTGTTTTGCTGGCTTTCAAATGTGATGAAGCAGTTTTTACTATATGTTATTTTTTGCTTACAGATCGGTTTCTCTACATAACCATTAAAGCAGTTCATATTGACATAGGGTTCCATAATGTAGAGCAAAGGTCAGCAAAACTTGAGACTAGAATGTTGCAAGAAAAGTATCTTTCTTATACATCCTATCCACTGAAGATTGCTTCAAATTAGTTCATTTCAATTTATTAAGATTATTAAAAGCATAAATTCTCCCTAAATGAGAAGTAGGAAAGGGGAGAATTAAGCCTATTAAACTTATTCACCTTATTTTATTTTTAAAGATATTATTTATTTATTTGAGAAGCAGAGAGAGAGAGAGCAAGTGAGAGCACAAGAGCAGGGGGAAGGAAAAGCTGACACCCACTGAGCAGGGAGCCCAATGCAGGGCTCAAGCCCAGGACCCCAACATCATGACCTGAGCGGAAGACAGCCGCTTAACCGACTGAGCCACCCAGGCACCCCCTTATTCACCTTTTAGAGCGTTTCCTCTAAACAATTAAGGGTCAGATCTGAGGGAGGGGAAGCCCTTATCAGGGATATGGAGGAAAACAGGACAGGTATTTGGGGAGCATGAAGCATTTGAAGCAGTACCCACATAAGCTGACGTGGCAGGGTGCTTTGGTTAGACAGACAGCAGCAAGGGACTAGATCCAGGAACTAGCAAAGGAGAACATAAAGGGGAATAAGTAGGCAGGGAGGAGGCATGGCAGGGACAGAAAAGGCCACTACAAATCATCTTAGAAGAACCTGTAATGTGTGGTTGCAACTCTCCTAATGAAACTGTAAACTCTGGAAAGGTATGATGTATTCTGTTTCCTTGTTTTCTTCTAAAGCTCTCTAAAGAGTCAGTGTGCCGGAAACATTTGCTGAACAAATACACCTCCACTTTAGGCAAAAAGAATAAGCGATCCTCAGACAGAAAAAAGTAAGGACTAACAAGAATGTTTGTTAGGATTAAAAAAGGTGGCTCTGGGATTTTACCAAGATAGCTTTTGGGTTTGGGAAAAGGTGTCCCCAAAGCTAGGCTCTCTTGGATAAATCAAACCTCAGTCCTTCTTAAAGGCATCTCTTTACATTGCAGCTTCATTTTACTAATGAGGAGGAGTCCCAATTAGCTGAGGACTTTGTTTAAGGTCATGTAGAAGGGTCAGGAGGGATGCTGGAGGCCTTCTGATTTCCTCTTCTGGATGGACCTATGTTAGCTTAGCTTCCCTAGCTTTGGAAGATCATTACAAGGTGCTTGGCTTCACTACCAGTGATAAGAAGTCATTGCTATGTGGAAGAAACTGCTTTCTCCAGTTTAATTTGATCTCTTTATTAATAAAGCAGCTACCTAGTTGAGTCCTTCTTTCACATTTCAAATATAATATGAGATTTTCCATAAATGATCCTTTCAATCCTCCCCCAAATTCCATGAGGTGGACAATTGTTCTGCATTTATCACCTGAGGCTTAGAAGCGCTGAGCCCATCTCCCAGTGTCACAAAACTAGTAAGACCCAGAACTGAGATTTGAGCCAAAGTTCTGGTTCTGAAGTTCATGTTCTTACTATTCTGTCATAGAGTTTCTCTTCTGTAAGTCTCAAGCCTCAAACAGGTAGAAAAAATTCTTTTGCATGTTTATGAATCCGGTTAAAGAGTAGTTGTAGAATTATATGATAATCATAAAATTGTAGCTCTGCTAGGAATATCAGAAAGCCTCTAGAATTGTGGTTGTCAGCCAGCAGTTCTCAGATTCCTCAGACGTACTCAGGCTCTCCAAGGGGAAGTGGAGGTAGATTGGAGGTACGAAGGCCAAGCGTGCAGAGCTCTGGACTCTCAATTCCCTTTCCAGAGATGGAAGCTTCCCTCTACTTTTTTTGCACGGAAGTTCTACATAAGATTTCATTGGGTGGTTGGGGGTGGGGAGTGGTGATTACCATTCTGAAAAAACAAAAACAAGAACAAAAACAGTTGACAACCACTGAATTAGTCTAAATCTTTCATTATATAAATGAGAAAACAGGGACCTAAGCAGTAATTTAGCCAGAATCACTCCTAAAATCATAGTATTTCTGAGCTGGGAGCACCCTTGAGGGTCATCTCGTTTAACCAGTGTTAGCCTCCCTAAGCTGTGTTCACCCACACTGGGTCCAAACTCTTCCACAACTCACCTGGAAGGCTCACCTTCCACCAAATCTTCCCACCTTTGTAGTTCTCAGGAAACATTTTCTTATAATAAGCTAAAATCTATCCTTCCACATTCCTAAGAGCCAAATAGAATAATTAGAATCATTCTTCCACATGACAATGCTTCAGATACTTGAAAATACCTAACGTAGCCCCACTGAGTCTGTGACCTCCAGGCACAACATCTCCATTTCTTTAACTATTCCTCAGACGATGTGGTTTCTTTCAAGTCTGGTTGCCCCACTTCAAAGAAGCGTTAATTTGTTTATATCCCCTTTAAAGATTCAAATGCAGAATTGAACATAATACTTCAATAACATTTTAATTTATTCATTGAGCCTTTTTTCTGAACTTCCAGTCTTTACACAATATCACGTTAACTCTCCTAAGGGGAACGAGGATTGATAGGCAAGAGAAGTAATGTGGAGATACTATTATCTCCAGGCTGGGTTGGTTTGCCCACACAGATAAAAATTCTTGCACACACTTTCCCCTGTCTGTCTTTCTTTCTTTCTTTCTTTCTTTCTTTCTTTCTTTCTTTCTTTCT
>NC_058407.1:107581433-107581598 GCF_002201575.2 Neomonachus schauinslandi | reverse complement strand
CTTCCTTCCTTCCTTCCTTCCTTCCTTCCTTCCTTCCTTCCTTCCTTTCTTTCTTTCTTTCTTTCTCTTTCTTTCTTTCTTCCTTCCTTCCTTCCTTCCTTCCTTCCTTCCTTCCTTCCTTTCTTTCTTTCTTTCTTTCTTTCTTTCTTTCTTTCTTTCTTTCTT
>NC_058407.1:107480228-107581423 GCF_002201575.2 Neomonachus schauinslandi | reverse complement strand
CTTTCTTTCTTTCTTTCTTTCTTTCTTTCTTTCTTTCTTTCTTTCTTTCTTTCTTTTTCTTTCTAAGATTTTATTTATTTATTTGACAGAGAGAGACACAGTGAGAGAGGGAACACAAGCAGGGGGAGTGGGAGAGGGAGAAGCAGGCTCCCTGCCGAGCAGGGAGCCCACCACTTGTGGAGCTTGATCCCAGGACTCTGGGATCATGACCTGCCTTCATGCTGAAGGCAGACAGATGCCTAAGGACTGAGCCACCCAGGCGCCCCATGCCCTGTGTTTCTTAAAAGGAGTACCCTACACTAGTCAAAACCACCCCAGTGGACTAACAGTGAGAGTTTCTGTCTGAAACAAGGCTTTTCCTCTTTGCCATTAGCTATCTGTGCTCTGCAGAAGGATTTATAAATTTGAAACAAATAATCAGCCGACCATGGAGATACACTGAGTCAGATTTAGATCACTCTACTTAAGCCACATCCAGGATGGCAACTAAACTGTCTATGTAATAGATACCAAGATCAGTCCACAGCAAGTTTGTTTAAGAATGTGAACCAATTTTAAGTATCTTTAGAGATAGACTTGCAAGTAAGATGATAAAGAAAAAAAATAAAATACATGAAAAGCACTTTCTAAATTTTATAAAATGTATTATAATTGGCCGTCACTTATCTCTGCTAATGGAAAAAACTGTTATATAAATAATCCCAAACAGCAAGCAAAATGCCATTAAACCATAGTTCTGGAGTACATTGGAATTTACATTTTGAAAGCAACAGTAAATTACCTTACTAATAATAGAAGGTTTTATTAAATATTAAAAGTGGCCAGTGTTTCCTTGAGTTCATTCTGACTAATCCTGATGCATTCTGAGTGGCGGGGGAGTCAACTTGAAATTAAACACGGGCAAGAAATAATCCACCAAATAATAATCTGCAAATGCTAAATCTAGAGATGATTATATTCTACAGTAATGGCTTTTTTTTGAGCTGCTGTTAAGTGGTTTACTGCTCATTCTCATGTTGCTCTTCATTCAAGAAATTCCATGTGTTTTATGTACATCATCTTATTTACCGTCACTACAGCTCTGGTGAATACAATTAGCTCTATTTTGTATTTGGAGAAATGGAAGGTTCAGGATTGTTAAGGGGTAATATTTCAGGAGAGGAAAAGGGCAAATATCACAGAGAATATTCAGCAAGATTTAGAAGTCTTGAGTATTCCAGTTTGAGAAGAAAGCTCAAGGATCATCTAGGTAACTCCCTCGTTTTAAAAATGAGGGCAGTCACAGTAACACCATTTCAATGTTCTATTTAGTGAATTTAAGTACTTTTCAATTTCATTTCCATTTCCTGAGTTTAAAATGAGAATACTTACACTAGCTTTTTTCTAATAATAGAATTCTCATAACCATTAATGGGAGTGCGCCAAGATGAATGGGTCTGTCTCTCTGACGTCTAGCTAATATCTACACTGCAGTATGGCACGAGGGATGCTGGGCTGAGGCGAGGAGCCTGGGTCCCACGCCTTCTGTGACACCAACCCCGCTTTCAGTAAACAGATCTCAGACATGTTTTTGGACGTCAGTGTCTTCATCTCTAAAATTAGGGGTTGGACTAAATCTCTTAAATGTTCTTAGAGTTCTAATGTGCCATGATTCTCACTTTCTTCATATAATTTTTGCAAATGCATAATAGATACATATGTCATGGAAATGCAAATTCACAGACACTCTAAAGAGAGGAAAGAAGCAGGGATTAAAAATGGAAGATTACATTATATTTCCGGGCTAAGTAATCCCTAAAGAGAAAAATGTTGATTTGATATTTTTTAATGTTGTACTTTCTAATAGACAATAAATCCCGAAGCAACTGGTTCCTCTTAGGGTATGTTCATTTTCTGTTTCCTTCCTTAATGTGGGGGAGTTTGTGTTCTGAAATAAGCATCAGGTTCTCTTTGTTGGATGTATTGTCGCTGCTCTTGTTCACGAGAGCATTTGGACAAGTCAAGGAAGGAAAGGATGGGACTATCTCTTTGAATGAGTCTTTTTTTGTTCTCTGGGAGTTTGGAGCTGTACTTCTCAGCTGGCAGTACCACCACATTCCTCTAGGAACTGATTATGTCATTACAAACAGAGATTTATGAGGCCCAACTCTAAAGAAACAGAAGGCAGGATGAATTATGAGAAGTTCCAGGTCTGAAAACACTTTCTTCAATAATTAGCCTAAGGTGGGGAGGAGGGAGAAATTAACCTCACTAAACTCCCATTTTATACAACCCAAATAATACATTGCTAACATCTGACTGAGCACAGAAATTCATCTTGAGGTGATCCAGTTTAAAGCCCATTTGTAAATTCTGTCTGAAGGGCTTCAAGTGAAGGGGATGAAGGGCTGGGAAATGCACCATGGGGAGCACCAGCCCCTCCACACGACAGCCTGTGGGACTTAATAGGGCCTTTGCAGCACAGATGGATGCACATTTGAGATGGCCCACAGGTACACATGAGATGGTTTTGCGCTCTAAGAGGGAAAGGGGGAGTTCATCACCACAGATACAGGCTCATGCACTTCCTTGATGCAAACACAGAAAAGCTAGTGTGCAGGGGCAACAGAGTCTCCATAACTGTGTATGGCAGTGTGAATGTGCCAGCTACCGAAGGCAAGGGGGGCACCATTTACTTAGTGGGCCATTACCCAAAAACATACCATTAGCTATAAAATTGGAAGCAAATATTCAACTCATGATCATTTGTAAAGAAGCTGCAGGAGGGGTGCCTGGGTGGCTCAGTCAGTTAAGCATCCGACTCTTGATTTTGGCACAGGTCATGATCTCAGGGTCCTGAGATTGAGCCCTGGCAGGCTCCATGCTGGGTGTGGAGCCTGTTTAAGATTCTCTCTCTCCCTCTGCCCTTGCCCCGGCCACTCACATGCAATCCCTCTTAAAAAAAAAAAAAAAAAAACTACAGGAAAAGGTGTCTTGGGAAAAAGGCAATAGGAATCCATTAATCTACCTATGAATATTAATTGTGTATCCACCATGTGAGGTAGATTACTATGAGACCTGGTAGGGAATGTAACTAAGTAATATATAGTGTGGTTCCAGCTCTCAAGAATCTCTACTTTTTCACAGAAACAAAACAAACAATCCTAAAAATGTGTATGGACTCACAAAAGACCCTCAATAGCCAAAGCAATCTTGAGAAAAAAGAACAAAACCAGAGGTATCACACTCCTCAATTTCAAACTATATTACAAAGTCATAGTAATAAAAACAATATGGTATTGGCACAAAAACAGGTACATGAATCAGTGAAACAGAATAGAGAGCCCAGAAATAAACCCATGCATATATGGTCAATTAATTTAAGCCAAAGGAGCCAAGAATATACAATGGGGAAAGAACAGCCTCTTCAATGAATGGTGTTGGGAAAAGTAGACAGCCACATGCAGAAGAATGAAACTGGACCACTTTCTTACACCATTCACAAAAATTAGCATCAAACAGACAAGACTTTTCACTATAGAGAACACACTATAGAGGAGGTGGTTGGGGGGATGGGTGAAATAGGAGATGGGGATGAAGGAGGGAACTTGTGATGAGCCCCGGGTGATGTATGTAAGCGTTGAATCACTATATTATATAATATATACTATATTATGCTGCTGAAACTAATATAACATGTATGTGAACAATACTGGAATTTAAAAAATAAATAAAAATTTTAAAAAAATAACTAAAATGTAGTGTATGTATTATATATATATATATAATGAAATATTATTTGGCCATAAAAAAGAATGAAATCTTGCCATTTATGAAACATGGATGGAGCTAGAAGGTATTATGCTAAGTGAAATAAGTCAGATAGAGAAAGACAATTACTGTATGAGTTCAGTTACATATGGTGTATATATATATATATATATATATATGTATATATGTATATATATATTATAAAGCTCATAGATATAGAGAACAGATTGATGGTTGCCAGAGGTGAGGGGTGGATGTGAGCAAAATAGGTGAAGGAGTCAAAGGTACAAACTTCCAGTAATAAAACAAATAAGTCACAGGATGTAATGTACAGCATGCTGACTATAGTTAATACCATATTGCATATTTGAAAGTTGCTAAGAGAGTAAATCTTGAAAGTTCTCATCATAAGAAAAAAATTCTGTAACTACATATTGTAACAGATGTTAACTAGTTATTGTAGTGATCATTTTTCGATATATGTAAACACCAAATCCCTATATTGTACATCTGAAACTAATATGTTGTATGTCAATTATACCGCTATTAAAAAACAAACAAAAAAGAGAATCTTCCAATCTAGCTCAGTAGGTAAGACGCATACACACAGATAGAACCAATGATACCAAGCAAAGTATGGCAAGACAATGTGAGTGCTAGAGACAGAAAGTTGGATGGGAACTCAAAGGGATAAAGATCCTGAGGGATGTGGGAATCGAGAAGTGCTTACAGGGACACCTGGATGGTTCAGTCGGTTGAGCGTTTGACTCTTGATTTCAGCTCAGGTCATAATCTACAGATCATGAGGTTGAGCTCCATGTCGGGTTCTGTGCTCAGCATGGAGTCTGCTGGAGATTCTTACCCTCTGCCCCCCCCCACCCCCACTCTCTCTCTCTCTCTAAAATAAATAAATAAAATCTTTAGAAAAAAGTGCATCCAGAAATTGCCTTTGAGAAAGAAATTCTGGTAGACGGATGAAAAGGAAAGCCTGAAGGGAGTTTTAAGTAGGACTGTGGTGGATTCACCAGAAAGAGAAACAGGAAGAGGGACAGAACTAGGTAGACAGCAAGAGAATAAGCAGAGTTTCTTATGAGAGTCACTTAAGAGAATAGTGTTGGGTAGAGAATAAGGAGACACTCAAAGACAATGTTGGAGAAGGTACTGAGAAAAGAGAAAGAAGATGAAGAGTTATTAAGCACCTACTGTATGCTAGTCACTGTGCTAGGCATTCTACATACGTTTTCTCATTCAATTGTTTAATCCTCAGAAAGTTCATAAGACCAGTATCATTGTTCCCATTTTAGAGATGAGACAATAGGGCTCATTAAGTGGAGCCAGAAGTAAACTCCCATCCTTCTGACTTCAAACTCCATGCGATTTCTATTATTCTCTTCCGTGTTCCTATATCTTCCTTGAGTGCAGTTTCATTATCTATCAACACAGGGGACCAGACTAGATAAGCTCTAAGGTCCATTTTAGTCTCAAAGTACAGTGAGTCAATCATTTTAAATAAACAGAGAAGAAAAGACAAACAGAAAAGACACTTTCAGAAAAAAGTGGGAAGCTGGATCGCTACATAAAGATTTGGAAGATAATGTTGGTGAGGAATTCTGACACCGAATAAAACAACTCAGACCCTCTTCTTTGCCACCTTCTGTGCCCTTTTCTCTAAGTAAGGTCTCAGAAGTCCAGGCCAGTCACAGTGATCTTGGGACAGTGATCCTGAACGTGACTGTTCCCATCAACCATACAGGTCAATCCAGAAATGAACTGGGTCAGTTTCTCAGGATTGTTTCAGAAGGCAGACCTTCTCCTGCCCGGGGCTTCTGCCAACCTCTACCTCACAGCTTCCCAGAACCGGCTGGAACTGACTGGACTTTCCAAAACAGAAATGGCCAGAAGTCACTGGGGCCCTGTTTCAAACATATTTTCATCTCTTCAGCCGATGACTGGAAAGAATAAGAAATTCTAATGAGAGACATATTGAGGAAAGAAAGGTGTGAAATGGAGAGGGAAGCGTGAATCTTGAGCATATAAGAAGAAGAGGGGTGTAGAAAAGAAAGCATCTCAGAAATACCAGACAAAGTGTAAAGCAACAAAAAGAAACGTCTATAAACTTTTATAAACGTGTCAAAATTACCAAATTGTTCACGGTAAAAGTGAGTAAAATCAGAAGAGAGAGCCAGAGGTAAAGCATGGTAATGCTAACAAAAAAGTGACAAAATGGTCCACTTTGAGTAGGGAAATGTTCCCCATGGCCTTGTCCAGAACATATCATGTTTCTTAATCTGAAAAAAAAAAAAAAAAGAGTTCGTGTGTTTGCATAGACTCTGCATATGTATGCTCTGGGACTTCTGACCACTCAAGCAACAAGAATTGGAGAAATTACTGTATAGGCTTGGGTCATTCTCCGCTCCACTTGCCACATAAAAATATTTCTTTCTGAAATGTCCAGATTCTCTTGAGAGGGGAAACCTAGAAAAATCCAAGAATACCAGCTCCTCGAGGCTCTTGCCATCCCCACGCCAAGCTGGAGCACTCAAGCTTCTAAAAGGGTATATCAAAATATTAAGACTAGTAAATCAAAACAAAGGACTAATCCATAATTTATCCTTTAAATGTTTGAAACTACCAGGGAAATGAAAGCTGAGCCAACAGTTCCTCACCTGGCCTGGGCTCAGGGCTCTGTCTGTTTCCTCACTTGCCTTCAGTCACTTTGGAAGTTGGTTGCTTAATGGCCGAATCCACACCGAGATGGAACCACATTCGCCCGGGACCGACCTGAATATAATGAACTCTTTGAGGATGTGGCTTCAGTTCGTTAGTGTGAATACATGCAGGAAGCCACGTGAACTGCCCTGGTGCAAATGCCTTTCTTTCTTTCTTTTTTTCCTTTTTCCTTAATGGACATTTGTGTTGTCCGACTTGCATTACAGGAGAGTTATAAATATAGAAATGAAATATTGATTACTTGTCTCAACTCACCCACAACTGGTGCGAGACCACACACCACAGAGCAGCAGACACTGAGGGGGTGGGGGATGGGAGCACTTTCAGGAACTAAACTCTCTTGAAGGGCTCTTTGGCTGAATTTCATTGTCAAACAGTGTTTTCTCACTAGACTATTTCAAGAACCAGAAGTAAGGTTTAGGATAGACTTTTTCCCATGAAAATTAGGGCCTTGCCATCCTGCAGATCTTTTCCTTCCCACCCACAGAGCTGGTCAGTCTCCATTCACTGGGGCACCACAGGCATGCCAAGTAGCGGGTGGTTGGCCAGGCGGTGGCCGGGAGAGGCCCCACAGCCACCCAGGCATTGACATGGCTCTCAGCTGGGAATAGTAAGCCAGCAATGAAAGAATGACCAGGGCTTGTTTTGATTCCAGGCAGAATGCAAAGAATGCATTCTCTAGATGTTAGGTCAAAACAACCTAACAAAGGAAGAGAAAAATGTTTCATAAGATCAAGCAGCTACTGATTCTCCTAAACTGGTTCCTGGGCAGAAACTATTAGTTTTTGATGGGTAAGCCTGGTGGATGCCACCTTAACCAAATTGTATGCCCCGATGTTTAGACAAATTGATATCAAGAGACTTGTGATATGATTCACTGAGAAGGACACAGCATCGCTTTTGTGGTATTCCCACCAAAAATGTATAACCAGAGTCCAGGCATGAGGGAATATCATCAAACCTCATTTGAAGGATATTCTACAAAATAATGGACTTGCATTCTTTAAAAGGTCAAGGTTTAAAAAGACAAAGAAAGGGCTAAGAAACTGTTCCTGATTAAGGATACTAAAGAGACATGAAACAAAATGAAATGTGTGATTTTGAATTGATGAAATCTGAATATGGATTGTGGATGAGATAATGACATTATATCAATATTAAATTATTTGACTATGATCATTGTACTTTGATTATGTAGGAGAATGTTCTCTGTTCCGAGGAAACACACAATGAAGTACAGAATAGACATGATGTCTCCAACTTAGTTTTCAATGATTCAGGAAGACAAATTATCTATCTACATCTATCTAGAGAGAGATGAAAGAGAATGATACAGCAGATGGGACAAAATGTAAAATGTTAGTAAGTCTGGGTAAAAAGCATAAGGGAATTTCTTGAACTATTCTTTTCAACTTTTCTGGAAGGTTGAAAATACAACAAAAATTTCCAAAAAAGTGTCCCCAGTATTGAACCTATCAGATTCAGGGTTATAATTATCAGCTATTTCTTCAAGAATAAGACTTAAAAATCCACCAGCAAGCTTCCCCCTCCTCTGAGATAGAAGAAGAAACACTCTCCACCCGGGCTGGTCACTTGGTAGAATACATGGGACAGCTGTTTGAGGTCTCTAAAAAGTAAATAGTAACTGACAGATTGGGGGATATGTCTGAATTGGAAGTACCACTAAACTGGTGGCGAGTTCACCATTCGGTTTCTTCTTTGGTGTACCCCCTGGCCTGAACTCAACACCTGGGAGGGGGGCCTCAAGAGACAGCCATAGAAAGCTCCAGAAGGTGATCTCCAGTTCTGGCTCTAGAAGCATGAAGGGGAACTCTTAATTCTCAGAGAGGGTGGGGAGAATCCTGTTATTCTTTTTATCTTTTTTGTTTTTATTTTTTCTCTGTTCCCTTGCACCCTAGTCCCAAGATCATTGTATGTTTGCACCAGTGGCTGTAACAATGAGGTTGTGCAAGAATCTAAAACTCTGAGAGAGGGAACTGTGATCCCAAGAGGACAGGGTCATCTGAATGGCATTTTTAATGTCTGTCTCCCTACCGCTTGTCCCAGGATACAGTCATAGTCATAGGAAGTACATGGGGTAATGTAAGTGCCCACTTGCTGGCTTGAGGACTGAAGTGGGAGCCCTGGGAACTGGAAAGTACTGGGGTGGTCATAGAGAGAGAGAAGCTTAGGCAAATAACCTTTTAAAGTGAAATCCTGAGCCCCCCATTGAGCTGTTCATGTCTGGATCTATACCTTGAAAGCTAAACTAAGGGATAGGCCATCGCCCATGTCCCAGATTGGCCTCCAGATGGTACACATGTGGGACTGTCTGAGTGGCAAGCACTACAGAGGTTTTGAAATCCAAACTGACATTGGAATGACAACTTAAATAGGAATGGTCATGACTGAACCAAATCAGACTGTTAGCTAAAACAAAAATGTACAAAATTCTTAACAGCATTTAATCAAGATCTAGGGCCCCATAATATATTATTCCTAATATTCATGACAAAATTCAAAATTATATGACATAGAAAGAACCAGGAAATGTTAATTCACCTGGAAAAAGACAACAAATAGATGCCAACAATGAAATGGCAGAGATGTTGGATTCTGTGACAAGTCTTTAAGACAGCTACTATAAAAATGCTTGAGCAAACAATTACAAACATTCTTGAAATGAAGTTAAAATATAAAGTATCATCAAGGAAAAACAAGGTATAGGAGACAACATGGGAATTTTACAACTGCCAAATACAATAAACTAAATAAAAATTCACAAAATGGGCTCAATGGCAGAATAGATACAATGAGTAGATTCAGTGTACTTGACAGTAAAAATTATCCAATCTGAACAACAAAGAGGAAAAAGATTAGAAAGATGAAAAAGGGTCAGGGGCCATGAAAAACTACCAAAATTTCTAAATGGGGGGGGGGAAAAAAGGTCTAAATGCATGTCATCAGAATTCCAGAAGGAGAAAAGTGAGATTCAGAAGAAAATATTTGAAAAAGTAATGGCAAAAGACTTCCAAAATTTGATGAGAGACACAAACATATAGATTCAAGAAGCTGAGTAAGCCTCAAATAAAATATAGGAAAGGAATTCCACACCCAGATACATCATATTCAAACAGAGAACTAAAAACAAAGAAAACAAACGGACAGGAAAAGCAAACAGAGAAAAGCCATAGATTACTTACAGAGGAACAACAATACAAATGACGGGAGATTTCTCATTAGAAACCTTAGAGCCCAGATTAGAAAGGAAGAAGTAAAATTGTCTCTGTTCACAGATAATAAGATTTTCTTTATAGATAATCCAAGGGATTTACAAAAAAAAATATTCCTAGAACAAATAAATAAGTTTGGCAAGATTGCTGGATATAAGGTCAATATGCAAAAATTAGTTGTATTCTACATAAAAGCAACAAACAATTGAAAACTTAAATAAATAAAATATATCACTTAAATCGCTCTAAAAAAGAGAAATACTAGGTATAAATCTAATAAAGCATGTATAGAATCTGTATGCAGAAAATATAAAATGCCAGGGAAAGAAATCAAAGACCTAAATAATGGAGGGACATTATCATGGTCATATATTAGATGGCTCAACATAATAAAGATAAGTTAATATACAGATTTAATGCAATTCCTATCAAAATCCCAGCAGGATATTTTATAAACATGGACAAACTGATTCTAAAATTTAGAATCTTAACAATAGAGAACAAACTGAGAGTTGCTGGAGGGGGATGGGGTAAATGGGTGATGGGCATTAAGGAGGGCATTTGTGATGAGCACTGGGTGTTTTATGTAATATATTCTACTGCTGAGACCAATATTACACTATATGTTAACTAAGTAGAATTTAAATAAATCTTGAAATAGTAAAAAAATAAAACAAAATTTATATGGAAATAGAAAGGAAGTAAAATAGTCAAAACACTATTTAAAAAGAAAAGCAAAGTTGAATGAATCATACTACCTGATTTCAAGACTGATTTTATAAAGCCATAGTAATCAAGACAGTGTGGTATTGATGAAAAGATAGACACATTGACTAATGGAACAGAATTGAGTGTCTGGAAATAGACACACACAAATATGGCCTATTGATTTTGACAGACGTGCAAAGGCAAGTCAATGGGAAAAGGATAATCTTTCCAACAAATGTTTGGAACAATTGAACATTTATTTGCCAAAAATTAAAATAAAATTTGACCGAACCCCTAGATCATATAAAAAACTTAACCCCCAAATGCCTCACAGATTTAAAAGTATAGTGTAAAACTAGAAAACATTTAGAAGAAAACACAGTAGAAAATCTTCAAGGTCTGGAGTTAGGCAAAGAGTTTTTACACATGACAGCAAAAGCTGATCTATCAAATAGAAATTCAGTAATTGGACTTTGTCAAAATTAAAAATATTTGTTCTGCGCATAACATCAACTGTAAGAACACAACCTAATTTTAAGAATGGGCAAAATACTTAGACACTTCACCAAGGAGGATATAGGCAAGGCAAATATGCATATGGAAAAGGTGATCATCATTAAGCAAATGCAAATTAAGACCACAATAAGCTATCACTACATACCTATTAGAGTGTCTAATATAATAGCAAATGCTGGCGAGGATAACTGAGCTACGGGAACTCTCCAGACACTGTTGGTAGGAAGATGACCCAGCCACTCGGGAAAACATACTTTGACAATTTCTTATAAAGTACGCCTATACTTACCACATGCTCCAGCAATCCGCTTCTAAGTATTTCATCTAGGAGAGAGAAAAATATGTTCACACAAAACCTGTACACAAATTGTACAGCATTTCTGTTTATAATTGCCATATGCTGGAAACAACTCCAGTTTCCTTCAACAGGTGAGTTGGATACGTAAACTGTGGTACATCGGATGCAATGGAATATTACCCAGCATTCAAAGGAATGGACTATTGATACATGCAACAATTCTGATGAATATTAAAAAGGAATTATGCTGAGAGAAAGAAGCCAGTCTCAAAGGTTACATACTATACTATTCCATTTATATAACATTCCTGAAAAAGCAAACATTAGTGACAAATTATATCAGTGTTGCCAGAGGTTGGGAAGTGGGAGTGGTGTGATTATAAAATGCTAGCAAGAGGGGGTTTGGGGAGACTAATGAAACCGCTCTGTTTCCTGATTATGCTGAGGGTCACATGATTCTGTACATGTGTTCCAACTCGTAGAACTGTATACACAACGTCAGTTTTACTGTATGTAATTTTAAAAATGAAAATAAAAGAAAAAAATCAACTATGATTTACTTAAGAATAGATCTACCTTCTAAATGGAAAGGGAAAATTCAAAAGAACCACTGACCAAAGATCGGCCGCTGTAAGTGCAATTTATTTTGTTGTCAGGTTGCTTTGGGTAGCTTGGAGGGTAACAGCCACCAAAAAGAATTCAGTCATTTTGGAATTCGACAATGACCCAGTTACCTGCTGGAAACAATCACCCTACCAGCTTGTGAAGGAGGAAGCTATCCTGTGGGGCTAGCGTGGGTATTCCGCCGGCTTGGGATATGGATTCCTACAGAAGAGAGGGCTTCCTCAGGGAATAGAGGCTGGGACAGTTTCAGGTGGAGGTAGGTGATAAGGGTAGGGAGAGGCCAAGGAGGATCAGCTGCCAAATTTCCAAGTGTCTTCACAAGATTGTATTATCGTAATGAGTTCACCTCAGTACAGAGTTTGACCCTCACAATTTTGAAATCACGACATTTGATCTGGTCATTGCTTCCGAGTTGATTGGGTGCAGAGAATGTAGTGAAGTTCCTTCATAGCCTCTATAAACACTTAGAATTTTGAGTTGACACTCTTAGAATCATCTAACTCTCTTTGCCAGATTCATGCTCAACCAGCAGCCTGCTGGTAACCCATTCCTTTACTCGTTCATTCACTATACATTTCTCAAACACCTTCAATGTGACAAACACTACCCTGGGTGCTGGGCACACAATACTAAATAATGCATATCCACTGCTTCGAGCAGCTCATAGATTTTGCTGCAGGGGAAGAGAATGTGAGGACCAGCTGACAGTTATTCTAGGCCCCATGGCAATGATCTTCCACATTGTGATTTAACAAGAGAAGCTCAGGTACAGTCATTCTTTTGTGAGTTTGCTTAACAAAAATCATTATCCCTGAATTTTACTACACTGAGGAAAAAAACTGAAAACCCAGGACTGGACCCCAAACTGGATGACTTCAGGGCGGAATTGCCCATCTGTGAAATTCCAGCCCATATCATACTGCTAGTGATCCCCCTTAGAATCTAGGGAGTGGCTGCTATTATACGAAACCCGCACTCAGCAATTTTACTCCAACTCCGGTCTCTCCTTTACCACTTTATATCATCTGTAATACAACACAGCATCCTCACTAGGCTGCAAACTGAGCTGGGGAGCTAAGTTTCACTCATGCTTTTATTCTGTTGCTTCTCCCATCCTCTGCAGCTAGTTCAGTGTTTTCATAATAAAACTGTGAATGAATTGTAATTTACATTTATGAGAAAGAGGGGAAGAATGGAGAAAAGGCGGGAGGGGGGAGGGAGAGAAAAAGAAGAAGGGCGAAGGGAGGGACAGAGGGAGAGTGAGGCGGGGCTTTAACCACTTGGGATTTGGAGTTTAAGTGCCTCTTAAGTGAAGCATGTTTTTAATAGGCTAGTTCAAGAAATACACTTTTCAATGGAAAAAATGCGTTCTAATTTTGGCTGCCACCTGTTAGCTATCTTATCTTTATAAGGTAATTATCATCTCCAGCCTCGGTTTTCTCAACCATAAAATGAAATGATTGGGCTAGAGAATTTCTAAATCATTCCAGTATCCGTTGATTCTAGTATTTGTCAAGACAAAATCCTCTCTTGAGATCCTTCACTGTTTTGTTCCGTGATGTGTTTCACTATTTTCTCTTGACATTTAAAAGGACTTTGTGAAAGCTACTAGTTATGAAAAAAGATTTCCCATAAACATCGTATCATATATGTTTCCTATTAGGGCTCCTGACATTCCACATGTTTTCAAAGGTAATTGGAAATACTGGAGACGATTTAAGGGTCATTATTGTGTTAGCCAAGAAAATAGCTAATGATGACTTTAGCTACCGGACTATTCAGCCAATCATAGAACCCATTAGCTCAATTAAGTAAATCAAATAGGAAAAACCATTTAGACTTAAAAAGCTGCCCACCACTAACTACTATTTGCCAGTGAGGCTTCTATTTCATGGCAAATTCAAATTGTTTGTTCCTTCTATGATGAAGAAAATGACCAGATCATCTGATAAGAGCAGATGTAGTGACTCGAGATCACTTAGCATATATAATTATACACCAAAAACTCTATTACATTGCAATTTCAAGAAAGCAGGTAAGACTAGAAGTCTTCTGTGTGAACAAGACTTGAGCTTTCTGGAGTGGCGTATTATTCACTGTATTGAGGTAGGTGTGGGAAGAAGCATATGGTCTTTCTGGCCGTAAGGAAATTTTCCCAATCCTGGAATGGTCTGTAGGTTCAGATGAGGGAGAAGGCAAAGGCCTAGCATTGAGGTAAACATTTAGGATCCCAACCATTCTAGCTCTAGTTGTTTACAGCATTCAGATATGGAGTACGCATTTAAGCTTTCAAAGACCAACTCCTGCAGATAGTGCTGACTTCAAGTTCAAGTTCTTTATTATTCAAGTGGGTGGTTCACAGGATGTTTGAAGTGACTCACAGAGAGAAAATAAAACCCCTGCTCATATGATTTAATATTTATTAAGTGTGGTTATTACATTCAGGCCATGCTATTGTTGGACAGAGTTGGTCCACTGAAAGAAAGTTTCAAAATGGATGCAGTGAATAATTTAGTCAATTATAAATTTAGCAACTGATTGTAATGTTTGACAAGTGGCTTTCCAGCACTGCTTTTCTTGGTGTCGACCGATACAAGCTACCAAAGTGATGTCATCTGAATTGTTGCACAACTGTTAGAAACTCAACAATGGGTTCTGGTGAGCCAGAACCAATAGCACCAGCACACTGCTGGGTGCGATTGAAGCTAACAAATCTTGTGAAGAATGGCCTTCCATGTCATCGGCATTCCAAGAAAATTCTTGTTAGACTACACACCTTCATTCCAAATTGAAAGAGGGTGTTGGGTCACTTTTTCAAAAGACCCCTGTGAAGGATCCCTTTAGAAAAAGTCCAGACTTCAGGAAATCTCCATTCTAAATATCAACACCTGCTGTGGGACCGTGGGCAGGTCATTCCATTTCCCTGGGACTCCTGTGTAAAATAAACAGATTTCCTATCTGAGAGGTATAGGTTCTCTTCCATTTCTGCTAGTTTGTATGCAATTGAGTCCCAGAGTCAACTCCGGTGCAGATAGGCAGTGACCACTGAGATGACTTTGGGACTCAGTTGCCCACTGTCAAGACCTGAGCAAGCCGGTGGGAAAGCACTGGAGATTCCACCAGAAATGAGTGGAAAATCTCCAGTGCTTCCCCACCGGCTTGCTCAGATCTTGACTTCTCCCTAAGAAAGACTTTTTTTTTTTTAATTGATCGTGGGTAAGGGTGGAGGCAGATCTGCTTTCTCCCATGCCTCTCTTCCCTTCTGCCAATGATTTCCCCCTTCATCTAAGCCCACGCTTAATCCTGCCTTTAAAAAAGGTGACCCTTTGTCCCTATCCCCACGTCTTTCGCCTACGTGTCACCAGGTAGTCATGTAACTAGTCATTCTTTCATCTTCACGCTGAACTACTCATTGCTGGGACCAACACGAAAATACCAAATGTGTAAAAACAACTTGTATGATGTACGTTCTCTAAAATAATAATGTAATAAAATGAAACCAGTCACTTATTGTTGCCTATTCAATTGTACCTTCCTGTTCATTATTTTTATTGATACATTATCCATTTTTTAAAAAAAATTTGTTTATTTATTAGAGAGCGAGCAAGAGAGAGAGAGAGAGCACGAGTGGAGGGGAGAGGCAGAGAGAGAAGCAGACTCCCCACCGAGCAGGAAGCCTGATGTGGGCTGATCCCCAGACTCTGGGATCATGACCTGAGCCAAAGGCAGACACTTAACGGACTGAGCCACCCAGGCACCCCATTACTTATCCATTTAAATATCAGTTCCATGCACAGTCTACTCAAAATATATCTGGTGAATGAATAAACGATTGAATGGCTGACCTATCTGTCTGAATGGATGAAATGGGAATGGGCTCTCTAGTTCATTTCCAGCCTTAGAGTGCTATGACACATTTCTCATATTTCCGTATTTTTCTTTATGTTCTCTGTTTATTTCTAGAGAATGGCAAATCGCTTCTTGCACTGTGGGGGGGATTTTGGCAGGAAAATCATACTCTTTACCTGTCCGCTACCTTCCAGAAACACAGGAACTGAGAGACTGAGAGAGTAGAAAACATGCCGTGCAATTGCTAACAGTTGGTGGAACAGCAAGTGCCCGGGAGTGGGTGGCATTTGTCCCTATTTCCACACTCTGATCTGAAGCTTGTACAACAGATGCACTGGGGGCTGAAGAATGGCGGTGCTCATTTGTGGAGGTGAGATGCTAGGAAATGCGCAGGCCACGACTAGCAGTGGAAGCACAGAGCCGCAGGCTGATGAACCTGTTGGTCCTGCTGGGTGGTTTTCCTTCAGCAACATTTTTAACCATTTGCAATGCTAGCAGCAATGGCAAGTATTGCTAAGGTAATATTTCTTTATCAGGCTCGAGTGCCAGAACTAGATGGCATGGAACATTTTGAAACTACTGTCATTTTATGTATATTTCTGAGTAAAATTTAACCTCCAACTTGACAAAATTATCACCCCCAAACCTTTTCTGTTTTTGTTGTTAACTGTAAAAATGGCATGAAAGTATAATTCTAATGTTACTTAGTAGTTTTTTTCCTGTAATTACCGTGATATCTTTTTTATTTGTACAATATTTAAAACTTTTTTCTTATTCCTACTTTTATTTTTATTTCTTTATTTTATTTTATTCTTATTTGGGTTTTCTTTTTCCTCACATGTGCTTATATTTCTCTAAGTAAAAAAAAAAAAATCTTAGGGAGTTGTAGGAATAAGCGTATATTTAACACAGTAAATACATTCTTCATAGATCTTATGAAATATTTCTGAAGTAAAGATGGTAAAAACAAATGTTCCTAACAAAGGGGTAGTTTACTAACAATTATAAAATTGGAGTTAATCCTTAACTTCATGTTTTTTTTAAGTTTTTTTATTTATTCATTTGAGACACAGAGATACAGAGAGAGAGAGAGAGAGAGAGCACGAGCAGGGGGAGAGGCAGAGGGAGAGGGAGAAGCAGGCTCCCCGCTTAGCAGGGAGCCCAATGCGGGCTCGATCCCAGGACCCTGGGATCATGACCTGAGCCGAAGGCAGATGCTTAACCATCTGAGCCACCCAGGTGCCCCTTAACTTCATGTTTTAATCGATTTGTATATTTAGTTTAAATTAGTTTTCTGGTCTTTATTTGACCAATAAAAAGTTGAAATTGCATAGATTTTTATATACCCCCCAAAGTTTTAAAAATGAGAAGTTATAGAAGACACAGCATTTTGACTTTTTAAAAAGCTGGTAAAGAGAGAGAGAGAGACTATGTCTGTTTCTAATTACACAGACTATTTAAGAAAAAGAATTTAAGTCAGCTGATATTTTTCCTTTCATTATTTATGATTTAAACCAGCTCATCTCTTTCCTTTCCTTATTTACATGACATCTAATAACTGGTCTGATTGAGTTTAAATATTTGCTGTGGGTTGCTCTTGGCTCCGTGTTTGTAGAACCGTGACTAAAAGAGTCACGTGTCTCACCAATAGGAGTTTTATACTGTTCACAAAACACAGTACTGTAGAGGGTAAATTCTCTACTTTCCTCATTTTGATTCTCTTCTTATACCCACAAAATAACACAAATTAGATCATGAGTTATTAACAACATTGTCAATCAAGAGAGTAAAACTAGTAATAAACTATACATGCCCAAGCTCAAATGATATGTTTCCTTTTAGAGGCATATTTCATCAATGACAAACCCAACATATCTACTCATAACCTGGGCTCTGAATCCAGTGAAAGGATTCTGTATAGAATCTGTACTTGAACAGAACTTGATCTGCTGTTACTTAAAATGGTCTTGGAAGGCCTTAACACTGTAGCTAGTGCAGACCAGTTTACCAAAGATACCACCCTTCCCCTACAAGGCAAGTCCTTGCTCCTTCCACACAGTGAGTTTCTGTAGAACAGAGAAATGTTATAGACAGAAAAATTGCAAAACCCTTCATGATTGTGAAACTGAAAAGGGATTAGGCTGGCAACAGTCAGAAACAGCTTTTTTTGTTTTGGCCTTAGAGCATGGCCCTCTTCTCTCTCATCTGCACACAAATGTATTAACTGCAGGGATAGGGGTTGGGGTTCCCTCTACCTTGCATTCCTATGTAGCTATGAATTAATTCCCAAATGCCAACGCGTGTCTGTTTTCCTTTTCATACATCGTATTTGGGGACACAGCTGGAAATATTACGCTGTGTGCCACATGCATGCACTCGGCACAATCTCTTGCTCACAGAG
This sequence comes from Neomonachus schauinslandi, assembly GCF_002201575.2. Classification (NCBI taxonomy): domain Eukaryota; kingdom Metazoa; phylum Chordata; class Mammalia; order Carnivora; family Phocidae; genus Neomonachus; species Neomonachus schauinslandi. The sequence continues at coordinate 107,563,314 of NC_058407.1, read as the reverse complement.
TGAAGTAAATGGGTAAAGAAATCATTGATCCATCCTTTACTTATCTTAGTGTGTGGACAACAGATTGTCTCAAAATTGCTACAGATTTTTAAAGTAATGAAAACAAAACAAAAAATGGAGAGAAAATAATAGAATCTGTGTCTCTAAAAGACTAATGCTTGTATTCCATCAGTCAGTGATTACTGAATTTTAAAAATGTTAGAGACCTTGAAAGAAGTGCAAAAGGGAAAATGAGTTGCCTTGGTATGAAGTAAAAACACTGAACTTAGGATCAGAAGATCTGGCAAGTCAAATATTTTATGAACAAAAAAAGTTTCATTGTAGCTTAGATGACTGCTATAGGTCATTTTTCTAAATGTCAAGATGACACCATATAATGAGTATCAGATAGGGATCAAGCTTTGAGAGTATAGGGCAGGGATCTCCCAGTTCTTGGGAATTATAAGTCTCATTGTTATTTAATTTTTAGATGTCTCTCACATACCTGGGGGTGCTTTTCAACACATTTTAAAAATTTAAACTGGACTCAAATGAAATACACATATAGTAAAAGAAATCCATTCGAATTGAGAGAGGAAATTAAGGGAAATGCTTTACTCTGATTATGGAGTGTGTATTTTTGAACAGTAAGCGTATATTAAAGTATAATTAGTGTAATAAAAGGCACTATTAAAAGGAAGAAAGCAATCCCTTACATGAGAGAATACTATGATATTTATACACCTTTACCTTTATTGCTATACATTACTTTGAGTTAATAGTATGAAAAAATATAGAAGTAGAACAAAGAAAAAAACACAACCACATGTGTTCACCAAGTCCTACAAATTAATACTGTCTTGAGAATTTTGCATTATTCCTTAGACAATTAGATCCATCCTGGGATGTTTTCAAATAAAAACTGGAGATCTCTGCTTTAGAAAAATAAATAAATAAAAATGCAGAGCTTATCTGAACAAAGAAGATGTCCCTGATTAAACAGCAGAGTTTTGAATTCCTTGTTCCTCTTGGATAGACCTCCCAGGAGTACTTTTTATTGATGTGAATCATCTACCTGATTGTTCACAGGGATTTCTCAGTAAGATGCCAAAATACCTCCTTTTGATCAGTTAGGCCAGAGACCAGAAGACATCCAATATCACTGTCATTATTTTTGCTCCTAGAAAGATGGCAAAATTCTGGGGATATTTTAGTCCTGCCATGAAATTTAAGATAATGCTGAGAGCTTACGAAATTGTGGGATACCCCAAAAGATATTGTTACTTTAGGCTTCCAAGCACCTAGAAGTCTATTTGTAAATGTTGGTTGAAGGAGAAATAGAAGAAAGGGAAAGAGAAAGGAAGGAAAAGGGAAAGGAAAGTTGATGGATGCCAATATTTACACAAATTACTTTGAATGGAAATGACAATTTAGAAGTAGCCTTATTACCACCCTCAAAGTAAGCAGACTTCTTAGGACACAGTTTTCTCTTCTACACCCCAAAAACGTATTCTGTACCTGGTATTGGCCTAAGAAGAATCCAAGGGTTTATCAATAAATGTAAATGATATGATACATGGAGATGAAAAACCAAGTACTCATATGATGTACTAGACACTTTAAAGGTATGTTAAAGTTGAGTTCATTTTTTGCCCCTAACATATGCCAGTTTTAGGTCTTAAAGTCATATATGTCCACTCTACACAAAATGATCTCATGATTTTTCAGGCAGCAAGGAAAAAAAGGGGGAAAGGAAAAGAAGACTTTTGAGAGAAAAAGCTGTGGTTGGAGGAGTGGTCAGCGGCAAGGAATAGACCTGAAATACAGGGAGCCTGGTAATTACAGAAAGATCAAAGAACCGTATGTCTCGGTAAGTAGTCAGATTACATTTAAAAATCTGCAGCCAGGAAAGTCTGATTCTGTCCACGATTCAGTAAATGATGCAAAACTAACTCTCCTATTGAGAATAACTAAAAAACTGGACAAAATATGAGGCAATTGTTGCAGGAATTGAAAACCAGTTAGCGCCAGCCTGCTATCCCTGAGAGAAGATAGACTTACAATCATGCCAACTGTCTGCTGAGGGAAAGTGTCCTGACTGTGGCACAGGGAGCTGGAGCCCAAGCAAAGCATGATGATCTTTCTGAGTGGAGAAAGTAGAAATCAGGTATAAGGCATTTAAAGTCACTAGAATCTGTGATGCAGGGCCCTGGGAAGCACAGCCATGCAGTGGAGTAGATCCCAGAAGTCTCCATGTGGTCTCTCCACAAGTTCTTGGCTGAGGGTTTAGTGGAGTATGCACAAGATGAGCAGTGAATGGAGAAGCAAAAGAGTAGAAAGTGTAATTGAGTTACCAGAAGATGTTGGCGTTCTAGTCCTGTAGGAGCAGAAAGACCTTGCTAACACTTTGGCATCCATTTGACACGGCAGAAAAACACTTGTTTTAGGAATAAGAACCATATCCCAGAGGAATGTCTACCCCAGATATGACCTTAAAAAGTCTAAAATGAAACCATCTCTACACAAGTTCAACTTGGTTAGTTAGTAATTGGACGGTCTACCAGAATAAAAATCAACACTTTCCAGGAAAAAGATAACAGAATCTTAAGACTCTAAGATGTATCATCTATGCTGTTGAGAATGCAATAACAATTACTAGACATGAAAAAAAAAGGCAGAAAAATGTGACCAATAGTCAAGAAAAAAGCAGATAATGTATCTCAAGGTGAAGCAGATGTTGGAGTTAGAACACTGACATTAAAACAGATATAATAAATATGTCCAAGTATTTAAAGAAAATATTGTCTTAATTATGAATTGTTAGAGAATCGCAACAGAGAGATGGAAACAGAAAAAGAAAGAAAAAAGGAAATGGAAATCTTGAACAAAACACTACAATGGCTTAGGATTTTTTTAATTCATCAGAAAAAATTAATGGTAGACTGAAAATAAAATAAGAGTCAGTACCAAGAAGACAGATTAATAAAAATAATCCAATCTGAAAAATGGAAAGAGAAACAGGTGGAAGAAAAGCAAAGATCCTTGGAAATCTGTGGCACAATATATAATTTCTAATATCTATTGGAATTGAAATCCCAGAAGAAGTGAATGATAATATTATATGAAATAAAGAGCTCTCTCCTTCAGATATCCAAGATTCCAAAAGGAAAGAAGACTAAAGGGAAGAAGGTGGCGCCCGCCCCTGCTTTCATGAAGAAGCAGGAGGCCAAAAATGTGGTCATTTCCCTATTGATTGAGAAAAGGCCCAAGAATTTTGGCATCAGACAAGACATCAGCCCCAAAAGGACCTCACCCCCTTTGTCAGATGGTCCTGCTACATCAGGTTGCAGGCGGAAAGGGCAATTCTCTATAAATGTCTAAAAGTGCCTCCTGTGATCATCCTGTTCACCCAGGCCTAGAACCACCAACTACTCAACTACTTAAGCTGGCCCACAAATACAGACCACAGACAAAGCAAGAGAAGAAGCAGAGATTGTTGGTCTGGGCTGAGAAGAAAGCTGTGGGCAAAGGGTAAGTCCCCACTAAAAGGCCATCTCTCCTTTGAGCTGGGGTTAATACTGTCATCACATTGGTGGAAAACAAGAAGGTTCAGCTGGTAATGATGCACATGATGTGGATTCCATTGAGCTGGTTGTCTTCCTGCCTGTCCTGTGTTGTAAGATAAGGGTTCCTACTGCATTATCGGGGGAAGGCCAGGCTGGGGCATCTGGTCCATGGGAAGGCCTACACGACTCTTGCCTTCATACAGGTTAACTAGGAAGACAAAGGAGCTCTGGCTAAGCTGGCAAAAGCTGTCAAGACCAATTATAATGACAGATATGATAAGATCCACTGTCAATGGGGAGGCAATATTCTGGGTCCAAAGTAGGTAACACACATTGCCAAGTTGGGAAAGGCAAAGCCTAAAGAACTGGCCACCAAACTGGGCTAAGTGTACACTGTTGAATTTTATGTATATAAAAGTAATAAAAAGGGGTTCCTGGTTGGCTCAGTTGGTTAAGCATCTGACTCTTGATTTCTGCTCAGGTCATGATCTCATGGTCATGGGATCGAGCCCCGAGTTGGGCTCTGCACTCAGCAGGGTATCTGCTTGGGATTCCTTCTCCTCTCTCTCTGCCTCTCCCCCTGCCCATGTGCATGTTCTCTCTCTAAAGTAAACAAATAAGCCTTTAAAAAAATAGTGATAAAAAGTTCTTTTTCAAAAAGAAAAAAGAATGGATGACTCAAATGTTCCTAGATTTGATGGAAAATGTCAACTTACACATTCAAGAAGCTCAGTGAACCATAAGCAAGATAAATGCAAAGTAAACCACATTATAGCCAAACTTCTAAAAGTCAAAAATACAGAAATAAGCTAAATTAAAAACAATTACATACAAGGGAAATAACAACACAAATAAAGCCTTATTTCTTATCTGAACCAATGAAATCAGAATACAGTGGAACAAGATTTTTTAAATGCTAAAACCAAAATGAAATATAATAAAAAACATGCAGAATTCTCAAATACATTCTAGAAAAGATATCCTTCAAAATTAACATAAACAAAGACATTTTCAGATAAGTGAAAACTGGAAGAATGTATTCTGATAGACCTGAGTTATAAGAAATAATTATCGATATTTTTAAGGCTGAAGGGAAGTGATACCACATGGAAATTTGGGTCTACAGGAAAGAATGGAGACCACCAAAAAATGGTAAATGAATGAATAAATATAGAGGGCTATGCTTCCTCTTCCTTTTACAATTTCTTAAATGACAGTTGATCGTTTAAAATGAATATAATAATATTGTAAGGTAGGGTTATTCATCATGTAGAAATAAAAGTATGACAACATTAACACAAAGATTGGAGAGTAAATGGAATTATATTGGGGCAGGTATATTATATTTATTCACTGTGAAGTGTGAAGAATTAGATGTGAAGTGTGAAGTGGAATGTGAGGTTAAGTGTGAAGTGGTATAATATTGATTCAAATGGACTTTGATAGGTTTGGGGTATATTGTAATCCCTTACTAATCATTTAAAAGTAATAAAACCCAATCATAATCATAATTACATTAAATGCAAATGATCTCAATACTCAAATAAAAAGGTTGAGATTGTCAAAATAAATTTAGAAAATGCAAGACCCTACTATATACTACTATATGAGATGATTTTTTTTTTTTTATTCTTATGTTAATCCCCATACATTACATCATTAGTTTTAGATGAAGTGTTCCATGATTCATTGTTTGTGCATAACACCCAGTGCTCCATGCAGAACGTGCCCTCCTCAGTACCCACCACCAGGCTAACCCATCCTCCCACCCCCCTCCCCTCTAGAACTCTGTTTGTTTTTCAGAGTCCATCGTCTCTCATGGTTCGTCTACCCCTCCGATTTCCCCCGCTTCATTCTTCCCCTCCCGCTACCTTCTTCTTCTTCTTCTTTTTTTTTTTTTTTTCTTAACATATATTGCGTTATTTGTTTCAGAGGTACAGATCTGAGATTCAACAGTCTTGCAAAATTCACAGCGCTTACCAGAGCACATACCCTCCCCAGTGTCTATCACCCAGTCACCCCATCCTTCCCACCCCACCCCCCACTCCAGCAACCCTCAGTTTGTTTCCTGAGATTAAGAATTCCTATGAGATGATTTTTGATAGATAAAGATACAGTCGAGGTTGAAACTAAAAGGATGGAAAAAGATATATCATGAAAACTATAAACAATGTAAAGCAGGCATGGCTATATTAAGGTGAGACCAAATTAACTTCAGGGAGAAGAGTATTACTAAAGATGAAGAACAATTTATGCTGATAAAAAAACCTAATTCATCAGGAATATATAATAATCCTACATGCATATTGACCTAATAGCATACCTTCAAAAAACACAAAGCAAAACTTGGCAAAAATAAAGGGAGAAATAGACAAATTCACACCATACTTGAAGATTTCAACATTCTCTCATGGTAATTATTAAATCATATATATATATGATTATATAATATATAATTATAATAATTATAGTAATATATTTATATGCAGTAAAGATACAGAAGATCTAAACACAATCAACCTATCTAAATTAATAGGCATTTATAGAACACTACGAACAACTTCAGAATGTACATTCTTTTTGACTGTACCTGTTGATAGATACCTTGTATCTGTCAACATAGATCATATACTGAGCCATAAAATAAACTTTAACCAATTCCAAAACATTGAAATCTTACACTATATGATCTCTGACAATAATAGATTAAGTAAGAAATGAAAAAGATACCTAGAAAAGCCAAAAATATTTGGAAAGTTAATAAGGTATTTCTAAAAAATCCATGGACTAAATTTTTAAAATTACAAGTGAGAATTTTAAATTTGAGTTGATTTACGAGGAAAACACAGCACTTCAAAATTTGTAGGCTATAGCTAAAGAAGTACTTCAAGTGAAACTTATCACTTTAAATGCTTTAATAGAAAGGAGAAAAAAATTAAAATCAACTCAGTTTTGACTTTAGTTAAGAAAAAAGAAGAGAAACGGAAAGTGAGAATAAGAATAAAAGAAATAATAATAAAACTCAATGGAATCAAGACAAACAACAGAAGATATTAACAAAGCCAAAAGCTGATTCTTTCAAAAGGCCAACAAAATGTGTAAGTCCCTAGAAGAAATAATCAACAAATGGCGGGGAGGAGTATTGCCAATCTTGGCATTAAAAAAAGAGGGTAATCTTACCATAGATCCTACAGCCATTATAAAGGCAATAAGGTAATATGATGACAAATTATTACGATAAATTTAATTATTTAGAACAAGTGGACAAATTACTTGACAAACACCACTTACTAAAACTGATTAAAAAATTAAAAGTCTGACTTGTCCTGTATCTGTTGGACAAATTGGATTTCTAATAAAAAATCTTCCCACAAAGATATATTGATTCCCCAACAATTTCGTTGGTGGGTTTTATCAAACTCTGAAGTAAGGAGTGATGCAAATATGCACAAACTCTTAGGAACTAAAAGAAGAGGGAACAATTTCCAACTCATTTAAAAAGTTTGGAATAACTGCAACACAAAGACCTGACAAAGAAATTGTAAGGACAGAAATTTACAAAACAGTATCAGTCATGAACATAAATGTAAAAAGGTCCTTTGCAAAATATTAGCAACGTGAATTCAAATATATATATTCAAAAGTGAATTCAAATATATATATGTACATACACACACATATATATGTATACACACACACACACACATGCACACAAAATGACCATTGTGAACAAATGGAGTTATTCCCAGAAATCAAGTTTGGTTCAGCATTAAAAATTAATACATAAGCTGTCTGGTTTCAGCTAAGAGAGTTAGAGAAATGGATAGAGCTGGGGCACCTGGGTGGCTCAGTCATTCAGCGTCTGCCTTCGGCTCAGGTCATGATCCCAGGGTCCTGGGATCGAGCCCCGCATCGGGCTCCCTGTTCAGCAGGAAGCCTGCTTCTCCCTCTCCCACTCCCCCTGCTTGTGTTCCCTCTCTCGCTGTGTCTCTCTCTCTCAAATAAAAAAAAAAATGGATAGAGCTTTGCTTCCACCCTTACAATTAAGGGGAAAAAAATAATAAATCACTGACCAAACAAAATTAATAACTTTTCTTGAGCCCATTGGAGAATTGGCATGGCAGGGCAATGGAATAACCTCAAATCCAGGGAGAGACAAGTGCCTACAAGAAGAAACAGAATTCATGCACTTGCTTACCAGGAACAAATGCCACTGCCTGCCATATAAGTCAGAAAAAAAAAAATTGAGCTTAAAAATTTTAATGAATTACTCAAGGCCACATATGGGTGTGAAGTCTCTGGGTAGTAGACATAGAGGGATTTTCACCCTCTAATAGTCCTTTCCTCCATGGACACCACCAGGAACTCAGAAGATAGAAGAGACTCTTAAAAAAGTTTCTCATTGTGCTGACTGGGGGAAGGGAGCAGTAGCCACTGCTGAAACTCTGCCCAGATTCATCTCCAGTATCTCTTCTATGGAACAAAAGCTCTAATCTGTAGGAAGAGGAAGAATAAAAATTGCCAGTTAAGGGTACTGGAGAGAATCTAGCTGAAGGAAGAGAAGGGAAAATTAAGTAAGTAAAACTCTACCCTGGGAGAGTGCCAGAAGTCAATGCTAAGTCTAGGACTATAGAATGTAGAGGGGCAGGGTACTTGTAACTGCCACACTCTCAAGATTCAAATCCACAATTCTCGCCTCATGCTGAAGCTTAATGAACAACGGAGAATGTCCCCTCCTCCAGTCTCCACCACCGTGCTAACAAGTATTGAGTAAAAGTAACATATATCTGCGATCACTCCAATGAGACAGATTCTCTCTGGTGAACAGAGAGAAGGAAAACTCAAAGTCAAGTGGAAAATAGACACTGAGAAACATTGAGAAAAAAGTCCTGGCAAATTAGTTCATTTTCTAACAAAGGTATCACTAAAGGAATTTGAGACCATGGTGCACTGGGAGATGATTATAACAGTAACAACCTTCAAACACAGCCCAGACTCCTGACAATATTAACACAAAACGCTACATTTAGGCTATGAAAGGCCTAGCATGAACAACTATATTCCAACAAATTAGATAACCTAGAAGAAATGGATAAATTCTTAGGAACTTACAACTTACCAAGACTGAATCATGAACAAATAGATGAACAGACCAATAATGAGTAAGGAGATTGACTCAGTAATCAAAAACCTCCCGAGAGAAAAAACCAACACCAGGTGGTTTCACTAGTGAATTTTTTACTAGTAAACATTTAAAGAAGAATTAATGCCTAATTTTCTCAAACTCTTCCAAAAAATTGCAGATGAAGGAATGTTCCCAAACTCATTGTATGAGACCAGCATTACCCTGATACCAAAGCCAGATTGGGACACCAGAAAAGAGAACTACAGTCCAATATCCATGATGAATATAGATGCAAAAATGCTCAACAGGGCGCCTGGGTGGCTCAGTTGGTTAAGCGACTGCCTTCGGCTCAGGTCATGATCCTGAAGTCCCTGGAGCGAGTCCCGCATCGGGCTCCCTGCTCGGCGGGGAGTCTGCTTCTCCCTCTGACCCTCCCCCCTCTCATGTGCTCTCTCTCATTCTCTCTCTCTCAAATAAATAAATAAAAAATCTTTAAAAAAAAATGCTCAACAAAATTCTAAGAAACTGAATTCAACAGCACATTAACAAGATCACACACTGTAATCAAGTGGTATTCATCCCTGAGATGTAAGGGTGTTTCAAAATAAGCAAATCAATAAACGTGATATGTCCATTAAGAGAATGAAGGAAGAAATCATATGATCTAATCAATAAATGCAGAAAAAACATTGGACAAAATTCAACATTCTTTCAAGATAAAAACTCTCAATAAATTGAGTAAGTATCCATTCACAGATAGACTTTAAAATGTGGGTAAATGTACACAACAGAATGTTTTCAGCCATGAGAAAGAAAGAAATCCTGCCATTTGTGATGACATGGATGGACCTTGAGGGCATTATGGTAAGTGAAATAAGTCAGCCGGAGAAAACAAACACTGTATGATCTCACTTATATGTGAATCTAAAAAAGAAATAAATAAAAGTTAAGCTCATATAAACATAGTAGAATTGCCAAGGGCTGGGTAAATGGGGAGATACTGGTTAAAGAGTACAAACTTCCAGTATAAGATGCATAAGTAATGGGGATCTAATGTTTAGCATGATGACTGTAGTTAATAATACTGTGTTAGACAATTGAATAGATCTTTAATGTTCTCACCACAAAGAAAAAAAATGTAATTATGTGAGGTGGTGTATATGTTAACTAACCTTATTATGGTAATCACTTTATAATATCTATATATATGAAGTTATCACATTTATACCTTAAACATATACAATGATATATGTCAATTTTATTTAAATTAAGCTGGGGGAGGACTAGCAGCAGAAATGAGTTGCTTATCTCCAAGCAATAAATTTATTGACCTCAGTATGCAACCATCACCATCAGACTAAGACATGACACAGATGTGCAAATTAAAATAACTTATTAATATATCAAAGGATTTAATGGGAAAGACAACATACAAGATCAAATAGGTAATGTCAGCAGAGAGAAGAAAACTATGAGAAAGAATTAAATGGTGTGGGAGATACAGGCTTTCAGTTAGGGTATCAATAGGTTATGGGGGTCAAAGGTAGAGCATAGGGAATACAGTCAATGGTATTGTAATAGTATTGTATGGTGACAGATGGTAGCTACACTCGTGGGGAGCATAGCATAACATCTAGCCTTGTTGAATCACTATGCAGTACACCTGAAACTAATGTAACACTGCATGTCAACTATACTTCGATAAAAAGAGTAAAATGGAAATGTTGGAAAACCAAAATAACAGAGATGAGGATTGTCTTTCATGGGCTCCTCAGTAGGCTTGATACAGACAAGGAAGGAATCAGTGAACTTGAATACAGGTCAATAGAAATTCCCCAAATGAAATGCAAAAGAAAAAAGAGTGTGGGGGAGGGGTGTGGATCAGAATATAGAATCCAACAGTTTCAGATGATATTAAATGATCTAAAATATGCATAATTGAAATCCCAGAAGAGGAAGAGAATGGAGCTGAAGAAATATTTGGAGAAATGATAGCAGAGGATTTTCCAAAATGAGTAACAAACACCAAACCACGGATTCAAGAAACTCAGAGAATACCAAGTGGGATAAACACAAAAATAAACACAAAACCATGTAGGCATATCTTTTTCAAACTGCTGAGAACCAAGACAATAAGAAAAACTTGAAGGCAACTGGAGTTAAAAAAAAAAAAAAAAGACACATTATCTACAGAACAAGGATAAGAGTTCCAGCACGTTCTCACTAGAGAACATGCAGTAAGAAGACAATGGTGTGGCATGTTTGAAATGCTGAAGGAAACTGTCAACCCAGAATTCTATATCCACAAAAAATAGCCTTCAGAAAGAAACTTGAAACACAGACTTTCTCAAACAGACCAAAGCTGAAAGAATGAATGCATTGGTAGCAGACCTACTTCATAAGAAATGTTAAAGGAGCTTCTTCAGGCAAAAGGTATATGAAGTACTCAGAAATTTAGATCTACACAAGGAAATGAAGAGCCCTGGAGAAAGAATAAGAAGAAGTAAAATATAAATTTTTATTAATTTCTCTAAAAAATAACTATTTTTAAATGATTTTATTTTATTTTATTTTATTTGAGAGAGAGAGAGTGAGCATGAGTGGGGGCGGGAAGACAGAGGGAGAGGGAGAAGCAGACTCCCAGCTGAGCAGGGAGCCTGACACTGGGCTGGATCCCAGGACCCTGAGATCATGACCAGGGCCAAAGGCAAATGTTTAACCAACTAAGCCACCCAAGGACCCCTCTAAAAGATAACTATTTAAAGCGAAATGTAGTAACAATGTATTGCATATTTACAGCCTATGTAAAAGTAAAATTAATGACAATCTGGGAGAGGGTGGAAGGGAGGGATTGGAAATAGACTGTTCTAAAGGTGCTTACCCATGGGGCTCCTGGGTGGCTCAGGCGTTAAGCGTCTGCCTTCGGCTCAGGTCGTGATCCCAGGGTCCTGGGATCGAGCCCCACGTCAGGTTCCCTGCTCAGCGGGAAGCCTGCTTCTCCCTCTCCCACTCCCCCTGCTTGTGTTCCCTCTCTCGCTGTCTCTCTCTCTGTCAAATAAATAAATAAAATCTTAAAAAAAATATATAAAGGTGCTTACCCTACACGTGAAGCAGTATAATTTATTTGAAGTCAGACACAATTTATTTAAAAAGTATATTGTAAATCCTAAGACAACCACTAATAATTACTTAAAAGAAGTTAAATAATTCAATAGAGGAGATGAAATTGAATTATAATTGCTTAATTAAACCTATACACCTTAATTAAACCTACAAAAGGCAGAAAAAGAAAAAAAATTGAGAACAAATAGAAATCAGATATCAAGATGTTTGATTTTCACCCAACTACTTCAAAGCCAGTAAATGTGAAAAGAAGGAGGAGCTGGATATTCATTTCCTGATTCTGGCTTTGGCCTTCAGGTAAAATATTCAGGACTTAGCTTTTTTATTCTCCAGAAAAGCACAGGATCCCTAAGCAAAGCTGGTGTCCCCCTGAGCATCGTCCCCGGGAGGCATCACACAGTGTAGTAGAAGTTGCCTCGAGTAGAATTCAAGGTTGGGGGATTCTGGCTCAACAAGATGGTCACTGGCCAATGCTAAATAGCTTGCATTATAGACTGTTCCAGGGTTCTCTACAACTAGGGAAGAGGGAGCTGCCTGGAGAACAGAGGAGTCCAGAAGCCTTTGCAGAGGCAGGACTTGAGCTGCATCCAGAGGTTGCATGGATGCAGGCAGGTTGCACTGAGGGAGGACCCAGAGATCGTGGAATGGGGCCCTGGAGGTATTTTATTTTGCCTAAAATATGGCAGTGATGGCTGACCCTACATCATCCAGTTAGAATGTGTTTGTCATTATTGTGGACTTGTCTCTATTTGCTGTTAGAGAGGTAGCGTCTGAACATAGTTCTTACAAAGTCTTCCATGGCTGTTGATTCCCTTGTCTGAGACCTTCGAAATGATTTTAAGTCACCTTCATTCATGGCGGTTTGGGAGGGAGGTAGGCCTTTGAGTTACTCTCATTCTTACCCGTTGGTACTGCCTATCCTTTTGTTAAATGTATTTTGCTGATATTTATGGAACAACTTACACTGTCTAATCAAACAAATTAAAACACTGATTTTTGCTTTCCTCAACTCAGTCAATTTTTAATAATCTTGTCATTTTTTCCCCAAACTTGGCACCAAAACTTTATTCATTCTTCTTAGAAATTCTGTCACCAACCTACTATAAAAATTGTCATTATCTCTCAAAGTCACAGTCCTGACATCTGTTAAGTAAAGGTTTATTTTACACTTCAAAAGTCAATCTGCACAGCTGACTAAACTCCTTCAGAATTTTACAGCTTGCTCTTGTCAAATATTTGGGAAAATAAAATTTGCTTTTAGAAAAGTAATTGGTTTTCACAGAAAAGAAAATCTCTTTATTGATTAAAAAAAACCCTTTGTTTCTTTCCCTGAAAAATAAAAAAAAAATATTTTCATATCAATTGGTTTTTTAGAAAAAAAAAACTAAATTTTTTTTTTAAAGTTAGAAGAATTTCTATGTGTTTTAGTTCAAGTAACACACCAATTTCTCTTAGTTCACACCCCTGAAGGTTGACTGGGTCATCTAAACTCCCGACACATTATTAGAAAGACAATCTCAGCAATGTGATTGGTCTTGAGAATGAGGGAAGAGACTGATGCTGCCTTCTCCCTGTCCCTCTGGGTGCCCCTAGCCTTTCTTCATAACCCCTGCCTGGTAGATTTGAGTTTGAACCATGGTTCTCTGTGCTAAAGATCCTCTCTGGGACGCCTGGGTGGCTCAGTCAGTTAAGCATCTGCCTTCAGCTCAGGTCATGATCCCAGAGTCCTGGGATCGAGTCCCACATCGGGCTCTCTGCTCAGCAGGGAGTCTGCTTCTCCCTCTCCCACTCCACCTGCTTGTATTCCCTCTCTCGCTGTCTCTCTCTCTCTCTGTGTGTCAAATAAATAAATAAAATCTTAAAAAAAAAAAAAAGATCCTCTCTGACCCCTAACAATCTGGGGGACAAATCTCCACTTGCTTTCTAATGCTTCTGGAAACAAAGCAAGGGAACAAACACCTAATAGAGTATCTGCCCTGTAATGGGCTTTGTGCGAAGAACTTTCTGTGCGCTGCTTTGTTTAATCCTTACAAGAGTCCTACGAGATAAGTATTTTCTCTGGATCTCACTCAAATCAAAGCTTGTGTTTTGACTCTCGAATTTTGCTTTTTCCCAGCAGCTACATAATACCATATTTAATCTTGGTTTTGCATCTTACTATTTCAAGCTTCGAACTTTTCCCTAATGAGAATGCTTGTCTCTGCAGCTACACATATTTGTCATCCTGCATATTCCTAATTGCAGCTTTGTGCTTTAGAAGTCTTTCCAGACAGACCGTGTTCTGGGGATGCTATCTTCTTCCTTATGCGGATCTACTATCCCATAGAAATAGTGGTGGGCGTGAGTATGGAGTTTACAAGAATGTCCGTAGGTGAGTTCTTGTGTGGAGCTGAGACAATGTGCCACTGCTACTGACACAGAAGTCATGACACCTGCTCTCACTTCCCAAACCCCCGGTCTTGTCCCCACTGCAAGAGGTAACAAGAGGGAACGAGGCACAAGAAACCAGAAGACCTGGTCTCGGCTACTTGTTCTGCCATTAATTAGCTCTTTCACACTGGAAAGAAATCACTTGCACTCTTCCAACTCCATTCTCTTTTTGTTAAATAAAGGGGAGATGATAGTACCTACCTCTTTGGTTGCTATAAAAACCAAATGAGTCATGTGCAAGTAGTTTGAAAACTATAAAGGGCTTTTAGGGATGTTCCAACTAAAATTCATTCTTTTTTTTTTTTTAAATGCTTCTTTCTTTTTTTTTTTTTTAAAGATTTTATTTATTTATTTGACAGAGAGAGACACAGCGAGAGAGGGAACACAAGCAGGGGGAGTGGGAGAGGGAGAAGCAGGCTCCCTGCAGAGCAGGGAGCCCGATGTGGGACTTGATCCCAGGACCCTGGGATCATGACCTGAGCCGAAGGCAGTCGCTTAACCAACTGAGCCACCCAGGCGCCCTAAAATTCATTCTTAATACACCTTGGATAGAACCCTTCAACCTCCTTATCCTTGTTTACCAGTTGAGAATCTGGGTTACAAGCAACTGGAATTAGCTCTGATGAACTCAGACAGAGTTCGGAGTTCGGAAAATGATAGCAGGCTCATAGACTCTCCGGGTGGCTTAGGAAATAAGAACAGAGGGGGCTCTGGAGGCCAGACGGAAGAAACAGTCTAGAAGGACAGGGCACCAGGTCGTGCTACTGCCACTGCTTGATGCCACAGGATGCCACTGCCATGAGTGAATTCTGATTCATTTCTTGCTTCAGATTCAAAGACTCAGGGAGATCCAAGATGAGTAATTGGACAAACATAGTTTCCATGATCATGCCTCGAATGCCAGATGATGGGAAAAGGAGGATCTCCCTCCTTCATTCCCCATGACAGGTGACTAGAGCTATGGATCCTTCAGATGTCATGCACAGTGGGAGATGCCCGTAAATAGAAAGAAAATTTGAATGCTAGATGGTAAAACTAAGACAAAAACAATGCAAACCCATACCCACGACCTCCTGCATAATCTGGCCATACCCCACTCATTAGCTTCGTCTGACTCCACCAGCATCCACTCCCACCCCCATACTCTACTCACTCGTGTTATTTCATTTCTTCTTTTATGCCAAATTCTTTTCCACTTCAAGGCCACCCAACTGCTACACCTGGAATTCTCCATTTTCTACCTTCTCCTTTGGCTACCCCTCCCTGCCCCCTACTCAGCCTGTAAGTTTCAGTGTCAATGAAACTTCTACAGGAAATACTTTTCTGACCACCATCCTCTTGGCCAAATCTAGACTAGAAACCCTTCTTCCATGTATACTCCCATATAAAGTTGTGCCTCTTTTTCATTGCACTTATAATTAAATAATCATTGGCATTATTTTGTAAATGTCTGTCTCACTCACTAGATGACAAGCTTCATGACTATAGGGTCTTTATTTTGTTCACACACGTCCCAGTTTCCAGTACACATTCAACAAATATTTATTGGATGAATGAATGAGTCAACAGAAAAGCATGTGAGGATGTGGTTAGCAGCAAACTGAGACCCTCAAACATTTTCATTTTTCCCTTGAATATTAGCAGGCATGATCCTCTCCTCCTTGCTAAGGTGCTGTGAGATCTTATTTGTAGACTTCTTGTTGGCATATTCCTAGGAACATTGAATAGATGGATCAACAGATGGATGGATGCATGCATGAATGAAGTAGCCGGAGTTGTAGTGATGATGCTCTTTCTACTATTCTCCTCTGAGCCCCTCTGTTGTGTCTCAGACTAAAATCCTTTTGTTACTTCAAGCTAGGAGGAAAATGAGCACAAGCATCGTTTTTCATCAACCAATAGATATGGACTAGGTTTTCTATTAGGTACTATAGAGGTTAAAAGTAATTGAAAAACTTCATTTTCTCCTCTCAAATAACTTACCATATAGTTAGGAAGACAGGTCAATAACACATGAGGAATTAAACAATAAAGGTTGAAGACAATAATACGAGACAGTAGTAATGAAAATGTTATGTGATGGTGTATCATTAATTGCCAATAGAGTATAATTAAGAAGACTATTCATTCTAAAGAGAGTGAGGTTTTAGCTTTTAAAATGGCCCTTCCTCTTACACCTGATACCATTTATACAGATACAAAAATTTTCCCCAAAGGAATTGCACCTTTTAAAAAACAATTCTCTCTACCTTCCTTCTTCCATCTCCTCCCTGCCCTGTCTACCTTCCCAAGCATACTTTGAGTTGTGCATCCTGGAAACAATTACCTGCTGATGCTCTAGGATTCATGCTCTCGGTTTCAGGCTCTAACTGTGTCTTTCCCAAGAAACTCCCAATGTGAACCACTGTCTACCCTGAGGCCCCGTAGCTGCTGCTCTGTATGAGAGCATTATGGAGAGAGGTGCAGACAGAAATGGTGACTGGTTAGGAGGGCCCATTATTTGCTTTGGTTACATAACTCATTCATAACAAATTGTTAGAAGTTGCCATTTTTCATCTGGTTTTGTTAACCAGAAATGGACCTATCATCAAGAATCTTTGTTCTCTCTGTACACATGGTACATTCAGCCTGGGGGGGGGTCTTGGTCAGGAGCTGGGGTCAAGTGCAAAGACAGACTGACCAGTTTGAATTCTGGTCATGCCGTTTCCTAGCCATGTGTCTTTAATTTCTTTGAGCTATAAAATGGACACTGTAAAAGGACTTACTTTACAGGCTTATCATGAACTTTAAAAAAGAGCATGCACGTGAGGGCTTAGCCTAGCACCTGGCACAGAGGTGGCCCTCGGTGAATTTTAACTGTCAGTATCACCATAGCCAAAACTTCTTTGGCTGCCTTAGTTGTTGTGTGGGTGAGCCTAGTTCCTCATGTCCCTCTACTCTTTCCCACCACATATTTCAGAGAGAAAATTTGTCGTTGGGCAGAAGCGTGCCTTGAAATCGTCCCTCTGCCTTGAGACCTTCATGGGAACAAGCCTAGGTGAGTCCTTCACAGCCTGCTGTAGCACAATGCCTGCTGATTTAAGCTCAGCTTGGTTAGTCCGACCTGCTAGTGGAATGGCTATGCCATGGGGAGTGACCCTGGGGACAGGAGTCAGGGCCAGAAGGGTAAATACTGCAGAGTGAGCATCCTGCAGTGGAAGGAGGAGAGCTTCCCGATCTCTGCTGGGGCACCATAACCTTGCAGCAGAAAGCGGGCCACGCTTACAGCGCCTCACCTCGTTTCTGCTCCTGGGGCTCTGGTTAGTGAAGGGGGGCCTTTCTCTTTCCTCAGTGCTCTCGCCAACCCAGGGTCATAGCAATTGTCTAGAACGATTACTCTGTTGTGTCAGTAATCAGCAGCCCGAATGGCGCTCATCTCAGCAAGATTAGAAAAAAATTCCCAGCTGCACGCTGGACCGCAGCGGAGCGCTCTAATCGGGAAAACAATTTCCACCTGGGCAAAGCGGCGTTCGGGACAACAAACGCTATGTCATTTTCAGGCAATTAGAGATGGTTGCTCTCCTTTCTCTGTGCATGTTGAATTGTGTGTGTACAGCATAGGGCAGAAACACTGAGTGCAGAGGACAAAGAGACCCGAGATCCTGCTTTTAATTAGCTTCTCCTCTGACATTGCTTGTGTCTCCCCTGGTCCACCCATCCTAGGTCCTCTAATCACTTCTTACCATGGGCAATGAACATATGTCCCTCCGTTCAGCTAACAGGCACCTGTCTGCACAAGGGGACAGATCAACCCCCAACTCCTCCCTCCCTGCCGATTGGACATGTTGAAGCTTCGAATTTCAATTCGGCCCCTGGGTCTGAGGCCCAATTTTGAACAAGTTGGCACGGGGTGGGGTCTGGTGGTGTATTTTTTAATTGCATTATCCTGGGTGATGAAAATCTTTTCATTCTTCATGCATAAAGCACAGGCTGCACAGGGCACACGCTTCCCACCGTGACTTTGAGCCTGGGCCCAGTTTCCTCCCAGGGCCACTTCGTCAGCTGCTCTAAGAGCCTTTGTCATCTCCGTGCTATTAATTGCCCTTGAGCAGCACCAGGCTTTTTAATTCAGGTTTTCCTAGAACAGCAGGAGGGAAAATGGAATGATTGTAGAAGGGAGTTGATGTTAATTGCCAACGTAGATACAGGTTTTGCTGTGGTTTAAGGTAGGCCTTTAAATCTCATAATCTGGAAATAAAGAAGCGGAGATTGGATAAAGAATCACAGTCCCAGGACCTTCTTGAGAAGCCAGAGGAGGAGGAATGAAAGGGCCTTCCTTTGTTTCCTGGTTTTATTGAATCTAATTGTCCCACAATCAAGGTATCCAAAAGATCTTGCTTGAGTCAGAAATACAAAAGATGCCTGTGAGGGCCACACCGTGCCTGCCCCGATTAAGAGACACAGGGGGGAAAAGACACAAAAATCTAATCTGAGCAATATAAAAGAAATTTTATAGAGACACCTTAGGAGATTTAAAATACTATCCATACTGCTGACGGCAGGTGAAACCATTATGAAAGAAGAGGGCCTACTGTTTGGGGAGTTTGGGATGGAGTCGAAAGATCAGGCTCTTGACAGGGACCTTAAAAGAGTCAGGATAGAATTTTTGCAGCAACAGGTAAGTTAATCCACCATCCTGATACTAAGAGAAGGAAGTTTTCTTTTTCAGATAGTTGTCATTTTAACCATTCCAATTATGTCAACAGTTGTATCCTTACAAAAATTTTTTGTATAAAACATTTCTTTCAGGCAATGTTAAAAAAAAAAAAGATCTCTGTGTTGTGGTAGATGAATATTCCTCTTTCTTTAAACAGTAGTTATAATAATTAAAAAAAAAAAAAGCAACCCAAAGGTTTGTGGCTTTTCATACTAAACTCCCATTCTGGGCTCTTCACTTTGGTCCCACCCTCAACCGACCCCTCAAATGAGAAAGCAGAATCCCCTCAAGCACTCTGTGGCCTGTTGCCATCATTTTGGAGGTCACGGATCAGCTCTGAGACACCATTCGGTCTCTGTTCCGAAGTTGCAGCCCGCTCTGCGGGAGGTGGGGCCCCACGGTGGAGACCCAGGAAATGCAAGCCGGCTCACTGAAGTTACAATGCGAAGCCTTCAGAAGGATGGCAGATGACAAAGAGGTGTGTGGACAGCAAGTCCACTAGGGCGACCACTCTAGTCACTCTCCTCTGTGATGCTCTTGTAGCTAAACTTCAGGAGGGGAAGGCATAGCTGCAAAATGGCAGGAACCCTTGTGTGGTTGATGCAAAGTCACACCTGCAAGCCTGAAGTGCAAGGAGCCAAGACCTCACAGGGGACCCAAGGAGGCACAACTCAAGATCCTCCAAGCAAAGGTTCTTCTGACACCTGCAAAAGTATTCCCAAGCCAATCCCTGTGGCAATCAACAGCCCCATGGAGGTCAGGTTCAAAGGTCAACACCTTATCCAAAACATTCCTGGCACCAAGGCATGATATCCTCTCCCAATCTCCTTCTCCAATGTGGTGATCTGCTTACATCGCAGTTGCTTAGAATTTCCAAGAAATGGGCATCCCAAGGAGTTAGTTCTTTTTTCCATTTTCTGGCATTGCTAAAAACTTACACTTTGTCACGCATAGTGGGTATCTATGTCATGGTGGGAAATACAAAAATATAAATATAAGGTGTCCCTTAGAACACTGTACCACTCCAAGCTAGAGGGGTTTGCACTTTTGTTTCCAGCCCAGCATACCACTGTTGAAGGCCAGTTACTTCTGGTCAGTGTCTCCTCTTTCCAAACCAGATGGGAAGGCCTTACACATCATCATATGCCTGGGAACCCTGAGAAACAGTTCTTTCCTGGGAAAGTCAGCCAACAAGCTGAGGAGGACAATGAGTTCCTGATTCTGTCATTCATGAGGAGCCCTAATAAGAGCCACCAATAGGCCCCAGCCACAGATGGCCATTCAGGCTGTGTGGTAGGGACTCCCTGGAACCTCAAGATCCTACCTTGAGGACAGCCGTGGCTACGGCTTGGTGGTGAGGACCTGGGCATGGGAGTGAGGTAGAGCTTAGCCACTTCTTAGCGGGTGGCTCTAGGCAAGTGATAGAACCACTCTGTCTCGGTTTCCTCAGCTGTGTAATGGGAAGGAGGACACCTGCACAGTAGGGCTGATGTAGAGATTAAAATGAGGTCAATGCATGTAGAATTAAGCCGGCACACAATAGGTACTCAGTAAATGAGAGCCAGGATTGTATTACCGGGCGGTCTGGGTCAGGACATTGTAACATCTTAGGGACAGTGCCATGTGTAAAATCTGAGTGACACTCTGGAGAGCGGGAGGGAGCACTTCTCATAACCGCCCGAGGACAAAAGCACAGAGGGGACAGTCCCAGACTTAAGTCAACCTCACTAAAACCATGTCCTACGCTTTCAGCATGGGTCTTGCCTGATGCTTTTAGGAACGTTTCCCTTTTTGAATGAGAGCTACTTTTCAGCATGACCTCCCCTTCCTGGGCTCCGATGGATCTGATTAAAATCCATCCACTCTCCATCCTTCTCCCTGGGAGCCCACCTAAGAAAGCCCAGCTACACTGGCTGGCTGACAGACCAATAGGTTCTAAATGCTACAGTGCCCTGTAGCTAATGCAAAGGGCAAAACAAGTCATAGTGTCTAGCCACTGGCTCCTTTCATCAAGATAAGGCCCCTTCAGTGGGGAATTCTAGCCACAGTAGCGCTCCTGGCCGCCCCAACACAATGTCCCCTTTCCATCAGCCTGCAGCCGTGGCAGCACTTAAAGCCAAAGTGACAAAGACATTTCACAGAGGGGATCGATGTTGGGTTAGAGCAGAGCCACTTGAGAGCAGACAGGAACAAAGATGCTCTGGTGTTCAGAAACTGCTCTGCCCTCCCGGGAAAGGTGAGAAAACATTTTGCTCATAGAAGTTTCCATACCTGCCCACCTGCCCCTCCTGATCTTCACTGGAAAAAAAAAAAAATCAGCTGTTTGATTTAGTCTCCATTGCTCCCACTGATAGCCATCCTAAATTTACTGTTTATAAGGTAAAGAAGGAGAAATCCTTAGAGACTTGGAAAAAGTAAATTTAAGTCAAACCATAGTATTTAAACCTGAAATTCTGGGACTAGTAGAGAGTTTGTAAAATCTACTGTTTCATTCCCTCTCTTCTAGAAAGAGAACCATCCATAGCTTTTCTTGGACTGCGCCTGGCATTTTCTTCCCTGTCCTCTGTGTTCCTTCAACTCGAAAACAGGAGTTAATAATGCCTGCCTTACCTGCCTCATGGGACTTCTGTGCAGATTGATGGCAATAAAATAACATAAATAATCTACGTTTAGATGGCACTTTACAGTTTATAAAGAAAGCACTTTCCATTTGATCCTCACAACGACCCTGTGAGGTGGGTAATCTGAGCTACTGTGCATAAATGAGGGTCGAGAGCACTAAACAGTATGAGCAGCAAAGCCCTGTGCTCACAGTTGGTGTAAATGTCAGGAATGATGATAAGGAGTGTCTCCGTGTCTGGTTCTCTCAGGAAGGGTGAAAGTCAGGAGTGGCTAGGATCTCGCCAGCAGCCCGCCCAAGTGCTTCTCCTTGGCCTACTGCAGGGCATCCCCCACCCCAGCATCCTGGGCGGACCAGGGAGCTGTGTTAGGGTCCATCGAGGAGGACTTGGCTCCATCTGCTTGCAACCACAATCCTCTGTCTGAGCCCTCCCCTCGAGAGGTTGGGAATGGATCCAATGGGATTCCTTCTTCTCCCAAGTGGTTTCCTCACCACCCACCTGCCAGACTCAATGTGGTCCACAGTGAGAACTCAGTGGTCAGGTGTGCCCATAGCCCACGACACGGTGTGAAAACCCACATCGAGTACCAGTCTGGAGAGCCGGCAAAAATGCTATCTCTTCTTCCCGGGAGCGTCGGCCCAGTGATTCACACACAGGAGGTAGTGAGGAGGCACAGTGTCTCTTCCATGTCTGACTGACCTCAGAGGTAAAACTTTTGAAAGCAACCAGACTTTTGTGACCATCACTTGAGTTTTAGATTCAATTTCCAATCCGGAATTCTGCTCTTTCATTAATGTCAGCTCCTGCACCCTGGAGTGACATTAATCTAAAGGAGTGATCTCCTTTAGAGATCCAGTGTCACTTTTTCCAGGAGTCTGTGTGGTATTCAAGTCTCTCATGGCACCGTGGGGTCACCCTACTCATTTTCCCTGTGATCTCCCCCAGGGAACTATGAGCTTCCTGAAGGCAGATTTCTATTTCAAACACCTAGCACATAGTTAATATATAATTTTAGAATAAGTTAAGTTTAATGAATTAATCAAAGCAGCGGGGAGAGGAATGGATGTAGAATTGAACATATTCCTGGCTTGCACATGACCCCACTAGTCATCAGAATCCATTCAGAATCCTGTATTTGCCAGAATCAAAGTGGTTAGAATTCATCCCTCACCCTCCAGGTGATCCTGGCTTCATACTATCTTTACACTACAAAACCATCATTCCTCATCTAACCAGCTTGAAAGACTGTTTTTAAAGGGGTTTGGGAGGGTACACAGGAGTTTTTTTTGTTTTTGTTTTTGTTTTGAGAGAGAGTGCACTTACACACGCACGCGCAGGGAGGGCAGAGGGAGAGGGAGGGAGAGAGAGAATCCCAAGCAGACTCCATGTATTGCAA
This sequence comes from Neomonachus schauinslandi, assembly GCF_002201575.2. NCBI lineage: Eukaryota > Metazoa > Chordata > Mammalia > Carnivora > Phocidae > Neomonachus > Neomonachus schauinslandi. The sequence goes on along the minus strand of NC_058407.1, from coordinate 107,540,378 downwards.
AGCCCTATAGGCCCGGGATCGGTCTCACCACCCTGAGATCATGACACCAGCCGAAATCAAGAGTTGGACGTTTAACTGAGCCACCCAGCTGCCCTGGAAGTTATTTTTATTAAGTTTTTATTTATGGGGAAAAAAATGAAAATGATCACAGAAAAATGAGCTAACGTTTTCTAATGCTCACTACCCCGCTATCTTTGGGCCCATGAGCACAGAGTTGTGCCCACTGTCTTTGCTAACTGGAGACTGTGGTTCACACCGACAATCAGGCTCCTCAAGTGGATGTGGCTGTTGCAGGGCCTAAGTGGACAGCAGGCTGTCAGACACAGTGCAGAGGCTCCGGCTACGACCCTCTATCACCCAGCGCCCAATATTAATGAGCGATCTTCTGCTTGATAACCACTGTCTGCTGCTATGCATTCCGAACACTCATCTTCTAGCACATTTCAGTTATTTTACACAAGCCCCACTTTGCATGATTGATTATTATTTTTACTTCCATGAGGTTTAGGTAGGTGGGGGAAAAAAGCCGCAGCAAAAGAGCATGGCAGGAAGTTTCTCTGTAAAGAGTCATGTATTACCTTTGGGCTATGGTTTCTTAAAACCCAAATTTCTTAAGTGTTCGGAGGTTAAAAGCTTCCTATTTGCCACAAAGTTGAAGGATGATGATTTAGCTGGTGTTATTTTACAAGCACAATTTTACATTTGGCCGTCTATAGATTAATGAGTCTTTAATTTTCACTGGGGGAGGTCATTATGAGAGAAGTAGATTCTGGATCCTGACAGAAATCATTTGGGAAATGAAACTGAGGAATTGTACTTAAAATGTGCAGCCTACCTCTTCCCCAGAAATGTTCTCGGGTGGGGTGGGGTGGGATGGAAGGCGACAGCTGAGTCATCCTGGCCTGCGAGTTCTATTAGGCTGTTTCTAGATCGCTTGAGAAAAATGGAGGAAAAAACAAGGGTGTGATCATAACCTGTAAGCTTGTCCCTTTATTTCCTCTGCCTTCTCTCCCAACAGATTGAGATAGAAAGGAACTTTGAATTCAGTTAACCTAAGCATAATATTTTATTACTTTTATAATTACAGTCACCACTTACTGGACACTTCTTATGTGTGTGTCATAATACGAGGAGCACAGTGAACTCAGGACTATTATCATCTCTACGGATGAGGAAGGTGCAGCTCAGAGGTGGGGTAAGTCATCTGCCGAAGGTCACTCAGCGTGCTACATGGCAGAGCCAGGATGGAAACTGAGGTCTGTCTGACACGGAGGACAATGCTGTGTGCGCTTGCCTCACACTCTCTCTCTTCTTTAGAGGATAAGGGGAAGGATGTCCACGGGTGCTAATGGACTTGATCTCAGTCACATGTCACGTTAGTGACACTGCTGGGATGAAAACACAGGTCCCTGGACCCAAGGCTCTGCTTCTAGTATAGCACTGACACATTGTAATCTGACATGGCCACCATACACAGCCATATAGCTTCACAGTTCTGAGAAACTTCCAATTCCCTGTGATTTTTACATTTTTTAAAAATTTTTTAAAGGTTTTATTTATTTATTTGACAGAGAGAGGCGCAGAGAGAGAGGGAACACAAGCAGGGGGAGTGGGAGAGGGAGAAGCAGGCTTCCCGCTGAGCAGGGAACCTGACGTGGGGCTCGATCCCAGGACCCTGGGATCAGGGCCTGAGCCGAAGGCAGACGCTTAACGACTGAGCCACCCAGGTGCCCTAATTTTTGCATTTTTAGTAAGAGTTCTTTTTATTCCATACCCAAACAATGTGATTTTACAGATTTCTCTTTGTTCTATCAATAAATCCATAACTTAGAAGTCCCTTTTTTAAGATGATGTGGCTTAATTTGGAAAATAGGGCCACTCTCCAGAGTTGCCCCACATATGAATTTGGGACAAGAGTGTGTGTGAGGGACGACTCAGTGACCTGAAGAGTCATCAGAGCAGACAGCACTGAGATAGAAGATGGATGGTAAGGGCCGTTGAAGACTGACCTGATGAATTCCGTCCCATCCACCCACTGTTCTGCCTGAGAAGTCTGAAATTTCTGGCATCGGACTCACTTCTTTGGATTAAGGTATCATATCACCAGTGAAGACAGACACACGCTACTATCTATTGTCTGTAAATATTGAGCTTGATTGCATCGAACCAGATCTCTAGTCATCTGGGAAAAAGTTGGAGGAGTCAGATACAGGGGAGATAGCTATCAGTGTAAAAGTGGAATTCAGGGAAGAAGCAAGGCAGAGGAACCCAAGGCCTGGGAAATGTCCGTGCGAACAGAGTGATGCTCAGTGGGGCACTTTGAGTGGAGGCAAGTAAACAGAGGAGGAACAGAATGTGTAAGGAAAAATGGTAATGATTCTCTTGTTCCCTAAGATACTTTAGGAAACACTCATGAATAGCTCGGGTAGTTGGTGGATGACATCATACCAAATATTCAAGGGAGAGAAGCTGAGACGGGGGACAGGGGTCTAAAACAAGTGTGAGAGTGACAATGGGCCCTGAGCCACTGACCCTTGGAGTCTCTACAAAATCATCAATTCCCCGGACCCTAGCTTCCTCCGTCTTCTACAAAGGATGGGGTATTTGCCATGGCATTGTGCAACTCTCTCTCCACGGCTTGTCCTGGCATTGCCACACTCTCAGTGTTTACCTCAAAAGGCTGGCAGGCACATCAGAGGGATGCAGGTGATGGAGGGTCATGAAAGCCACCATGCTTCAGTGTCCCTACCCACCGCCACCACATCCAGGCTTCAGCTGAGATTTAAGCAGCCACACAACAAATAACCCTGCATTCCCATCAGATCAGTTTTCATTTCTTCTAAGATGGGGATGAACACAGTTCGAACCAGAAATTAGGCCCCAAGAGTGCCTTGCTGCTAAACTGGTTGGATAAGTGGCAAGTGCAGCAAATCAGCCCTCAGTGAATTTAGAATTTGAGAATCGTGGTGATTATCCCTTGATGGGAGAAGAGGGAGAGGAAGAGACAGGATCCCAAGTAACCTATCCCTGACCTCCTATGGTTGAGTAATCAAAGCCAATCACAGACTCTTGGCGTGCAGAAGAGGGCTTTGCTAATCATGGTGTGCAGAAAATTATATTTTGGCTAAGGAGAGCCTCTTTACTACACACTTTGCCTATCGTGCAGGCGCGGGGGGAAATTATGTAATAAGAAGAGGTGTTGCTCACGGGAAGTGAAGTGGTAGCCTCTGTGGTCTCCCACCTCAGACTCCAGGAGACCACTTCCCTTGTCCTTGGTCGGCCAGGGGCAGGCAGCAGCACCAAGGACCCCTTCCGTGAGTGCTCCAGGCAAGTGGGGCTTCATGTGGCCACTCTGGTTGATATTTGCCCCCTTGGAAACCATATAGGTTTATGCTGTCCTAATGGCTCACATTTCACCAGGTAAAAGTTCATTCTGGAGCACTTTCCTGAACCTGAGTTTCACTCTCAAGCCAGAGGCTATTTCTAAGGTCCAAAGGGCGTGTGCCCATCTGAGAGTCAAACAGAGAATTTGGTTGCTTTCTTCACCAGCAACCAGCAAAACTCTCAACTGTCTGTAGGAAGGTTTACCCCCCAAAGATGGCAGATTCTGGGCAACTCCTTCTTCCACTTTCTGGATCACTGCTAGTGGTTCCCTGCTGCCCCTTGCCCAGGCTGGGGACATTCAAAACAAGCTTAATAGCACCTAATTTCAATAAATATAATTACAAAGGTATCTTTGGGGGCTAAAAAGAGCATCCGTACAAATTAACAAATATAAAAATGGCATTTTGAAGTCAAACATCTTTTTTTTTTTAAAGATTTTTTATTTATTTATTTGAGAGAGAGAGAATGAGAGACAGAGAGCATGAGAGGGAGGAGGGTCAGAGGGAGAAGCAGACTCCCTGCCGAGCAGGGAGCCCGATGCGGGACTCGATCCAAAGACTCCAGGATCATGACCTGAGCTGAAGGCAGTCGCTTAACGAACTGAGCCACCCAGGCGCCCCGAAGTCAAACATCTTATGAGAGAAATACTGTACTTGTTTTTAAGGTAGTCCCTTCTTTGGAAGCCTCCCTGCTGAGATGATGGAGATGGGTTGGTTCTTGGGCAGCAGCGGAAGCACGGAGATGCAGAGAGAGAAAAGACTGGGTAGTTTCTTCAAGCTTTCTTGCTCCTTTGGGTGGGAGGTTGGAGAAAGTATCACTTAGAAAGGACCAGCCTTAACAGAAGACACACCCTGCCAGTCCGTCTGTCCCTGGCATCTCTGTCCAGCCCTGTGTGAGACAAGTGATATCCAGACTTCCGTGGGAAAGCACAGTGCCTATTCCTGATGATCCCCGAGCCTTCCCAAAGGAAAGACTTCATTAGCACCAGACTCTCGGCCTTTCTCTTTCCACCTCTTCACACATTCTTCCAGAGATGAGCACTGAACTAACAAGAACAAGGCAAACATGTCTGAACCTCAGTGTTATTGGTTGCCTGGGGCACTGGGATAAGAATTCATGACACGCCTTCAAGCTCCCAGATGAATTTGGAAGTTTCTCCGTGTCTAGGGTCATGTGGTAGACTTCTTTGTAAGTATCTCCCAAAATTTAACATTTAACAGAGTACTGTTTGGGGAAATGCGAGCTAGCTGACTTTTCTCTTTTGTGTTTCTGTGTATTCCTTCAACTTGAGGCAGCCGAGGCCTGGGAAAGAAGCAGAAGCATCCCGGTTCAGCAGAGGTGCCCAGGTTGTGCTTCAAGGCTCCCAGCTCCCTACTGAGCTGACAGCTGGTAGTTCGCTGAGGGGGCTGGAAGACATGCAGGCTGGGCCAGGGGAGATGGAAGATGCGTCAGGCACTCCCAGGATCTGCAGCACCATCAATTGTTGAGAAAAGGCCAAATTGCCCAGGCCCCGAGCAAGCTTCGAAGGAACAAGTCACAAGTTCATCAGCATGGTGACGAGGAATGCAGCTTGAACCTGGATCTGCACAGCCAGCCGAAGCAGAATCAGCTCTAGGTTGGACACTTGCTTAGTCCTCCAGTGACACAACTCAGGGCAACCCCATCCCCTGCCCCGAATAACATCTCAGACATGAGCCAGGAGACAGGGGAACGATCTGAAGGACTGTGCACTTCTACCAAAAAAAGACTAAAGAGAGTGTCGATTATTGTTGCCATCCAAGACTTAAACCGAACAAAAGCATTCCTCTCTACTACCTAGTAGATGGGCTCTCAGCTCATAAGAAAGAGAAGGTCGTGTTAGATCCAGTGAAGATTCTCTACCTTCTTTACACATCCCAGTTGTAGTGAGAGTGATTTGGGGATCGCACTCTCATTCCCTCACTTATTTATTCAACAACTAATTATTAAGCACCTGCTACCTGCTAAGAATTGGGCACAGTACTCAGGGTACTGGAGGAAAGTTGTGAGAAGTAACAGATTGTTTGGTCCAGGGGGGGCAGTGGCTATCCAGACCTATCATCATTATAGAGCAGTCGTACATCCTATGCTGGGAAGGATGAGCTCTGCTTTGAAGGTGTGCACCTGAAATAGCTGAATGCTTCTAAAGTACTACCTCCCAGTAAAATCATGTTTATTCCACTTAGAATAACTGGCTTGAGGCTACTGCTACTGACAATGTCCTCTGCGGTTGGCTGGGAAGAGGGAAGCATGGAGTCCAACTAATAGTTGGCCTGAATATTTGTTGCGTCCTGTCTTCAAGTCAAAAATATCCTTATGGAACCATTTCTTAAGGTAATGGAAGAATCAGGTGGATTATGGAGCCCTAATCAGCTGCTCAGGTTTTCGAAACCCCATTATAAAATTGATGGGTCCTGCACACAAGAGAAATTATAAAATACGTCACTCTGATAATTGGTATGAGAGGAAATACAAATAAACACAGGGAAGTAATTTATATTTTCACAAGTATAACCAAAATACTTGCGCATACTAAAGCAAACTGGAAGAACTACTGTCATCTGAATTAGCAAAACAATTGTATCAGAAATTTACTTTAAAATGTTTTATACATTTACTGTGTTATTACTGCTGGCCTCGTAAACTGGTATAACCCTTTTTGAGGGAAAGCAGGACGACAAAGAATAGCCGGAGCAACAAAGAGGGCCATACATTTTGATCTAGTAGTTTCATTCCTAAGACTTGATCCTAAGGAAATAATTCAGGAGAAGCAAAAGCTCTATGAGGGAAGAGAATTTTCTATAACATTATCAACACGAAGGCAAAGAAAAAGGACATGATCTGAGTTGTCTAGCATTAGGACAAGGTGGGTCCATTGCACAATCAATTTGCATGCAGTCACAGGGAGAAATCGCTAAGAAAACAGTGAAAAATGGGATGAAGAGGTATTAAGAGAAAAAACAGAGTTAGAAATGATGCTGTGGTTGCCACCATGTACAGCATGAACACGTATAAGTAAGCAAAAATGAGCAATTGCATTGAGATGACCTAATTCTTATATTTCCCAATATTTTTAGCTTTGTTACATGTCATTTTTAATGACAAAGCATTCACATTGCAATCTAAGGTCTCCAGCAGATAGAACATGGTCGGGCATGGTCTCCTAAATCTCAAAAATAAGCCGTCCCATGAGTGATAGCTGCACTTCAGGGGCTGGGAAATGGCTTTTAACCAAGATCTATAATGAGTACGCTGAGTGGTTTGAGGTGTGTCAGAATGGAAGCAGCACATCGAGAAAAGTCATTGCTTCTTCCAGGAACCACATTAGCCAGCTCCATATCACTCAGCACATCGGACACAGCCCCGGGCTTCCCAGAACTCCAGCAATCTGGTGGAAATACTCTATAGAAAGCATGGAAAAGCCAAACCAACAAAGCCAGACTGAAAGGTTTTTAATTAGATCAAAAGGGTTGAATGTGGTCTGGGTTTCACATGAAACATATTCTTTTTCATCTATTTCTCACTCAAATCCTATTGTGTACATAATCTCTGGGATACATTCAGCCTGGTTTATTTAATTTAATATGATTTTGTTACTTTATGTTTTATGATATGAATGTGACTCCTTACAAGACTTCCGATTATTTCCTGGGAGTTTGAAAAGGAAGCTGTCAGGGTCCTTCACCTAAGCTCACTTCACGCACAAAAAAAGTCCTCGATTTTTCATTCAAGTAAAGAAAGACAAAAGAACCAAAAGGGGCCAGGAAGCTGGGCCACCCTTTTGTTCGTGATCAGCACTTTGGATCCCGAGACTTCCTGAGAAGAGAGACAGGACACAAACCATCCAAGCAGCAAAAGCAGAGTGCAGCCAATTTTATAACGCTCCGATGTCCTCAGGAGGACCCCCTGGTGTGACCACTCCACCTTCCACAGGAGACATGGGGACCCTGGTGTCACTGTTTCAATAGTTAGATGCTACCAAAGCCCTCTGATTGCATGCTATGAAACCTTCCTCCACGGAAGGAAGGTTGTCCCTGGGAACCTCCCCCCCCCCCCGCCACACACACGCTTGGAACTTTCGGGACCTCAGGTGACTTCCTCACCCAGGTGAATCAGGTGAATGTCGTACAGCTTCCTGTCCCTCAGTTTGCTTCATCCCCTCAAAGCACTGTGCACAGAGAGGAAACAAAGTTGCTCCTTTGGGCTAAAGCTCACTAGTCCAAAAGAACAGTTCTCCTTCCAAGAGCTTTACTCTTCTTAGTTACTCAGTAATGGGCATGGAATCTAATAAAGTTACCACATTTGATGTATTAATGAGGACATTGAAATTAGACTAAAAGTTCCTAACCGCTCAACTTACATCATCTTCTATATTTTGCCTTCTGACAATCATGTGAAAATCCCAAGGATGTCAGAATTTATGCATCTATTATTAGGCCTGGGCATGATTCTTCCCATGGAATTATACCCCACTAGGAGGAGGGGCACCAGGAATGCAGCTTCCAAATTGCATCAAAAATCTGTGAAGGGAAAGGCTGTGTCAAACCTGCTATTTGCTGAAAAACCAGGACCACGTCTTCTGTGCATTTACTGAGTCTCTGAAATCTGGCTAGACAAAGTTGCTCTCATGCTGAAAAATCCAAAGCTTGGAAAATCATTGTCTTTTTCAGGCTAATGTCCATTTCCTTAGCTCTAGGGTAAAGGAAAGTCCATCATTATATATTTCCACTCTGTTCTTTATCAATTACCAACATCTGTTTCTTCAACAATTTTTAAAATGTAAATTACTGTATATGCTATCATAAAATTCCAATTTAATTTACACACATCAGAAGAAAAGGACTGGGAGTTTTTAGGGGCCGTAATGTAGGCAGGGAGAGGACAGGTACGGTAATGAGGGAAGGAAATTCTGATATTCTGGCCTTTTTTATGCAGTGTGGCTTAGATTGGGTGTAAGAGCCTCTCACTGAGCCCAGGTTATTAAGTGAGCTCTAAAACAGCCATAATCCAGAGCATCCTATGAAGTTTCACTCTTTACAAAATATTTCCTTCCCAAACTTGCAGCTATTTGTCCATAGCTATGAATCCTTGGTCACTGGGAAGAGCTTTTACCACTTGAACTATTTTGTATCAAGACCAAAAAACATGAACAGGTACATGTGCTTTCAACCAGAGTCCCTTACGATTCTTTCATTCTATGACTCTGTACTTCATCACCTATATTCAGAAAGAAGTTCCTATACAGTTCTAAATAGGATTCTTAAGCTATAATAGAAGTAACAATAATGACCTTAAAAAAAAAAAAAAAGACTGCTGTCTTATCAGTGTACTGGAATACTAGAATAACAATTGGAGTCTTTCTACTCCCTCCCAACTTGTGGAGTCAGAAGTTCAAAAGCAACAGTGTTTGTTGGCAAGAGAGTTTATTGGGTAGGATTTCACCATCAAAAGTGCTCTGATGCATTTACCTCTTTCTCCAGTATGTAACTCTGCAATTTGTTCTCTGCATCTTTTATTGTCTTCTAAGGAATTGATAAGCCTCTCACTTTTAGTTTAATTTCTTAGGCCTCTTTTCTAGTTACTATTTCTCTTTAGATGTTCAACAAAGCAGGATCAACCAAATTCTCCAAGGAAACATGTCAGAGTAATTGTATGAGAACAGAGGATGATCTTTCTCATAGTGTCGTCTATTATTATTAGTGCCTGCATAAAAATGCTTAATATTGTAATTCAGAGTGAAGTAAGATTTTGAAAATAGTTAATTCTCTGGCGGGAGGGGAGTGGGAGAGGGGAGGAGAGAGAAACATCTCATCAGAACTTACCAAAGACATTATCACTAGAAGAAGGCTTGAAATGGGGAAGAGAGAGTAGGCCAATAAGATTACCAGGCTTCCAACTGAAAAAGAGATCTTCTGCTACTTTACGACAAGAAAATTTTATGTGCTAGTCCTCGGGGAAGGTAGAGCCACTATTAAAACCACATCATCATTTTTTTTTTAAAGCCATATCTTGATTAATAGAATCAGGCCCAGATGCTAACTTTCAAGATAGATAAAGAAATCCAGCTTCTCAAACCTAATGTAATTACTCATAAGGGAGGATGGTAATAATTATTGCGCATGCCCAAGATCCTTGCGGGTATAGTTTGAAATTAGCTGTTATAAACCAGAAATTTCTTCACAGTTTCTTGTTTTCACCTTAAAAACCTCTGTGAATTGTGCATTCTACCCCATAACATACCCATGTTCGTTTTAATATAAAAATAATGTTTTCAACTGCCATTTGTGTATCCCTGGCACATTACTGTTATATAAGTGCTTCGATTTAGTAAGTACAAAGGGGAGGACATAATTTTGATCTGTATAAAGCACTTGAAAACCTTATTAAAATGCAGGTTCTGGGGCACCTGGGTGGCTCAATTGATTAAGTGTCTGCCTTTGGCTGGGGTCATGATCCAGGGTCCTGGGATTGAGTCCCATGTCGGGCTCCCAGCTCAAGGGGGAGCCTGCTTCTCCCTTTCTATCTGCCCCTCCCCCTGCTCATGCTCTCTCTCTCTCTCTCTCCCTCAAATAAATAAATTTAAATATCTTTTAAAAAATGCAGGTTCTGATTCTCTATGTCTAGTATGGGATCCCAGTTTCTACATATCTAAAAAACTCCCACGTTGTTCCTATATAGCTGGTCCCAAAGCTGCACTCAGAGGATTGAAGCTACAGATCAGCAGGTTATGCAGTGTGATCTCTGACCAGCAGCTTCAGCATCTCCTGGGAACTTGCTAAAAACATAGACTCAGCCCCCATTCAGATTTACTGAGTCAGAAGCTCTGGGGGTGGGGCTCAGGAATCTGGGGTTTTTAATAAGCCCTCCAAGAGATTCTGATTTAAGCTAATTTACCAAAGTAGTAAGAATTTAGTCAGCCAAGAGCAGAGATTATAGGTGTTTAGGTCCTTATAAACCTGTAATACACAGATGGCTTCAAGATCCATGCAGATGACTTAAAACCAAGAAAAGAAATTTCCTGGACCTGGTTCAGGAGTCAAGAATCAAAGCTGGACTTGCTGTGACCAAGGCGGTCGCAACACAAATATACCACATGGTAAGGAACCAGAGGGATGATCAGGAGATGTATCCAGAGAGGAGATCATGAAGAAAGCTCTAAGAGGAGATGAAAGTCCACCAGAACAATTTCATCCACATGAGTTTGGACTGCCGGTGTCTGAGTTGAACCTTCAAGCCTGAGAAGTGGAGGTTGGGGGGAGATATTCCTATGGAATCAACGTGCCATCAGACTGTAATTAACCTGACCATACAGAACCTTGATCTCTACACATTTGCAGTTGCTGTTTGGGAAAGCTTTGTTTCATGGACTTCAGAGTCTTCACCAGTTTCTTAAGGAAAATTCCCGACCTTGTCCTTTTTTATCTTCTAAAAAATGTGTATGAACTTTCGCTTTGAACAGGAAAAGAGATATGTTCAAGTTGAGATATAAATAGCTATAGAGAGAGTACCAGAGGTCAGGTCTGGGGGAGCTACCGTCCAGTGGGAGTAGCAGGGGCTTCTGGTGGTTAGATCAGAAAAATCCTAAGCCAGTCTCTGGAGGCAGATGGGACTGCTGCTCCCCTCTTGCCCAGAGGGGCCTGCACATGGACCCCGTGCTGCTAAAGATGAGCTGCTTTGCTGCAAGAAAAACCTGGAGTTTCCTTCAGCTTGGGTCCAAGTCCAAGCCTGGAGTCCCAAAATGAACTTGGTATTGGTGCTCACAAATGATGTATTTTCTGTGGAGATATGAGGTGCGGCTTGAGGTTTTATCACCATGCTTCATTCCAGAGGGTAAGTGACAGAGTTATTGCTCCAGCAAAGGATTGCTTTTTGTCCTGCTCCTTTTGGTGTTGTATTTCCTAAATGAAGAGCCTTTAATTCATAAGCAGTCTCTATCTTGCATGAGCTTTGGGGGATATCCTGACTGCCCGCCTTTCCCCATCACCCAGCCCCTGCCATGGCCCACAGTTCCCCCTCGTCCTCTGGCCCGCTGCAGATCATCCCTACTTCCCCTCCAGAGGGTATCAGCAAACCCTGGCCAGCTGGCATGACCAGACTCTGCTGCTCTGTATGAGCAGCCCTGGCCTAAGGGCCCTTGAGGGAGTAGGTCATGGAAAGCACGTCATGGGACTGTCATAGGCCCCTGGAGGGGGCTTTCTTTTTGCCCCAGTCCCATTTCTCTCTCAAGAGCCCTTTATCTTCTTCACCAACTGCCCCCCACCCCCCCCCAAAAAAATACTTTTGGCAAAGAAAGGTGAGGTTAAAGACAATTGCTCTGAGAGAATTTGGGGGGAAAAATATTTACATAGAAACATACATATAAACAGGTTGTGTCATTGCCCTGACCCTGAAATGCTCCATTGACAGAATATAAAGATTTAAGTCAAAGAGGTTAACCCCTAAGACCCAACAGGACATTTAGAATGAGAACATTTAATAATTAGACATACACCTATCAAATTGTTAACAGGCACTCGATACAGTCTATAAGGAGACCATACGGCACATATGCACGCAAATGCACGAGGTCACTTTCTCAACAGCTGTTTCTAGTTATGCTAAGTTTTTCTACATTCTGTATACTTGGTTATGTAGAGAGACAAGGCCTTTAGCTATAATGAAGAACTTGAATTGAAGCATGAATCAGACACCCAAAGGAGCTGACCTGGTTTGCCAAATACAAATATTATGAGGATAAAAACTGAACCACACAGTTTGTCTTATTGTTGTATTTTCAAAAGAAAAACTCATTAACCAGAATAGAACATGTTTCCTAATAATCACAATGCAATGCATAACATTTATTGAACAATTACTGAGGGAAAGGCACTGAGCTAGTTTTGAGTATAATTCAATCCTTGCAAAGTACTACAGGGCAGAGGTGGAAAGAGGACAGGAACTGCTTCACTATCAGTCAAGTCCACTGGAATGAATGAACTGAAACCAGTTAATTTCCAGTTTTACATCAGCTTCTTGCATCCCCTGAATGAGTTTTTTGATAGGTTGAGCCAAGGGTATGTGCCTGCTCCTTGTGGTGGTTTGTGGGGGGCGGGGGGGGGGGTGGTGCGTCTCTAGGGCCATGGTTGTCTTCCCAGCAGGAGGGCAGTGTTCCTGCTCTGCACCACCAAGGCTGAGCCCAATGGAAAGGAGGTAACTTCCCAGGGAAAATCAGAGCACCTTTAAAAAGGTAAAGTGTTGGGTGCTCAAGAAAGGAAAAATGTCGGCTTCTGAAACCCCAAAATACACTCAAAGAGGTGAAATGAGTTGTCCAAGTCTACATGACTACAAAAAGTTCACCCCTGGACAAGAAGACAGAATATCTGAAGCTGGGGCGCCTGGATGGGTCAGTGGTTTAAGCGTCTGCTTTCGGCTCAGGTCATGATCCCAGGACCCTGGGAACGAGCCCCGCATCCGGCTCCCTGTTCAGCGGGGAGCCTGCTTCTCCCTCTCCCTCTGCTTGCTGTTCCCCCTGCTTGTGTGCCTTCTCTCTCTCTCTGTGTGCCAAATAAATAAATAAAATCTTAAAAACAAAAAAATCTGAAGCCCAGTGCAGGTTCTACTTGCAACTCTGAAACAACTTTGAAATCTCTGTACAGAAACTAAAAGAAAAAAGAATGTCAATGTGTTTTTGGAGACAAACTGATTAATTTCAAACACAGCAGCCCCCTTTCCCCTGCCTTACTAAGACCAAAAATACTTTAGACCAGCCAGAATCCCAAAATGACAAGTTTGTGTCATGAAAGTAACAAGTAAATAATAGTAAATGGCGGAGATTTTGAAAGGCTCATATAGATCTGATTTTAAATTTTTTTTTAAGATTTTATTTATTTATTTGAGAGAGAGAATGAGATAGAGCGAGCATGAGAGGGGGGAGGGTCAGAGGGAGAAGCAGGCTCCCTGCTGAGCAGGGAGCCCGATGCAGCACTCGATCCCAGGACTCCAGGATCATGACCTGAGCCGAAGGCAGTCGCTTAACCAACTGAGCCACCCAGGCGCCCATAGATCTGATTTTAAATCCCCCCTCTGGGACACAGCACCTTGTGAGTTTGAATTATGCTGTTAAAGCAGCTATAGCATGGCGCTTTCCCCTTAGTAATTGTTCAATAAATGTTATCATTTGAACACATATTCTATTCAGATTAGTGGGTATTTCTTTTGAAAATGCAGCAATTAAGCATGATATTCATGATTTTGGGGTAAGGAAAAATTTCCTAAAATTTCTTTAGTTGAACACATTGGCCCTCGTAATAAAATAAAAGTACAATAAATTGAAATACATGAAAAATTAAGAACCTATGCTTATCCGAAGAATCAATAATGAAAAGGGAAGCCAAGAGTGGGAGATTTTACAATATGTATACATGGCAAAGACCAAGAGTATTCTAGATTCAAATCTAGAACCTGTAAAGAACTTCTTATATTATTTAGCTACAGCTGCATTACCCCAAAACTAGTCGCCTGAAACAACAAACATGTACTATCTCACAGTTTTTGCGGGTCAGGAATCCCAGCGTGGTTAAGCTGGGAGCCTCCGACGCACTCACTGTGGTCTCTCATGAGACCACAGTGGAACTGTCAGCTGGGGCTGCTGTCCTCTCAAGGTCTGACAGAGGGAGGATGTTTCCACACTCACTCAACGTGGCTGTTGCAGGCATCGGGTGCTTTCTGGCTGTCGCCTGGACACATCAGTCTGGCTTTCAATAACTCACAACATGGCAACTAGCTTCCCCTAAACAAGGCTCCGAGACAGAGAAAGAGAGAGAGATCCAGCAAGACAGAAGTCATCATCTTAGGAGTGACATCTCATAACTTTTGCCGTTTTCTATTCATTAGGAGCGAGTCACTAGGTTCAGTCCACACTCAAGGGAGGGGCACACAGGACATGAACCACAGAGCTGAGGCTCATTGGAGGTCATTTTAGAGGCCGTCTACTGTACTCTTACAAATCAAGAAGAAGAAGGAAACAGGGCGATGGAGAAATGGACACAGAATTGAACATGTTACACAAATAAAGTATCTAAATTGTCAGTCAACATAGGAAAATGTGCTCATCAGTCATGAGCTAAATAAAAATTAAAACCAAGATGAAAGACTTCCATTCAACCAACAGAATAGCTAATGATAAAAAGACAGAATATCCCAAGCTTTGGCAAGTATGGGAAACGATTGGAATTCTCATATACTTCTGATGGGAGTGTCAACCTACAACTACCTTAAAAAACTCTTTGGCGGTATTTATTAAAACTGAGCTATACAGAGGCCCTTGGGTGTCATGATCCTGGGTCCTGGATGGAGCCCCACATCGGGCTCCCTGCTCAGTATAGAGTCTGCTTCTCCCTCTCCCTCTGCCATTCCCCCTACTTGTGCTTGCGCGCTCTTTCTCTCTCGCTTTCTGTCAAATAAATAAATAAAATCTTAAAAAAAAAAAAAACTAACCTATACATATTCTACGACCCAGCATTTCCATTCCTAGTAAAATGCCGAAGAAAACTATATATGTGTGTGTACCAAAAGACATGTATAAGAACATTCATAGCAGCTTTATTTATAATAATCAAGAAACTGGAAACCACCCAAATACTTATCAATAGAATGGATACTATCAGTTGTGATATATGCATACAATTGGTCATGATGAAGTAATGAGAAGGGGATCAACTGCTATGCTTTAACAATACAAATGAACCTCATGAAATAATTTTAGGCAAAAGAAATAATAAGGAAAATATATATACTGTGCAATTTTATTTATATAAAACTCAGAACCTTGCAAACTAATCCATGCTGAGGAAATTTTGGAGAACAGTTACTTTTGGTAGGACTTGACTGTGAAGGGGCAAGTTTGGGGAGTCTAGGGGCCTAGTAATGTCCTATTTTTTTGACCTGGTGATAAAGATCATTAACTCTGAAAATTCAAAATACTATACATTTATGATTCATGCACTCTTCTGTATGAATGTATAAAATTTTTACTTAAAAATAATAAGCTCTCTTCCTGCTATGCTATGCAGAATGGTGACTGTGAGTGAAATTTCAATAAATTTATTGAAAATTGAAAGTTTGTGTCCACTGGAGCTATGTCCTGAGTCCTAGTCCCTAAGGTCTTAAATACCAAGAATTAGCTTTTAATTTAATTCCCGGAAACTAAAAAAATTACTAATATTGTTTACTTTTCTGTTTCCTATCTCTCCCAAGAGGAACATTAGAAATGTTCTCCAGTTTGGAGGATCAAAAGCTGATCTCCTTCCCATCCTTAATGAGTCCACAAGCCCTGCTCTAATACCTCAGTCTTAAAATGAAGAACAGAAGAAATGGAGGAAGGGTAGAGAGATAAGGAAAATGCAAAAGGAAAAAAATTGATGAAAACGTGTGTGCGCGTTTGTGTGTGATTGTGAGATCAGAAGAAACTGGAAAAGGAGTGTCAAAATAGGAATAGATGAAGGAGGTAAGAAGAACAGCCAGAAAAGGAAAGATTTAGGAGAAAGGGAGAGAGTTGAGAGATTGATTAGCCATATATTGAAATTTCAAATATGCTATCCTATTTTTTTAAAGATTTTATTTATTTGACATAGAGAGGGAGATAGCGAGAGAGGGAACACAAGCAGGGGGAGTGGGAGAGCGAGAAGCAGGCTTCCCGCTGAGCAGGGAGCCCGACGCGGGGCTCGATCCCAGGACCCTGGGATCATGACCTGAGCCGAAGGCAGATGCCCAATGACTGAGCCACCCAGGGGCCCCACAAATGTTCTATCCTATTGATACTACTATTTAGAACACATAGATTGATCCTTTAGGTTTGGAAAATAAAGTCCTGGCTGAGGAGTTCCAAATTCTTCCATGTGAAATAATTTGCATGTAATAAATGATAATGGAGAAAATAAAACCATGTAAGTTTGATAAAACTTTGTGTTTTTTCTATGAAAAGGTGAGGGTGGCATAAAAGGACCTGGCAGCAAAGAGTATAACAAAAATTTGGCCATATGCCACATTTTTAATGCCTTCATAGAACTTAAGACTTAGAATTGACCTTAAAATCCATATACCCTACCCCAAAGTTGAATTTCGTAACTGTCAAATGGAAGAATCATGATGGGGGGACTTCACATGCAAACTGGATAAATCCATGCATTCATGATAGGACACTTGGTCCTTTGAGAGTCTACAATTTGGCCATTCCATCAACTGCCACCATTCCCTACCCCAGTCTGAGACTGATTTTTCCATGAGATTTGAGGGCCCTTGTTCTTTTATAGCTTCAACACTGCAGGAAGGTAAACGAGTGTGCATGCACAATGAATGAGCTTTATTCAATATAGTTAGGGGCTGTAAATATTTTTTATTTTAAGCAACTTTAACTTACAGCTATTGAAGAGTAAATATCCCATTGGCCAAGCCATTGAGGCTAGTGCTGTTTTAAAAAGCAAACTTAAAAAAGGCCTTTCACCAACGCCATCACTCTTCTTTCCCTCACCCCCCGCCCTCCCTTTCCATCATAAATGTTTATCCCTAGCGTCCAAGCCATGGTAACACACAAATGACAAAGAGGAAGCTTAATTGTTATCTTTACCTTTGTTCCCCTTTTTTCAGCTTGGTAGAAAACTGCTTCAGAATGGAAGCTTTGCACATGCATTCGACATAAGAAATCATTTAAAAATCTACCATATAACTGACTCTCGGTGAGAAGTATTTGTTTTGGTTTAAGATTTGAAATCATTACTTTTAAATTAGAATTAATGTTTTAAATTGAGTCATAGGCATTCATGGCAGAAAATTAATCTGTCTGGGAAGATACTAAATGGTGAAATAAACCCATAGGTGGTATGTGCTGTGTATTCCATAGCATATCTTATACATGTGTCTTGGGAATTATACAGAGATGGTGGTTTTTTTTTTTTTTTCACAAACTATCTGTGTCAAGGACTTGCTTTCTACAAATATGAAGGGTGTACCCGCATGAATGTCATATTTGAATATAAACCTCATAGACCAGCCTGCTGGATTCTCGGTGGTGTATCCAGGAAATATTCAGTTGGTTGGGCCTTTTCTAATACTTTCCATTTTTATCAAAAGCAAAATCAAAGCTATTTTCAGTGCAAAACCAAACTCTAAACAACACCCACTAGAATTAGCAAAGCAACATTTCATCAGAAAATCACCTGCAGAATTTAGAATGCAATTTGGAATTGCTAATTGGTGTGTTAAATGGATATATTCAGAAAGTGCTGAGGAGATGAGTCAACACTTCTGAAAGAACCATAATTTCAGGATTTCCTGAGTGAGGGCCCCAAATTATAAGCCTACCTACACATTAGTGCATGGGTTAGAGAAGTCAGTTCACCCAGACATTGGTTGTGTGCATAACTTTAAAAAGAATAAATACTACTTTGGAAATTGCTCTGGCTCATTTTGCCAAAAGTAACACCCTTTCTGGGCACACAGCCACTAGATATTTGCCCTGCTTTCTTTGTGACTATGGAACCCTGAAACATTATTTGCAATTTTATCAAAGGATTCATTGAATCTGAGTATAATCAGGGAGAACATATTGGCTATTAAAATGTTAGCAAGGTGAGCCTGAGATTCCTCAGAAGAAAGTTAGCTTTTATCTTAATACAGTCTTTTAGTTATTTATTTAAACTGGAGTCCTATCATCTCACCACCTCTACTAACCACAACACCTTTGCTTCTTATCACCTCTTATCTGCCCTACTGCAAAAGCCCCCCAAATGGTCTCCTTGCCTCAGCCTTGCTCAGTCCAGTCTGTCTTCCACACAATGGCCAGCATGAGCCTTCAAGAGCTGCTTAAACAGCAGAGGCTCCAACGGAAGGAGAGACAAATCCATATTGAGAGCGAGTATCCATCCCCATGAGGACAAACCTCCACCCACCCCAGATGGGAAGGGCCTCATATAGTCAACTTGCCTCTACGGGAGCTGTCGGTCCCTCTGTACCACCCAGCGGCTTAACATTGGAGTCTGTTGCTGACAAGCTGGACACTCAGAGCCAGTAGGAGTGAAAGGGGCCTGGGGAAGTGGGAGTTCATGCTACTGGACCCATCTAGTCTGTCTGTGCCACCGTGGCCACTCTTCATGGGCCTGTTGTGCAAGTTCTGGGTGGCTGATGACAAAGCTGGCCAACTGCCCAAGTCATTTTTGTCTACCTAGTCATTTGGTGCCTTTTCTGGGGTGGGCAGGGGCTTTATGGTGGGCATGAATTTGTGATACAAACATCTTCACACTCTGTGCCTCTCTGATTTGTCCAGCCACATGCCCCTCCCTCAGAACAACTTGATTCAACCTCCCAGTCCTTTCCCTTCTAGGCAACTGCCCAGTAACCTCTGTGTATTCTCATCTCAGGCAATGTCAGTTTCACCACTGAGTGTTCCACCCATTGGAAAATTGTTCCCTTTCTACTGCTTTTAGTCACCCAGGAATGTGGCTGCAAAGCATCCCTTGTTCATTTTTGGCTGGTACCCACATACTGAGCCAACTCTCTGCAAACCAACAGTGAACTTTCCCTGCCTCCTTGAGCTTGTCCTATGCAGTAGGTACGCTGGTGCAGCCACGGTGGCAGGGGGGTTCATTTATCCCTGAATGAAAACTATAAGAGGATATTGCACTTCTCACATGAACATAAAATGTTTCTGATCCTTTTTCATAATCAGAATAGAAAGAATACATCTTCCAAACCAATGGCTATATCCCATGTGTCTGAGGCCTTATGAATCTGCCGCCTTATAATACCGTAATAGTAGTGCAACGGGGCTGCAAATTGATCAAGCAGTGTATGGTCAACTGAATAAACGGCCATAGGGGCCTTTGGAGAAGAACTAGGGGACTGTCACAGAATAGACTGGTCATGATATTATAGGAGCCTAGAGGACCTGGCTGCCTCTTAGGTCAAAGGGCTCCAGATCCGAAAATGGGCTCAGGTGTGGGGACTGAGCACCGAATGGTGAGTTTTACTGGGGTAACTGCTCTCAGACTTTTACTCCTTCATTCTTACTTTTTTTTTCTTTTGAAATTATAGATATTAAGCACTGCTCTGGTTAACTGCTGTCTAAGGCAATGCTAGGAAAACTATAGCCAAATCTACTTCGGGCCTACCACCTGTTTTTGTAAATAAAGTTTTACTGGAACGTAGTCATGTTTAGGCTTTTTATTTTTTCCCCTACCATCTGCCAGGGAAACTCAGGCATTTCTACTTTGCTAAGCATTGGCCACCATTTCTTGTAGGCTTTTAAAATTACACCCCAGCAATAAGTTTGTCCCATGCCCTGAGTCTTTACTAAGGTGATAAATCCCACATCCTGAGAAAATGTCCCTAAATCAATAAATAATTGTTTATCCAGCTTTACGTTCTATCCTCCTTGATCAAATATCCTCAAAACCTAATCCCAGGAGCACTTTCCTGGCTCTTGACAGTACTGGTGGATAGTTGCCTTAATTCTTTAGGTGTATAGTCTCTTTCTTGCCTTATCAGGCCCTACCCTGACCACAGCTGGATTATCCTGGTATTTAACCCTAATTATCTGTCTGGCAGCAAGAGGGAAGATGGGAACAGCTCCTAAGAAGGGTGGGGAGCACTTGTATCTTGTGGGGAGAAGGATTCCGCAGCGTCTGTCAGCCTGGCTTAAGTGTTAGCCCTTACTGGGGAAAGGTAGGGCCCCTGTGAATGCCCAGAAGGTTGGGGTGGGAGTGTTGTAGAGTCAACATCAAGGACATCCATCCAGGTTTCTTTGCCTTAAAGAAGTATTTGACTGTCTTTGGAGCTCTGCCATTCTCAAAATTAAGTCTTAACCTTGCCTTTTGGTTATGCCCGCTCTTCAGCTACAGGTGATAAGGATCTCCTATAAGCTACCACCATTACCACTGGAAGCGTTATGGTTCTCACACTTGCCTATTAAGTGCATGTTAACAGCTCTGTCTCCTTTGCAGGGAGTCAACACACCCAGTGTATCAACCCAGCCAATCAGGCTGTCTTTGTAGGCACTATTCTCCTACTTCCAAATGCTGTATCATAATACCTAACATGGCATTTGCCTCCATAGGGACATTTTCAAGGGTCACCATCAGTGAAATTTTTAGCAACTGAGCTGCATCTTATGCCAGGGAGCAGACATGTGCCCCTTCTTGCCAAAGAGTAGCTGAGCTAATTCTCTGCCTTCATCTTGCTATTTTCTCTGACCACTCGTGGTACGACTTGTGTTAATCCAGACCCTCTGAGAAACAGACATAAAAAAAGGGTTACGAGGGGCGCCTGGGTGGCTCAGTCATTAAGCGTCTGCCTTCGGCTCAGGTCATGATCCCAGGGTCCTGGGATCGAGCCCCGCATCGGGCTCCCTGGTAGGCGGGGAGCCTGCTTCTCCCTCTCCCGCTCCCCCTGCTTGTGTTTCCTCTCTCGCTGTGTCTCTCTCCCTGTCAAATAAATAAATAAAATCTTAAAAAAAAAAAAGGGTTACAAGTGCAAGGATTTTATTAAGGAGGAAGCCTGTGAGAAAAGGATTTAGGAGACAGCCAGAAAAGTCTAGGAGAGACGTCAGATTCTGAGGCAAGTGTGAACCTAAGTGAAGGAGAGAGGAAAGGTTGGGTGGATCACTCTGGGGGGCTATGCAGTCTAAGTGAGCTCAACAAAGATGACAAGGAATACTTGACTTTAAAATGACCAAAAGAGGAGTTCTGCGTCTCCCAGAAATGAGTCTCCTTCAGTATCTCTACCACTCTCTGTCCTTGACTGGGGAGCTGCCTGTGACAGGCATCGTTTGGCCCAAATGAAACAATGGATTCCAAAGGACAGCATCTGGGGCCCCGGGTCAATTATTCCCGTGGGAGCAGGAGGTCCATAAGGCATATTTTCCTGTTTGCCACATAGA
This sequence comes from Neomonachus schauinslandi, assembly GCF_002201575.2. Classification (NCBI taxonomy): domain Eukaryota; kingdom Metazoa; phylum Chordata; class Mammalia; order Carnivora; family Phocidae; genus Neomonachus; species Neomonachus schauinslandi. The sequence goes on along the minus strand of NC_058407.1, from coordinate 107,519,068 downwards.
TTTAATATAATTTCAATTAAAATCTTATGAGGAATTTTTTTGTGTACAAATTGATGAGCTGATTCTAAAATGTACATGGAACTGTAAAAGACTTAGAATATTTAAAAGAATTTGCGGGGGGGGGAACAAAGCTGGAGGACACACACAACCTAATTTCAAGACTTACTATAAAGATACAACAACCACACATACATATAAATCAGTGAAAGAGTATAGAGTCCAGAAATAAATGCATGGTCTTTTTTTTTTTTTTTTGAAGGTGCAAAGATAAAGTGGAAAGGATGTTCCTTTTAATAAATGATGCTGGAACAATTGGATATTGATATGCAAAAAATAAACTTGGACTCTTACTTCAAACCACAGACCAAAATCAACTCAAAATGGATCTAAATGTAAGATCCAAAAAATATAAAATTTCTAGAAGAGAACTGAGACAATCTTTATAACCTTGGATCAGGCAAAGATTCTGAAGATATAAAAATCATGAAGTATAAAATAAAATTTTAATAAATCAGATGTCACCAAAACCAACAACTTTTACATTTGAAAATACATTGTTAAGAAAATGAAAAGGCAAGAAACAGATTGGGAAAAAAATATTTGCAAAACATATTTCTGGAATACATGCAGAATATATAAAGAGCTCTTACAACTCAATGATAAGAAGGCAAAAGTTCAATTTTAGAAGGGGGGAGGATGCAAAAGTTTTGAGCAGACACTTCATGAAAAAAGACATAGATAGCAAATAACATGAAAATATGCTTAATATCACAAAACCATTGAAAAATACAAATTAAAACAACAATAGTATACTGATATACACTAGAATACCTAAAATGAAAAAGACTGACGATACCACATGTTGCCAAGGGTATAAAACCAGTGGAATGCTCATATATTGCTGGTAAAATGCAGAAGGGTGCAACCAAATGGAAAAATAACTTGGCCATTTTTATAGTTAACATGCACTTAACATGTGATACAATAATCCCACTCTTACATATTTGATAAGATAATGGAAAATATATGTTAACACAAAGACATAAATTAATGTGTGTAGCTGGTTTATTTAGAATGGCCCCAAACTGGAATCAATTTATATTTTAGCATATCTATATCTTCACACGATGGAAATGCTACTTAGCAATAGAAAGGAATGAGCTGCTGATATACTCAACACCATAGATAAATCTCAAAAAGATTATGCAAAGTGAAAGAGGCCAAATCCAAAAGACAGTATGATTCTATTTATATGGAAATTCTAGAAAAGGCAAAACTACAGTAACTGACCAGTGGTTTCTAAGGCCCAGGGAAGGGAGATTGGTGGGAAATGAGAACCAGGGAACTTTTTAATGTTCTATATGCTATCAGTGTGGTATAGCTCCACATATTTGTCAAAACTCACTGGATTTTGCACTTAAAATTGGCCAGTTTTGTTGTATATAAATAATACCTCAATAAGTCTGATTTTAAAAAGTAAAAGAAAATAAAATAACGGCAGGGAAATGGACCCTAGAATAAAGAATAAGAAAAACTGACTTATTTAATGGAGCATAAATTTGATTCTAAGGTTTCTAACTGCTATCTTGAAAATGGAATTCAGTCAATTTACAAAATTTACCGCTCTTGTTTCCAAGACCAAACAGGAATTTTCCTCTATGCATAAAGTGGACACCATTTGGAATCCAAACAATATTATTGTAGTAGAATCAACAAAGAGTCTGAACTGAACTGTCTCTCATACTGACCCATTATACAGGCAATCTAGTAAAGCAATTTGTGGGAACAGTCATTAAAATGCCACGTAAATAAACAGTTCTTTACTGAGTTGTCTTAATTCAAGGTAAGATTTTAGAAGATCTAAATTTATGGAGTACTGTATGACCTCTGATTATCTTTTCCTAAATATTTATTTTTTCAATAGGACATTTTTGATGAGCTCAAGGTTGCATCCCTTGTCATGGGTAGTGATGCAAGCTACTCAGTGGAGGTAGTGACCACAGTCCCCCGCCCAGCACTTGAACATGGCACTGAGCTGGAAGTGGAGGTAACCTCTTTGTGGAACCCAATGGCTCTAAAAAAGAGGGACTTTTTATACCTTAAGCAATGTTCGTTTTCTGTATTTCACATAAGAAATATGTAGGAGTTAGTGGCTTTTAGCTGTTACCTTCTCTGCAGAGACTGAGAAGATTAAGTCAATTGTATGTCTTTATGAGGTTCAAATACATTGAAAAATGAAGATATGCCAAAACAAGTCTCTAAATACTGTGATAAATTTCAGAGTTAATAATTAATAACTTATTATGAATGAATAGTAGTTTGTAAATCTTGTCTATGTCTGTGTGACTGTATGTTTACCTTCACTTGGAGATACCATCAGAAATTTACAATGAAGCCCTTTTTGAACAGGAAGTCCTAGACAAATGTCCCTCTTGCAGCCATCCACCCCACCCCACATAGCTTCTGTCCTTCTAGAATAAGGTATTTAATTACGACCAGCAAAATCCTATGATAAGGGAATGAATAATTTTCTCTAAATGCCAAGAACTCTTCTAGATGCTTTACATGTATTAGCCTCTTCTTTCTTTTTTCATAAGGGTTGTGAAAATGAGATTATAATTATGAAATAAATATTACTGAGTTGAGGAAATTAAGGTATAGAGTCGTTAGTAACTTGCCGAAGATCACAGCTACTAAATGGGAGAAGGAACTCTAAAATCTACATTCTTAACCATTATGTTGCAGGTTGAATCATGTAAAGTGGCCAGTTGTCAATCATTTGTGGTCTACAAAACGAGCAATTTCATACGGGTCAGCTTAGTATAGTGCTGAAATGGACTCAAGCCACGTTCAAGTGAGCATGCATAGATGGGACACATTTGCTTCCAAAGCCACTCAAGACTACACATTGACGTTTTATCTGAATTTGGCAAATACAGAATTTATATGAGTGCTTTTTGCTCCAGGGCAAAGACATTTTAAAATTCATGTCTCATTTGTGAAGAGGTGGGTGGTATAATAAAGCTGATGAGGGCTTAACAAAAAGAAGAACTTTCTAATGACTAGTGCTGTCAAAGATGGGTTGATGGTCACTGTAGGCAGAGGTGGGAGCTTCTTGCTTGAGAGGCATACTCCGAGGTGGAGCGCATGATCATTGACAATGTTTACGAAGGTTTGCTTTCTTGTTACAGCTCAGCCAGGGCAGGAGTTGAGCAGCCAGCCCTCCTTGCTCGGGATGTGGCAAGCTTGCTCTGCTGGCCATGGCGCTATGGATGATCTGATTTTCATCCCAGATGTCAATCCCTAGAAATCAAAGGCAAGGGGTTCTACTGGGAAACAGGGAGGTTTCTTTCACTCCTGTTGAAAATTTTTGTAATTTAGATTTAGAGAGAAATAATGCTATGTCTTTAAGAAGCCCTCATTGAGAGTTCTTAAATTGTGTAGCATCGTCTTGTGAAGAGAAGTTCCTTTCTTGCCTCCAACAGCTTACTTACTACCTCTGATTTCTTTCTTCTGGACAGAGCCAATGGAGTTCTTTAGACACTCAGCATTGGGATTGAGTAGCACTGGAATTGCTATAAATTGACTTCACAGGGTAATCTGGTCATGCCTATCCCTTGATCTGCATTTTATTGATTGACAGTGCTTACCTGTGTTTACCTTCATAGAAGGGACAAACCCAGACCTGCTCTCGGCAGCCAGCCAAAGACTGCACGGCCCTGACTTAAGTTGGAAACTACAGTAAAGTCCAGATTCCACAAACAGGCTCAACTGACTCATCCCGACTAATAGGATCACCTGTATGAACAATGCCTGAAAAAAACGAAATCAAACTGTCCTTGAAGCTGCACAAGAAAAACATGGAGCATTTCTGCAGGGTAGAATCTTTTTCTTCCTTCCACACCATGGCCACACACAGTTCCCCTGAGCCAGGCAAGGACCGCAAGTATCCCATTTGCTGTGAAATTTGGTTTTACTGATTACAGCTTGTAATGATCATTCGGCTCAGTGGATCAGATCTTACTTTTCCAAAAGCCATTTTATATGGGCACTAATGTGTTTGTCCCTCGCTTATCCTGATCAGTGGGGCATTCAGTTATAAGAACCAAATTGAAAATAATGCCTTTGATTTTCCTTTGATGTTTCCAAAGGGAGGAGAGATTGTCTGCAGCCCTCTGAGTGCTCCTGATGGCATGGGGAGCCCTGGGACAGCTGGGGTGGGGGTGTCCTATTTTTGACCACTGATCCCTTGATTGACCAGCCAAGATGCTCTGCATGCCCAGGCCTTTTAAAAAGGTGTCTCAGCCACGAGTCATGTGACTTATCCCTTCAGAAAGTCATCCTGTTTTCAAGCTGGTCTTGGATCTCTGGAGCCGGGATAAGAGTTAGATGCCCATCACTGCCTGCCTAGTTCATTCCTAGCAGAGGCTGATAGACCCATCACTTTCTGCTCATTACCTTTCCTCAGCGTCTATGGATCCTGAACAGAAGCAGCAGCCAAATGACCCCCACCCATCAAAATGACTGAGAGCAGGACGGTAGGGCCTCTGTCTATCTTGCACTCCTCCTTGGGCATGGCTCCATGCTGGCCATGTTCTCACTTCCATGACTGGAAAAGGGCTGCTCTTCTTGCCTGCCAGGCCCAGCCCCCAGGGCCTATGCAAGGTGTCCCCATTCCCCTTGTGTCACCCTACTCCTCCACCCCTAGGGTTTGGAATAATAATAATTTCTGGTTCCCTGGATTGGCTCTACTTTGCAATATATTATTCACTCTCTTCTCCTTCAAGTTTTCCCTTAATATAGTCCATGCTCAAGGCTGCTGTAAAGTCTTTATCACAGGAGAATTTTCAGGTGTTAAGAGAAAAAAAGACTCATGGAAAATTCCTTTCTCTGCTCCCAGTCAGGTCAAACAGAGTTCTTGATAGGAAAAAACAGGAAATATTAAACTGATGCCTGCCATCATCTTAAAATAAAGGCCAAGAAGCAATAATTCCTTTGTGTTGGTACATGTATTTATTTTAGTCAACAAAAGAAACTTCCATGCCTCAAACACCCTGCCTTTGTATCTATGCAACTGGCCCAGCCTGGAGGCAAGACCTGAGATTACATTCCAAGAGATCGCACCAATACTGTCAATAACGACATCTTCTTTTCACATCCCGATCACATTAGAAACCCATTTACTTTATTCAGAAGAAGTGTGAGATATTCAGTCTTAAGTCCTCAGTTATTACTGGCATTCGTACATGACTGAGCAGAGGAACTTAAGCCTTTGCTCTTGTCATCACACATTTATGCACATTTTGAACTGTGATTTTTACTTTTTAACCTGGGGCTCTTCAACTTTCCTAAAGGGAGGAATCCAGATGATAACACCAGACCTGATGCTATCATATTAGCTACATAAAGGAAACAATGGGGAGCAAGAATAAATGAAATAACCAAAGCCAGGTGAGATAATTAAAACCATCTTAATCCTTTCACACTGAGAGAGGGATGTCAGCCCATTTCTTTTTCTTCTTTTTGTTTTTTTTAACTTTGTAAGCTTCAGCTCTTATTTCATTTCAAACAGTTCTCCCCCTCAGTGCTTGTTTTACAGATGTGAATCCGTGGAATGAATTAAATTTTGCTCAAGGCATTTAGTATAGTAATAATGTGCTTCTCAGAGGAAGGAAAATAAAGGGGAAAAAATTAGCAAGGAGCATTCAACCTACAATGCCAGGTCTGTAATGAAATCTACAGATGCTGAGAGAAAAGCACTCCCTCACCAAAGCAGATCTCTTATAACCACGTTTAGAAATTATCACTGAGCCCTACTGGAAAGGGGAGGAAGCTTCACTGTCAAAAATCACTTGAAATATGAAAGTCATCTTCTCATGATTGTTCTTCAGTGTGGAAGAAGAATAGAAGGGTAAAGGACAGTCATTAAGGGACACTGATAGAGAAAGTCTCCAAAAATGTGTGAGATGCTGGGCACATGACACCATAGAAGGCCTATCATGAAGAAAGAAAGCCACATGGCTCAGAGTCCCAGGTGGATGATAGTGCATTTATCTTTAATGGCCCTGTGGTGTAGTGGAAGAGCAACCCAAATCAGAATATATTGGGTGGAGCTCAGGCTCCACCACCTCATTTATAGAATGAGAAGAGTTAGCCCTGCTCCAGTGGTCACAGATGATTATGCCAACCAGCCAATGACACGGAGAATCTGAGTCAGCTTTGCCAAGGGTGAAGATGGAGTGCACTAAGGTAGCCTGAAGTTGTGCTCAAGCAACTGTGATTTACATTAAGTTTGGACAGTCTTTCTTGGCACACTCTCCAAGAGCAGAAAGTAGAAGATAGAAAATCGTGCTTTCCATAGCACATACCCTCAAAAAAAAAAAAAAAAGAAAAAGAAAGAAAGAAAGAAAATCGTGCTTTATTGAAGAGTAGCAGAAGGGGGGGCGAGAAGAAATTTTTGTTGTTTTGGCTCTCGCAAATTTTAGAATACTTTGATAGAATTTTTTAAATAAAAAGTTTTTTTTAAATGAAAAGTTCAAAGAGAAGCAGTTAGAGTCATTTTTCAAAAGGACATCTGGTCACATTATTCTTCTGTATAAAATCTCCCAGTGGTTTCCCCAATATCTTCAGGAAAAAAATGAAATTCCTTAGAATGGCATACATGGCACACAGTAGATATCTAACTGTGGTGAAATGGGTAAGTGAAAAACTAGTACTGCTGGCCACTAATACATGGTAACAATAATTAATATGAGAAATGAAAGAATACTGATAATACTATAGTCTGCCTGAGCCTAAGACAGCCTTCTTTGTTTAAATGAGAGATTAACATGGGTTACAGAGGTGCTAAGGACTCTCCAGAACAAAAGTGAGAATTTCTCTTTGATTAATGAACAGGATTGAAAGTTTATAAGAGCAGCCTCCACACTCAGGGCCTCCATCTTATTTCATACACAATCCCTCAAAAATCATCAAAAGTCATCTGCGATCTCCCAGATGAAGCCAGTTTTTCTAATTACAGAGTCATATATATATATATATATATATATATTTAATTATATACTGTCATACAACTGCATACCCTTTATAGCTCTTACCTCACATTAATCTTATGTTCTCTTGCATTATATTTGATTAGACTGCAAATTTCATGAAAGTACGGAATATGATGTGTTGGTCACCTATTGCTTTCCCAACACTGAACACCGTACTTAGTACAGAGTACATGTTTGATGTATAATTATTGAATGGGTAAATGAATAGTAATTACGATCTTGTGTAATCAGCTGCATAATGTCTACCTTCTCTCCAAAGTCTTTTTCACCAATGCATCCTCAGGACAGAGTGCTAAGCAAACGGTCCTTAATATATCTCTGCTCAGTGAATGAATAAACATAAATGATGAGTATCCGGAAACTGTGAAAAGGGTAAAAAGGTAGTTCAGGCAGTAGACTTAGGTTGAGACATGGCTCTGGCAGGGCCCACTTGCACTTTAACAGGGCATTTAGTACTTCAGTCCAAAGTTGAGTAAGTTCATCATTTAGGCCCCGTGACAAAATCAAGAGGAGATACATCTGGGAAGGGCAGAGATCTCTTCATTCTGCCTTCCAGTTACACACCTTTCAGGCAGCTGCTTTCCCCATCCAGCAATAAAGTCAGTCCAGATGGGAGGAGGGCTGGGACAGACTCCACTGCTGCCCCTCTCTACACATTGGAACCTATTCAGTTGAACACAGAAACTAACCTGGAAAGGACAAATAAAGGGGAATGAATAGAGAAAGATTAAAGCAGACATTGGTTAAGAGAGGGAGTTTGGAGGGAATGTGGGGAAGGCAGCCCCATGTGCCATGTCTGGTTAATGGTGGAGAATGGGCTTTAAGATCTAATTGTACATAGATCTCTGTGTTTTGTTTTGTTTTTTTATGTATTTGCTTTGTTGTTATTGTTTTTTGTTTTGTTATTAGCAGATCACAGAAAGGCTTCCTTGAGGAAGCGACTGGGCTGAGAGTCTGACAGAGTCATGTCCAAGTGGGAAGGTTTTACAGTTAGAAGAGATTGCTTGTGCAGAGTCCCGTTAGGAAGGAACGCGGTAGGCAGGGAGCCAGTGTGGGGCTGGAAGCAAAGAGAATTGGATGCATACAAGAGATGTTTAAGAGGTAAAATTCCAAAGAACTTGGTGGTTTGGGTTGGATACACAGATGAAAAGGATGACTCAGCTTCCTCACTGTGACAACTGGGAGGGTGCTGGTGCCATTCACACAGATAACAAACACTGGAAGAAGAGTGGGTTGGATGGAGATGTAGGTGTTAAGCTTCATACCTCACATTCTGGGTTTGGCAGATGAGGTGGCGAATACTGGAGGAGGTCTGGTTTTGGAATGTTGGAGATCAACACAGTTCTGGAAACATTGAATTTGAGGCATCTATAGAGTTCACCTGTACCTGTAAGATATTTCAGGTAAAAAGCCCAATACACAGATCTGAAACCTGCAGGGGAATGTCTTCTCCATGGCACACATGTCCATATAGGCCACCCAGACAAAGGCACACAGGCAAAGCCAGAGCTAATCTGAATCTTGGCAGGAAGCCTTATAATCCTCTGAGAACAATAGAGGGTGGGGGGCTGCTCTGAGTCCATCTCCTGTTTCCATCCCCCCACTCCCCTCCTTCTCTTCTCCTGGAGACTCTCATGAGATAATTTCCCCATTACCTTCAAGGTTCTGTCTAGGTAGGAGTCTTCCTGTCTTGCCCCCTCAGAATAGAGCCCCAGAATACAAACCTACTTAGCTGGAGTCTAGAGCTGGTTCCTCAGCAACGGAGTAGCCCATGACTCATGGTGCTGGCATCAGCCCCTTTTGTTTCAGTGTTGGCCTCTTTGGTGTATTGGACGAGGATTACAGGAAGCTAGCACCTTTGGCTGCTCTTTCTTTTCTGTAATAAACTGTCTCCGTCTAAAAGTAGCTCATTGTATCTTTACTGGTTCAATCAGTGAGGGCTTGGCTTTCCCATTGCCTTTTGAGAAAACCAAGAAGACATAAGGGTGAATAGGTTTGGAAGCCATCAGTGTATTGTTAGGATTTTTGTTTCTGATGTATAACCCAAATAGGATAAAGTGCACAAATCTTAGACATATAGGGTGGTGATTTTTTCCATATGTGTGCACCTGCACCCACTCTGCAGGTCATGACATGGGGGACTTCCAGCACCTGGCTGATACTCCACACCCAGGTGTAACTTCTATTCTTATCTCTGTCACCACAGATTAGCTGTGCTTGGTTTTGGAACTTTATACAACTAGAATCCTACAGTGTCTAATCTTTTGTGTCTATATTCTTTCAGTCTACATTATATCAGTGAGGTTTATCCATCTTGTTCCTTGTAGAAGTAAGTTGTTCTTTCTCACCTTTCATTGTATTCCACTGTATTTAATATATCACAATTTTTTATCCATTCAAGTGTGATGGATGTTTTGCTTCTAGCTTTTAACGATTAAAAACATTACTGTTCTAAAGATTCCAGTATGTGTATTTCGTGGGCACAAGTATGCATTGCTGTTGGATATATGTCCAGGAGTGTAATTGGGTAATAGATTCCTAGGTAAAAGGATAGATGATAGATAGCAGGTAGGTAGGTAGGTAGATAGATAGATAGATAGATATCTTTACTAGGGGCTGTCAGTTTCTCCAAAGTAATTGCTTTAATTTACACTTTTATCAACTAAATGTATGAGAGCGCCAGTTATTCCACATTCTTTCCAACCCTTGGGATTGTCAGTCTTTTAATTTAAGCCACTCTGATATGAGCATCATGGTATTTTATTGTGGTTTTAATTTGTATTTTTCTGAGGAATAAACACCTTTTCATATTTTTTTTAAATTTGGGTATTCTCTTTTATGAAGTGCATGTTCAAAGTATTTTGCAATTAGGTTGCCAACCTTTATCTTATTAATCAGTGGAAGTTACATACATACGATAGACACGTCTTTTATTGGATATCCTCATCCACTCAGTGGTTTACTTCTTTACTTCTTAATGGCATCATTTTCTGAAAAGAGGCTTTTATTTTTAGTAAAGTACAACTCACCAATTTCCATTTGTTAAATTGTTTTCTATTTAAGAAATCTTTGCCTACTTGAAAGTGAAGATATTAGCTTATGTTTTCTTCCGTAAGATTCATGATTTAATCTTTTGTGTAATAAGTCTATAATCCACTTCTAATTTATTTATGTGTATGGTATGGGGATGGGATCAGAGTTCATTTTTCCTCCTCTATGGATATCCAACCAACCTTCCTATTTAAAAAGACCATTCTTTTTTTACAGAATTGTTTCTTCTTCATTATTTGGAAATATTCATCAGTAAAATAACTGTGGCCTGGAATTTTCTTTGTCTGAAGGTTTTAATTACACATCTGCTAGATACATAACTATTTAGTTTTTAAATTTTCTTCTTGTGTCACTTCTGATAAGTTGTGTTTTTTAAGAATTTGTGCATTTTATCTAATTTTAAAAATTAAAAATTGTTTATAATAGCCACATACTAGTTTTTAACATCTGTAGAATCTGTATTTTTGTCCCTCTTTGAGTCCTAATATTATTAATTTGTGGTTTTTGTCTGTGATTTTTGAAATCAATCTTCCCAGGGGTTTGTCAGTTTTATTAAACTCTACAAAGAACCATTTAAAAAAAAAAATCTGCCATCATTTGTGGGTTTTGTTTTGGTTTTGGTTTTGGTTTTTTTGGATATAATATACCCCTCTTTTTCCTAGTTGGTATAGAAACTTAGGTTTCCAACTTTATTTCTAAAATGTGAATTTAGGGTACCTCGGTGGTTCAGTCAGTTAAGTGTCTGCCTTCAGATCAGGTCATGATCCCAGAGTCCTGGGTTCGAGTCCCGCATTGGGGTCCCCACTCAGCAGGGAGTCTGCTTCTCCCTCTCCCTCTACTCCTCCACCCTGGTCATGCTCGCTCACTCTCTCTCTCTCAAATAAATAAATAAAAATCTTTAAAAAAATAAAATAAAATGTGGATTTAGAGCTAGAAAACTTCTTCTGAGTACTGCTTTAACTGCACTCACAAGTTCTCATAGTTTTACTATCATTCAGCTGAAACACTGTCATTTTCCACTGAGTTTTTCATTGCCCATGAGTTGTTTAGAAATGTGTTAATTTTTAAACATTTGGTGATTTTCTAATTATCTTTTTATTATTTATATTTAAATCACCATTATGTAGTCCAAGACTGTTTTATATGATTTATGTGTTTTGTGTTCTTTTGTGTTTTGAAGAACTTTGTTTATGGCCAAGCACATGGTCCATTGTGGTCAGTGTTTCATGCATCATAGAAAAGAATGATTTTGCTGTTGTTATGTGTAATCTTTATCTTTTTTCTGTCTTAAGTAATCATGTTGCTCAAATCTCTCTATATCCTTATGATATTTTTGTCTACTGGATTCTATCAGTTATAGAGAGGAGAGTGTTAAAATATTCAAGTATGATTGAGAATGTGTCCACTTCTTTTTTGAAATTCTGTTGATATTTGCATTATATGCTTTGAACTTTGTTATTGGGGAAACAAAGAAGAATTGTAATATCTTACTCTTGAACTGAGTTTTAATCATCACCTCTAGTAAAATGTCTTAAGCCTTCTTTATATATCAATATAGGTACATTAATTTTCTTTTGGTTGGTAACCTTCTATTTATATAATTTTTTTCAACCTTTCTATGCCCTTACATTTAAAGTGTTGTATTGTGAAGAGTTTATAGTTGCTTTTCTTATCCTGTCTGATAATCTCTACTTTAATGTAATTACTGACATAATTGGATTTAAGTTTACTATCTTGTTTATTTTGTTAGTTTGTGTTATCATGCCACTCTTGACTGATGCCAGGCATTCTGTTCCCTCCCCTTTTTAAGGCGTTGAATGTCAATACTTACTATACACATGACAGAAGTCACAATAATTTAAATGTCTATGACTCAGTCAAGTATATATAAAGCAAAAGGAATCCCTGGGTAAGGAACAAGGGCACAGCAAAAGTGATTCTTGAAGACTGCCTGAGGAGGAGAGAGAGAACACATAGTTTAGGTCAAGAGCCCAACAAAGGGATTTTTGAATGATGCTAGGGGAGGTCTAATTTTCAGGTAGCCTGTTCTAGTCTGGGGAGATTCATATGGCATGCCTGGGTGCTATGCCTGCACCTTATGAAGATACAGCAGAAGTGAATGCAAGTTGCATTTACCGGTTTCCACCAGTAAATTCAGGTGACCATCTAACAGTTTTCACATTCACTCTGACAGGTATTCAATGGCTTAATTAAATGATTTGATTTAATAGTTTAAGTGTGATTTTTCTGGGGGTGACTCAATTCTATTTCTTTTTTTTCTTTTTATTTTATTTATTTATTTGAGAGAGAGAATGAGATAGAGAGAGCATGAGAGGGGGGAGGGTCAGAGGGAGAAGCAGGCTCCCTGCTGAGCAGGGAGCCCGATGCGGGACTCGATCTCAGGACTCCAGGATCATGACCTGAGCCAAAGGCAGTCGCTTAACCAACTGAGCCACCCAGGCGCCCAATTCTATTTCTTTATAATTGGTATTTTCTGTTTTTTCTACTCCTTTATCACTCTCTTCCTTTATTGTTTTAGGTTAATTATATTTTAATGTTTTTTCCGTTATTATTTGTTCAGTTCTACATAATTGTAGCCTTACATCTGTAACCTTAACTTATTATAGTTCACCTTAAGTTAGCATCCTTACTACTTCCCCAAAATTCAAGAACTTTACAACCATGTATCTACATTTACCTCCTTACCATTTATGTAGTATAATTTACTTCTATAGGTCATTAAGCCACAGATATTATTTTTAATTTTGCTATAAATCTTTGATATTCTATATGTACCCCTATATTCACATTTTTTGTGTGTTCTTAATCTTCCTCCAGGTCTGTGCTTCCATCTGGAATCATTTTTCTTTGACAAGAAGAATTTTCTTTAATATTTTTTAGAGTTCTAGTTGTCTGGAAAAAAAATTTCTCATCTTTTTCTTGTGTGAGATTGCCTTTGTTTTTGTCTTCAATTTTGATCTCCATTTCACTGCCATTTTCCCATAGAATTTTATTTATTTATTTTCTTTTTTTTACTTTAGCACTTTAAAGGTATCATCATTCCATTGTCTTCTGGGTTTCATGATTCCCACTGGAATGTCAGCCATGAACTTCATTATCCCTCATTTGAATGTAATATCTTTCTTTCTCAGGCTACTCTGAAGATTTTTTTCTTTGTTTTTGGTTTTTAGAAGTTTGACCACAATGTGCCTAAGGGTGGCTTCTTTATATATATTCTACTTAGGACTCACTAAATTTTTGAAATTTATTGGTTTGTGTCTTCAATCATTTTGAAATCCTCAGAAATTATCACTTCAAATATTTCTTTGAACGTGTTCATTCTCTATCTCCTCCTGGAATTCTACTCACACATATTCTAGACCTTTGACTGAGCCTCACATTTCTCCTATGCTTTATCTGTTTTCTCCATCCATTCTCCCCACCTCCACACTGCTGACTTTGTGTTTCACTTTATTTTTTATTGATTCATTTTTGAGTTCATTAATCTTGTATTTTACTGTCTCTGGTCTTAATTTAAATCCATCCAAGAAGATCTTAGATTTGAATACTGAATTTTACATTTCTAGGCCATCCATTTGATTCTTTTTTATGAATGACAATCCTCTGTTGAAATTCTTCATTTTCATCCATTTTGTACATGTGTTTCTATATTTTCTTTAACACCTTAATCATAATGATTTTTAAATTAAATTTAAATGTTCGTTTTTAATGCCCATGTCTGGTTTTCTATGGGTCTCCTATTGTCTTTTATTCTCTACTGAGTATGGGTTACATATTTTTATAACTTCGGTAGTCTAGTAAGTTTTGGTAATATGCTGGACAATATCTATTTAAAAAGTCACTAAAGCTCCAGATGTCGTCTTTAACCAGGAAGTATATCCTCCTGTTTTCCTTCTAGGTAGATGAGGCAATGGGATAATCACCTTGATATAGTCATAGACTGAGCTCACACAGGGCTGCTTAGTACTCTTAGCATGACTAACTTCATCTTTTATCCAACCTTTTTTTAGGGAGGGAGAGGTAAATGGCCCTTCTGAGGTTTTTATTAAGAGCCTGACAGATTTCTGCCTCCTCAGCCCTGGATTATTGCAAGAAATTCAGTTCATCACGTCAAAAGTTGTGGACCTAGCTCTTTTGTCTCTTGCTTCCCTCTCAAATACCCTATTTCCCTCCAACTCTTCCTAATAGCTCTGAAATCTACAACATTAGTAGATATCTTGAGGCTGAGATGGCCCATTTTCCCCTAGCAGAACTTTCTCCCTTAAACCTCCTAAGACTATGGAAGATTTTACCAAGTCTTTGAGAAGAATTTGACATTGTTTTAAGTCTTCTATATGCTATTCCACTTATCTGTTGCTGCCTAACAACCAGCCCCAAAAGTTAGTTGCTTAAAACAGCAACAATCATTTATCTTGATCGTGAAACTACAATTTGGGCAGGGCTTGATGGAATTGCCTCTTCTCTGTCCCATGGAACATCAAGTGAGGGTGCCCCAACTTGGTTTGGAAGGACCTGGTTCAGTGATGGCTTACTCACATGTCTGACAAGTTTGTGCTGTCTGTTGGCTGGGAGTTTAGCTGGGACTACTGACAGATTTCTCTCCACATAGGCTTTTCCATGGATCTGTTTGGATATTCTCACAGCATGGAGTCTGGGTTCTAAGAAGCAGGAAATGGAGCTGCAAATTTCTTAAAGCCTGGTTTGGAATTTGTTATAACATCATTTCCATACTATTTTATTTGTCAAACAGGCACATAACTTGCCTAGACTCAAGGGTGGGGACACAAATTCCAACTCTCAATCTCTAAGAAACTGTGACCATCTTTAGTTCATCATGCTCATGCCATCCCATAATTTAATAAATATCCTGTAAGGAAAAAAGGCCACACTTTTGGATCTCTTAAATTTCTAATAAGGTATTTCAATATTTCAGAAACAGAAGCCTTAGTTTCTTAGTTTCCTAAAGCCTTTCCTTTAGGAGAGTGCCCCTGAATGAGTCACTTCAAGTGTAACCCTCAGCCTGGGCCCCAAGACTGAAAATATTCCCAGAAATGAGATTACTAAGGATCATCACTCACCTCTGAATGGCATCCCCTTGGCTGGAATTCAAGCCCATCTTTGCTGCATCCATAGTTCTTCAACAACTTGAAACCATGCAATTACTGAGACTGCCTAGTAAAAATATATAGAGTAAGTAGAGAATAAGGTCTAAGAGAGAATTCCAAGAACTTCCAAAATTAAAGGAACAGAGATAAAAATTAGAGTGAGAAACAACAGCCAGAGAGATAGGAAGAAGACCAGAAGAGTGCAGTGTCACAGAAGCTAAGGTTGAGTTGAACAGGTGAGAGTGGTCTACAGTATCACAAAGAGGATGGCAAGATAAGGAATGAAACCCTGCATTGGATTTAGGGACAGGAAGACAAGCTGCAGGAGCTGTTTTGGGGCAAGGATGGGTGTAGTAGCCTGAAGGCCATGGATAAGGAGTGAATAGGAGGTGATTGATTAAGTGAAAACAACGTGAGTGGACAACTCTTTCAATGGATCTTGTTGTGAAGATAAGGAGACAGGGTGATAGGAAGAAATGGATGAGATTAAGTGGGAGTTGAATTTTTATTTAATCGTAGGATAAATTTGAGTGTGTTCAAATGCTAGTGGAAAGATGCCAATAGAAAGTGGATGAAGTATAGGAGACAAAAGGGATAATTGATGAATAACAAAGCCTCTTGAAAAGCAATGAGAGAGCTGATCCAGAGCAGAGGCAGAGAAATTAGCCTCAGGCTAGGATTAGCATGATGGGAGTGATGAGGAAGTGGGTAAACTCTCCTCTTCTATTCAATCAAGAAGCAACAAGTAAAGAATAGATCCCCATGCAGCTAAGTTTTAGGCAGGGTAGCAGAAAATGGAGGGAATTTCTGTAAAATGGATTCCATTTTCTTAGTGAAATAGGAGCTTAGTTCCTTGCTAAAAGTATAAGAAGTTATGCCAGGGTAGAATATTTGAGGTTAGATGAGGTTTGACATAACCACTGTGGGGAATGAGAGAGAGAGAAAAATTGCTGGGCAGCTTTAAGTCTAATTGAGGTTATAAATCAGCATTAGCAGTCTGAGAGGTTTGTGATATAAGAAAACATAGAAGTCAAACAGTTAAGTCGATTTGGAGTTGGAGTTTTATGGGGCATATGTAACACAGAAGAACAATAGATCATAGGAACCAAGAATGTTGGCAAGTGAGTCATCGAAACAATGGTCCAAGAAGTCTAGGACAGAAGGATGTAACATTGAGATAAAGTGGTTGAATGGAATAAATTAGAGCAATCACAGATGCTTGGGTGAGGTCAAAGATCTGAGGTACTGTGAGTAAAGGTTTATGGCCAGAGAGTAAGATGTGGGAAGTTCAGATTTCAGAGTTGGAAGAGCTCTGTGTGATGGCAAGATGCACACAGCAATCACCTGAGTAGAGGGCTGAGTGAAGGGGTGGGGAAAAAGCCATCGATGCTGAGTCTCAAAACTTCAAGGTTTGGTTGCTAAATTAGAAGTACGAGTGAAATCATATAAAATGCTGATAGGATTAGAGTGTTGATAAAGACCTGGCACCAGATTCCCAAGTATATTATTGGGACCCTGCCCAGGGAGTGGGTAACTTCAGCAGCAGAAAGAGCAGATGAATAGTGGCATAGGTGAGGCATGTACTTACTTTACCAGAGCAGGGGAGAGCACCAGCATGGTGTTGGACAAGGCACTAGGCCTCCAGAAGGAAGGAGGACTCCATCTTCTGAGACTATGGCCCATGGAGTGAGGATCAATGAGCACCATCCTTTTACAGGGGCCATAGACAATAGGAATCTTCACGGATAAACCAGGTGTAATTGCCACAAAGAGAAGTTCTTCCTGATACTATTGTCTGCCCTCTGCTATTACGGGATATAGATGGGCCTTTGCTGAGACAATAGGTTGTTTTCAGATGTGTGCTTGTGACGGCTCACCTGACCAAGAGGAAGCATGACTGGCATCAATCCCTCTCCAAACCTCTCACCCCTTCTGAAGATTGCAAGGAGCCCCCTGATCCTGGAGCCTGGAGCTTGTTCATTCAGACAGAGCTGCATTCAGGGGAATGGTCCCCTAGTCTGGACAACCAACAGCTTCTCCCACCTGCTGTTCTCATTCTCTGCTAAAGCATCATGACTTTAATTGTCACGGGCTAGTGCAGAAGAATAGACACACACTGCATACATGCATGGACGTTCACATCATGGAAGACCAGTGATTCACTGGTATTGTCCGTGTCAAAAATTCATTTTGACCCAGACGCACAAAAATGAGGCAGAGACTGAGTCATCTGTTGCTCCCCCTGATGACTTCAGTGGGGCAAACTGTCCAGAGCATGGTAGCAGTGGTCTTGACCAATTCATACACAGGTGATGTGGTTTCTTCAAAACCAGATTGGACATCTCTTTAATGATGTTCATTTGAATGCCATTGGCTTGATAGGTTTGTTTCTATTTTATTTGCAGATTTTTTTTTTTAAGCCATACGTATACTAGCGTTTGTACATATTTAAGTGGCACTATAATTCAGCACTGGAATGTGGATTATTTTTCTGGAAAGAGGGTCTGTCTACACATTATTCTATTTTGAAAAACAGTAGTAGAAAGAAAGCCCAACTGCACAGAACTCTCAGCCGAAGTTCAATGACAGCGATCGTACTAAGCCAAGCCTTGCAGTTGCTCTACATTTGCCTGTGAGACTTGAAGATGAGATCATAGGTCTTTCAAATCTTTGCTCCAAATGCTTGGGAAAGAAGAGCTCAGCTTTGCAAACATTGTCTTGTTCATGCGCTGCTTTAGCTTACTAAAGAAGGGAGTGGGGAGGGAGGGAAGAGATACTTTCATCTGTGTCAGGAGGTACCCTAGGGAACATGTGTATGGAATTACACTGTCTCTTACAAGCACTTTTAGTTTGCTATGCCTGAAATTCAAGGATGGCAGAATGCAAGATACCCTATACTATCAAGATGGCCTCAACTCAAAGTGCCTGGAAATGCCACTTGTAATCTTAAAACAAAACCCACCTTCCCTCTTCAAGAGCAGTCAGCAATTTAATTATGCTAAGTACTTTTCACCCCAGGAGGCTTAAGGTTGCTGTATTAAGCAGCAGAACAGCATTCTTCTGAGGCTTAAGGCTATACATTTAGAAAGCTGATGAGTGTCTCACATCAGAAAGCCTGAAGCCTTTTAGGTAATTTTCAAGGACTGCATTTTACAAACTCACCTTCCAATTCAAGCGAAGAGATGTGGGAACACCCTAGCTCTTTACAAGAGATCCTTGGCTTTGCTAAGTTTTCCTAGGTAAATATGGATGGAAACTTTTAGAAGCAACAAAGACAAACATTTGGTTGAACATGTAAATGCAATTATTCAAGCTGTAAATTAAATTCAATTACGTACAGAGAGTAGTATCTTAAGCCTCATGCTAATTATACTTGTGAGTTTCAACTCATTAAACTCGGATAATGCTCAGAAAGAAGGAATCTGGCAGCAGCAAGCCATGCATCCCACCGGCCTGACCCCCCCCTGTGGCTTTCATCACTGTGGTTTGGCATGTTGGCAAAACCAACTCACATCCAAAGAGTCTAAGAAAAAGTAGAGAGACATCCAGGGTGTGACAGTGGAAAGTGTAGTCAAGAATAGAGGGCTAATGTGCACCCTACAAAGGTATTGAAAACATGTTGCTTTGGGGTCCAAGGGAAATGCTGGTACTGGGAGGTGATGAATCTTTCCCCATGGCTAACCATCCCCGCCCCCAGGGCAAGAGTCCAGAGCCGGGCAGATTCCATTCCTCCTCTCCTTGGAGGGGGCAATTCATTCAACTCATAGCTGGAGCTCTCCTCAGGAAGCAGAGCTGACTCAGCCACAGTGGGAAGTGTGTTCAGCCCCCTGTTTGGCAACTGGGACCTTGTCACCCCTCAGCATTGCTCCTCATTTTTGCTGTTTACTCTCACCCCAACTTTGACCCCTTGGTGACTGAGGTATCTGATAAGTGCATTCACAGGAAGAGGATGACAGTATGCTAACCCAGCCAGGAATGTTTGCATTTTTTAAAAGCCTCATGGGGAGCACAACTTCAGCACAGAGAACAAATTGCTGATTCTGAAATTTCAACTGTTAATCAAGGAGATGTGCAGAGAGAGGAAGCCTTTCCTACAACCTTCAAATCACATTTAGTGGGTCATTCTTGACACCAGGCCAGCCCCAATCACAGACATTGGATTTGTTCAAAAGATGTTGATCAAGTGGCTCCTGAAAACCAGGCATTGTCCTAGGTTCCTGCCCTGGAGAAGATCTTATAAGAGAGAGACAGGGCTGTAAGTCTCGAAGACTTACTTTAGCCAATGGTTATTGTCCCATCCTTATATGTCTGAGAGAATCTCAGAGATTCTTCACAGTGCTTTGAAGACTTGGCACTGTGTCACTTTATCACTTATCTATTGCCACATAGCAAATCATGTCAAAACATAGTACCTTAAAATAACAACCACTTTGTTGGCTCATTATTCTGTTGAACAGTTCTTATATGGGCCCTAATGGTCTCTGCTTGGTTTGCTCATGTGTCTGTCCTCACTTGGTAAGCTGTCAAGAAGCTGGTTAGTACCAATGGTCTTACTCACATGGTTGGCAGTTGGCAGGATGTTGACTGGGGCAATGAGAGTGACTGGGCCACGTGCCTCTCACCATCGATCAGGCTAGCTTGGGCTCTTTAGTGTGGCAGAAGCAGGGTTCCAAGAATAGCTAGAGGGCAAGCCTAATGTGAAAAAAAAAGAAAAAAAACCTCTTTTCAAAAGTCTGCTTGTGTCAGATTTGCTGCCGACCCATTGGCTCAAGCAAATCACACAGCCCAGCCTAACTCATGGTCAGAGGGTCTACCCAAAGATGTAGATACTTATGCGTTTCTACTCATTAAACTGACATAATGCTCCGAAGGGAGGAATCTGGCAGCAGCAATAGGGACCATTACTAGAAAATCAACCCAAGGGACATACTATGTATACAAGGTTTTAAATAAAATAAAAACACAAAAATTACAAGTTCTGCCTTCTACAGCAGGATTTTCCAGACTTTTCAATTCTGTGGACTAACAATATTTAAGAAGAAATAGGAAGTGAAAACCTATGTTTTACTTGTGAGATTTTTATCTTGTTGACTAAGCATATTAATTAACAAAGAGGTAATTACCATCTACTCTCACCATTATTGTGATAAAAGAAAGGACATTTCAATACCAAAGTAGGAGCAAGACATAATTTTAAAATATTCTAGTTTTCTAAATAAAATAAATTATGTTTTATGAGAAACTGTCTACATTGCCTTCATTTTTCTCATTTCACTGAAGATCAATGGAAACATCAATTAGAATGGCCCTAGTCAGGTGACTGACATCTCAGAGCCACTTGGCTAGAGAAAGATAACACAGTAAGGCAGGGTTTGCTGATGAGTAGTCATCAAGAGTGTACTGAGTGTGCGTGCTAGCATGGCCTCACATGCCTTTAGGAGTGAGACAAGAGTAAGACAGCAATTTTCCTCAAGACGCTGTAGTCCAGCCTGAAGTGAAGACTGGGCATTAACATAAATGGTCAAAAATTGGAAAGCAGAAATTCCAAGTGCAGAAAAGAATTGCAAAAATAATAGAGATGAGGCTGGACTATGAGTGTGGTGCCCGCCATCAGAGAAAAGGCAAGAGGAAAGAATCATCTTGCTAGTTCACCTAATGCTTAATTCATTAATCCCAGTTTAAATGAAGGCTTCCACCAATCACCTCGAAAACTATTTTCTTCCATATCTCCAGTATTCTAGCTTGTCAGTTTAGATCGTAGATCTCCAGGGCAGAAATATGTCTGTTTCTGAGCTGGGGACAGCAGTGGCCTGGATTGCTCTGGTTGCATTAGCCCCGCTGTCCTCCAAAGAAGTGTCATTTTTACATATGTGGATTTGCTGATCACACTGAAATGAAGAATGAGGAAATGGAGTTTCCAAGTCCATTGCTCTTTAAGATTCTTAGAATCTTTCTGCAGAAGTTATGCCAGTCGAGAGGGCACATCTATGCAAGAAAGGCACCATTCTTCCTCTTTTTAAGATCCTCTAGTTATTTTTTTCTAGTGATATGAAGAGTAGGTGAGCCCAGAGTGGTTTTGCCTAAGTTGGGGAGGTTTTTCCTCATTTCTTGCCTGTGTTTCTGCTCCTCATCACAGCAGACTGGGGGAGAGGGGGGGCAGCCCTCCCTTGAACATCAGCCCACTGGAAGCTAAGGGCAACCAGTGCTAAATTTTGACCACTAAATTATTACTCAGGGTCATCCTACATTCAAATCAGATGCCTTCTCCCACCTTTTGGGAGAAATCGAGTTTTAGAATAACAATAATACAAAAAATATTCAGTGCACAAGTAGAACCTCAGATCCCATTATTTTTTCCTTAAATAAATAGCATTCTTTTTCAACCCTTGTCTCTTAATCAAAAGAATGGCACAGCTGCTAAACTCCTTCACTATTTCTAAGCCAATGGGTCTTTGCTACTCAGAATGCTTTTTATTGCAGCATCATGGATTTGAGAGTCTAGAAAGATCTAGCAAGTTCCAAATCATGCCTCCTTAAGTCTCATCACTGATTAAAAAATATATATATATATGTCCATTTGAACTGCGATGATCTAGTCCAAGTTTGCCACTTCTCAGACTAGAAAACTCAGATGCTAATATCTAATGTGAGAATTGGAATCCAGGTCTTACCAACATCAATGCATTATTCTTTGAAAGCTCCTCTCAGTACTAGGCTCCGCCCAAGGAGAAAGCCGTGGCAGAAATCACATGATGTGTTTCCACTTATTCTGAAAGCCTCAGAAAACACTCAGAGCCATCCACCTCCATAAACTGTGCATCTTGTTCACCTCTCCATTCACCTGGAAGCAACTTGTCCCCACAATCATGGAGAAACAAAACCTGACTCCCGGTAGCACTATTTCAATTCATAAACTCAGGATTCTATTAGGAAGAGTCATGAATTTCACCAACACGTTACCTCAGTAATTTGAAAACCTAATCAAAGGGATTTCCCTTTCAAAGTACTCTCCGCTGAGATGCATTCCTCTGGCCCGGTGTGTCAGTCACTCCTGTGAGTGAAGTTGCCCACCTGTCTAGCTCTTTGAAACTACTACCAAATACCATTTTCAGATAAGGAGAGAAGACTCACTGCCAGAGGCTTGCATTAAACATCAAAAGATCATTTAGTCCCTGTCAGCCTTTAGCAGGAATACCGTAGACACTAACAGATGGCCTCTGTTATTCCTCAGAGTGACTAACTTTCTGTAGAGGTCACCGTGCTCAGAAGGTATAAGAACAGTCTCTTCTCACATGACTACTGACCTTCTTCTTCCACTGGGCTCCTAGAGTACTCAAATCACACTTCAGTTTTAACACTGAGAAAACTTCACATGAACACATTTTTTTAATGAGGATATTGGATCAGAATCCAAATTTCTCGTTACATACAATTTTTGTGATGGTGATCAAGTAAAGCTGTTACTTTCAATTCTGGAATGATTGTCCAGTTTTCCCACATTTGTCTGTAATTAGTACATCAAAACTTGAGTCTATGGGAAGTTAGGCATAGATCAGTGGGACCTGGGGGCTTCATGGTGTGCACTGAAAGAGAGTGATTCTGTGAGTTGCTTTTTAACACTTGTAAGAAACATTAGCCATTGCTTCCTGTGAGTCCATTACCACTCTGTCTTGTGTGAGATCTGGCCATGGTTCAAGGGAACTTCAGGTTTCCACTTGTGGGGATTTGCTTATCAGTTTAAAACCCAGAATAATCGAAAGACTCTCCTTTGAAAACAAATCCAAATCCACTGCATTCTGAAATAGAGACACTTTTACTACACGATTGCATTAAAAACAGATTTGCTAGGGGCGCCTGGGTGGCTCAGTTGGTTAAGCGACTGCCTTCGGCTCAGGTCATGATCCTGGAGTCCCGGGATCGAGTCCCGCATCAGGCTCCCTGCCCAGCAAGGAGTCTGCTTCTCGCTCTGACCCTCCTCCCTCTCATGCTCTCTGTCTCTCATTCTCTCTCTCGCAAATAAATAAAATCTAAAAAAAAAAAAAAATTTTGAAAAAAAAAAACAGATTTGCTGGTATCTTGGTCACATGGCTCATCTACAATGGCTTTTGTGGATCTTCCATATAACTGGGGAAGATTGAGGGAAGAGAAGGGTTTCTCCTCCATTATTAGGTGCCTGCCAGTGACAGCTGTCTCCTTTTTCCTTTGGCCACTCCTGCTCCCAAGATTACCTGTGGCAGATAGGTAACATAAGCGACACACATATTTCACCTCTTAGTTAAATGCCCCGACCGAGTCTAGAAGTCCAGAAATGATTGCTTAGCATTTTAGGAGATAAGCCAATCCTAATTGGCTGTGCTGGGTCAGAATGTGAATTAGACATATGTGACGGGGCAACTATTAAAAAGGAGAAGCATGGAAGTGAGCCTTTTCGTGAGGAGATACAGAACGTTTAAAGGCGTTTGCAGTGTGGTAAATGGAGCTGGGATGGATGGGATGGATCTGAGGAGGAATTTTCCAAGGGAAGAAAATACCATTAGGTTAAGAAAACTGGGCCTTGGAAGAGTTCCTATATGTGATCCTATGTTTCTTATGCTTTGTTAGTAGAAAAAAGAATTTATTGAATAAGTGAAATTAGGCAAACACAATTTTGTCAGCAAAAAAATACATGCCTCAGTCAGCAAGACACTTGGAGTCTCAGGAATAGTAAAGAGGAAGGAACCATAGAGTTTTGATGTCTTTGCAAAGAGGAACTGGAGTGGGGTTCAGTAGGAAATTTGTATAGCGGGCATAAAATGAAATCACTGGAGGAGAATGTGAGCAGTGGACCAGAGGGACATACTCAATCTTCATGCCAGAAAGCACTGTGGCCTGTTACCTCGCTAGTGGTCCTTGAGGGCATGTTTACCACCACCGTAAATAAACCAAGTCTTTGCAGGCTCTCATTGGCTCAACTGTTTGCCTGACAAGTCCTCTGACTAAGGGACAGCAAAGCTCATGTCCAGGAAGCTTCCAGAGTTGGCCTGAGTTGCTGAAGGGCCAGAGGAGGCAGCCTGCTCCCTGACCACTGTTTTTCATCTCTCTTCCTTCATATAGTCTTGGATTGCCTTACCCGAGAGGGCATCAGTGACTGGGCTCAGTCTTTTTTGTTTGTTTGTTTATTTTATTGAAGTATAGTTGACATACTATATTATATCAGTTTCAATTCAACAGTTTTATACATTATGAAACGCTGACTGCATTAAGTATAGTTATCATCAGTAGAAATAACAAGTGTTGGCAAGGATGGGGAGAACAGAGAACTTTCATGCACCAATGGTGGAAATGTACTTGGTGCACCCACTATGGAAAAGACTATGGAGTTTCCTCAAAAAATTAAAAATAGAAACACCATACAATCCATTAATTCCACTTCTTGGTATATATCCTAAGAAAATGAAAACATTAATTCAAAAAGTTACATGCACCTCTATGTTTATTGCAGCATTATTTACAATAGCCAAGATATGGAAACAATCTAAATGTCCATCAGTAGATGAATGGATAAAGAAGATGTGGTAGATATATACAATGGGATAGTACTCAACCAGAAAAGAGAATGAAATCTTGCCAGTCATGACAACGTGGATAGCCTAGAGGGTATTATGCGAAGTGAAATAAGTCAGACAGAAAACAACAAATACCGTATGATTCACTTATATGTGCAATCTAAAAAAACAAGACAAATGAACAAAGTAACCAGAAAACAGAAGCAGACTCATAAATGCAGAGAACAAGCTAGTGGTTGCCGGAGGGGAGGGATTCACGGGTGGTGATGGGAGAAAAAGGTGAAGGGGATTAAGTGGTACACTTTCATTCTTGGTTTTTGAACCAAAAGACCCACCTTTCTCCCAACCCATCTCTCATACCAAACCAAGTAAAGAAATGAAATAACAAACCCAGAATAAATGCCTGATAAGTGATTTAAATCTCAGATGTGTTTCTGACATCATAAGGATCTCTTAGTATGCCATTCATGTTCTTGGCTAACGTGGGATCTGTGTTTGAGGCAACAAACCAGTTCGAGCAATTGTATTTTCAGTTACCTGCAGTTGCTAAGCCTGGAGATGAAGAAGGTGCTTGGTCCCAGACCGGCTGGGCCATATGACCGACAACGGCCATGCCTTGGGGCTTTACAGTGGCCACCCTTTTACTTTATGAATGCCTTCCCCTTTTCTGGGATGTGAATCTTCAAGCTAAAAGCTTCCTCCCGCCCCTTTTTTTTTTTCTCATAAGGCAAATGCCTGCCTTAAACATGGTAGAAAGAGTGCTCAGAGGTGGGACTTCCTAAAGCTTAGAACTGTTGCATGCAAAATAATCTCCTCCAAGTCCTGCATTGGTGCCTGCCATACTCCCATTAGAGTTGCCCACTGGGCAGTTACTTTGCCCTCAGAAGACACTACCGGGGCAAATATGTCACTCAGGAGGCATAAATACCAATCCTCTTACAACTATTAATCTATTCATGCTCATCTTAGGTTTTCGCATTAGCTGACAAAGCTGAGGGGAGAATACTCATCAGAATTTCTAACGTTTCGGGGTATTTCTTAGTTTCCATACATTTTCTAAAACATTATCTTAGCTGATCTTCACAACCCCCCAAGAGATAAAACAAATAAGATTTCTCCTTGCTGATGAGAAATTGAATACGTAAAAGAGTAATAAAGTAAGTATGTGGCAGCCAGATTTAGCTAGACCCAGGTCTCCTGACTCTGGATGCTCTTTCCACATACATCACATGCAGCTAAGTGTAGATGAGTATGGAAGGACATAGAAAAGAGCAAGGGGGTCTGGGGGGGAGGGAGACCAGATGGGACATTGAGGAAGTGGTGGAGGTAGGACTAATGAATCCTGGGTCCTGAATCTGCAGGTGGTGGGAGGGCAGAGGGGGAAAGGGGAGCTCACCAGAGATGAGGGAAGGAGTCGTGGCCAACATTAGGAGCCACAATCACCAAGAGATTTGGGGGAAAATCTGTGTATTTGGGCTTAAAGGAATGTGGTATAGGACAGAGGATACTGGGCTAGGGATAAGAGTGCTTGTGTTGGCCTGGCTCTGCGACAGACAAGCCTGGGCATGTGACTAACCACCCTGGCCTTGGTGTCTTCAGGTATAAAACAAATGACTTCACTAGGATCACCTCTGAAGTCCTGGGAGGTTGTGACCTTGGCACATGCACACATATGACATGAGCATGAGGGAGGTGGGTGCTGAGAGTGGTGTAGGGCTAACTTGGGCCCTGAATACATCTTTTCAGTTACTTATTTCATGGTTTGTTTCCAGCCAGGCTGGGTAGGCCTAGCCTCTGGTCTGTGGGATCTAGGGACGAGATCCCAGTGACAGTACTTGAATGACATTGGTGATAGGAAGTGACACTTTCACCAAATGGGGACTAAACTTAAACCATTTTCTCCAAGTGAAGTGTCTTTATTCACCTCTTCCAGATGCTTCAAGGAAGAGGACAAGGATAAAGGGAATTCTGAGAACATGAGTTAAGAGCAGCCTTGAAGCCCTGGGGAATTTGTCCATCTGGGCTGTGCTGTGGGGTGGAGACATTTCAACATTCATCCAGCCTTCCATCAGCCACCTTTGACCAACACTAAAAGCCCGTTACTAAGAAGGGAGTGAGAATAATTTCTCTCCTATTAGTCCTTTCTCCTTCCCAAATGTGGTGCTAGCCACTGGGAGTTGTAATTGCAGACATCACCAAGGACTATGGATATAAATTTCACAAAGGGCAAGACCTTCCATTATGAGTGGGAAGATGGCTTTAATTAAAAAAAAAAAAATCAATATATTGTTTCCAATCATTAGAATCCCATGTCAGTGGCAAAAAATCAATCCTTTTTATATTAAAATGCTTATATTCACACTCAGATGTTATATTACACATGAGTCATTGAGGGACGTGTGTAGGGGGGGGGGGGGGGTCTGTCTGAGGCCCAGAATGAGCCCCAGCCATCTTCAGGCTAAAGTCATGGGCAATTGGTGAGAGTCCAATCTCAGGAAACCTGTGAACTGAGAAATTCTACACAATACCACAGAGATTTGAACTTCTGTGCAGTGGAAAGGGTGTCTCATCTTGACAGATTCTCTCCTCATTCTTCCAAATCCTCAAATGAAAACAAAAAGAAAAAGAAAAGCTGGAATTGCATCTTAAAAGAGTGGGCGCATTTTCATTTTGCAGTGATTCCCCCTCACTCTGCCATGTTGGCAGATTTTTACCACAGGGTTCAACCAAAAGGCACAAGGGGATTCTAATGTTAACGAAGGGCTCCACTTTTAAAAGATAATTCATCTATTCATGCAAGAAAATGCCTTTGATTTTAATCAGCGGCACGGGTTTGGTTCTCTACTCTCGTTTCCTGCAAAGTAGAAGCAAATGGAGACAAGGCGGATCTCCTGGAGAACGTCACATATTACTGAAACAGACTCTTGACAGCATT
Organism: Neomonachus schauinslandi; assembly: GCF_002201575.2. Taxonomy (NCBI): domain Eukaryota; kingdom Metazoa; phylum Chordata; class Mammalia; order Carnivora; family Phocidae; genus Neomonachus; species Neomonachus schauinslandi. The sequence goes on along the minus strand of NC_058407.1, from coordinate 107,491,356 downwards.
AAATTCCCAGAGGTGCTATTCCATTTCCCACACAACATAATAGTAATGATCTTAGGGAGATATTTTGCTTTTATGGAAACTGTTTATTTCTAAGAACATTCTAATGTCAGGCTAAGTGTGAAGCTTCCCTAATAAAGAAGTAAAGGAAAACAAGGGTCCTAATTAAAAACATTGTTTAAGAAGACACTTGTGAGATAAAAGAAAATCACACTTTACATGAAAAACTTAATCATGTATATTGCTAGAACACACTGCTGAGTATTCAAGCCAATTTCCCAGGCTCTGTTCCTTGTCACTATTTATACTCTTCAAGCCCAATTCTTCTGGGCCCAGTTTCCCCCCTCTCCAGTTCAGCAGTTCCTCCCTTTGAAGTCAGTGTGAACCTGATGCCCAAAGGGGAGCTATATGCTCCAAGAATATCTAACCTACTGGTTTCTTTTTCTCATTTCGCTGGGTTTGGAAAATGATGGAACAGTCTTGCTGTCAGTCAAGCGCTGCCCAGGTTGATTTCCCATCTGTGGAAACAAAACAGACATGCCTGTGTGCTACCTAGGCACTCATCAGTTAGGGGAATGAAAATGTTTTTATTAGCATTCTAGGAAATCATGGGGCTGGCTTCAAAAGCTCATCTATTTGCCACTTCGTGATTTTGTTCCTGCCTCGGGGAACTGGACTCCACCCGAGTTATTCCTTGCTGCCAACAGGAGCCTGGACTCAGCCAGGCTGGATTTGAATAAGAGTATTATTATGCCATTCTTCCACCTTGGAAAGTCACTTTACCTCCCTCTGCCTCATTGCTTCTTCTATACCTTGAGGATAATCCTAATACCTGTTGGATAAAGGCTTTTTCAGTAGTAGATCATCAGATTCATACAAAAAGGTACTAATATTATCCCCATGTCACAGAGGAGGAAACTGAGGCTCAGAGAGGTAACTCGGTTGCCCAACACAGAGGGTTTTGTATGAATTTGATGGCACATGGTAGGGTGCCACCTACATAGGAAGAGTGTGATACATGTTAGCCATTATCACAATTGTCTTAGATCATCCCAGGGATATTTTAAAATAGTGACCAGAAAGGTGACTACAGAAATACTGCTGGGGAACACCAACCATTAGGGGGCAGGTGAAAGAAGAGGGAAGAGAGCAATCAGTAATATGGACACAAGAACCAGCATCTATGGTTTGTTTACTGTGCATAACCCATGAATCCAAGTGCTTCACATGTTTTAAGCCATTTAATCTCCATAACGCTTTGGGGGAGGGAGGCATCATATCTGCCATTGAGAGATGAGAAGATGGAGACAGAGAGGCTTGGGAAATTTCCCGAGGTTACACTGCTGCTCGGTGGCCCAGCCATATGGGCGGTCTGGTTCGGGAGCCCATCCCCTTCAGCATCCTGCTCAGCTGCTGCCCAAAGGGAACTGCTAGGCAGAGCTGAAGGGTTAGCAGAAGAACAAGAGACACCATCATGAGACCCAGGAGGGACTGAGTGCTTGGTGGTATTATATTACCTGATACAGGTCCTGGTCCTGGTGGGAAAGAAAGGATACTCCTGAAATTGGGAAATTTATGGGAAGTTTAATAAAGGGACTATTTAAGTGTGGGCAGGGGTAGGGAACCCAAAAGTACTAATGGAATACCCAGGGGCAGGTAACAGCAGAGAGTAGAGTCAGTACCTCTAGGCCTAAATAGCTGAGAAGAGAGAGTAGGTTCTGGGATCCTGAGAAAAACAGAGAGCAAGAGAGAGTGAGAAAGAGAGAGAGCGAGAGAGCGAGGTCTGCTGTATGGAAATCATAAGGATTTCTGTAAAGGGCAGCTGCCTCCCCTTGCATGTCCATTAGAAAGAAGTGGGATATATACACCTGGCTGTGACCCTTCTCCCCCTCCCACTGTCTGCTGCGGCTTCCCACTGGCCAAACCCAACTGGCAGCCACAGGACAAGGAAGTCCATTGAAGCCACTGGTACAATTCAGCTTCCCAGCATACAGAGCAGGGTGCAGAAGCAGGAGAGGAGATTTAAAGGAGTGCACAGATGACATCCAGCAGTGACCCAGAAAAGTTAAGCAAAATAGGGATCAAAAGTTTGCTACTGAATTCAGCAACTCAAACACTACTGGTAACTTTATTGAGAACATTTTTCAGTGGAGACATGGGGTGTTGGCGAAGCTCACAGGCTGTGAGCCGAACAGTCCACAGAAAGTGACACGGTACAGGCAGTAAACAGAGACTGTTTTCAAGACCTAGTGGCTGTGCAGGGAAAGAGAGAAATCAGGGAAAAAGGGTAATGGAGGGAAAGAGGACAGAAGTGACGGCTGGAATACAGATGATGGGCAAGGTCCTTGGGAAGCTGAAGGAGCTGTGAACAGGACACCTGTTCTCGTGAAGTAGAAGGACGAGGGGAAAGAGAAAAAGGGTTTATATGCAAGCAGATAAATGTGTTCTCCTGGGGTACAGGAGATAGATATTGTTGACATTAATTATTTTCCTATATGAGACTGGAAACCAAGTCATCCCCTGGGATTGATGGGGAAGGCACTATGGAAAGTACATGGGTAGAGGGTAGTGCTTGAGGGAACCTTGCAAGAAACAGGAGAAGGAATTAATCACAATCAAACAGAAAGATTACCTGGCTCGGGTAGGAGCAGATAGAATTGCAGAAACATGGATTTACTGCTGTGTTTTTCCTCCAGGGAATCTCATGGGCCTGGATGTAGGAGAGGCGAAGGCAGACAGTTGGTTTGGCATTTTCTCAGTCTGGGACAGAAGAATGAGGGAAAAAGAATTGAGGGCATTGGTGAGAAGTAACATAAAGGATAGATCCTGGATTCTAGCCTGAATGGGGAAAGAAAAAAACAGAGGCTGATTAGAGAAAACAGCTAAGGTGACCTGTTAAACTTGAGGGGATGCAAGTGTGCATCTGCCCAGAGTATGGTTGAGAGGGATTGAGTTGGAAGGACAGAAGGCCATGATTAGAAAGTGGGATGCAAGAATTTTCGATTTGAAGTGATGATAACTTCTTAGGTGTGGCTGTGAGTTAATGGTAATGTTTATTTTAGTCTATTTTCCACAACTTATCAATGCTATAGATGAAGACCCAGAGAGAAGAATGTCGGCCAACTAAAGCGTGAGGTGGGGAGGAGGAGGAAGGCCCAGCACGACCTTCCTCGGGCACTAGGATCTGGAGATGGCATTGGGCCCACAGTGCTTAGCAATGCCCCCACTGGGAGTGTGGAGAGTCTCAGAGTGGCTGGGGAGCAGGGGCTGCACCTGGTAGTGGAGGCAGAGCCAGACAAGGGCAGGCAGGACGGGGTGGGGGTGGGGGGCGCAGGTGCATGGTGAGTGTCTCGGAGGCACTAGTTCAGCTCCAAGACCTTTAAGATGATGGGATTTGGGCCAGAGGCTGTGCACTCAGGGCAGCCCATGGGGAGCATGCCTGCAGAGAAGGCAACACTGCACCACGCGTGAGCTCCCGAAGAGCTGGTGCTGCAGGGGGTCAGGCAAGGCGAGGACCAGTCCCAGAAGCTGCAGAACAACTCCAATCTGGATTTTCGTTCTCTGAAAAAAAAAAAAAAAAGTCTTCTTCATGACACATAGGATAGAATTGGACTATGTCTCAACTCCAAACTTGCAAAGAAGAATTTACCCCAGAGTATTTGGGATGTCACCACTTATTTTAAAGTTTTTCCTTGGTTTGAGGGGTTAGTGGGGAAAGTAATCAAAACATTTCTTTAATTAGAAGAAGCCTAAAATGAAGAAGGGGGATCAAAACTTAATTGCTATTATTTGTTTGTTTGTTTAGCAAAATGTGTACCCAATTAAATGCAGTTGGGCAGTTCTGGGAAGAAATTAATAAACGGGGGGTGGGGGAGATGAGGAAGATGCAGAGGGAAGAGACTGTTCCCAAGCTGAGATTTTGTTTGCCAAGTTTCAACAAAGAGCAAAGCTTAGCTTTGAAAGAGAAGCCCTTGAGAGACGGGGTTTAGAATAGTAATGCAAAGAGAAACCCCAAATGAGGCAAGATGAGGAGACATTTCTCTAATGCAGTTCATCCTCAACAGGTGCTGGCAACATCTGTAACGAGACTATCCATGATAAAAAGCTTCTCATACCTTAATCCACACTATATTACATTCACAAACACAACGCCATCCTCTTCTATCCTCCTCCCCCTGAGATGCAGGAATAAACAATGTACTATTAAACTCATATCTAGGCTTTCTGCCTAAGAACATTAAAAGTAAAAAGAAAAATAGTTTCCACCATCCCATTATTCCCAAGGGAATGCAAGTGGTAAACATGAAGATGTAGTCAGGATGATCCAACAGAAGAAGCCCTCATATAACCAGCCACACTGGCCTATTAAAAAACCTGAAGATTTTATATTGAGCGGATCCTTTGAAAGGTAACAAATAAATGAGGAATCTTAATTTAATTCAAATGCTATTACTGTAATACAAATGTCCATGTTTGGAAAATGGAATCCATTTCTTCCTAAGACATGCATGACATTCATGACAACATCAGAGCCTGCCTTCCTTCCTTCCTTCTTCCTTCCTTCCTTCCTTCCTTCCTTCTACAACAAATATGTACTAACCATTTACTATGTGCAAGACACAAAAGTACAGGAATTCAAAATCTAGAAAAATTCAAAGAAGCCCTGTGTGTCACTTAAGTTTTATGGTCTGTGAAAAAAAAGTGGCTAGTAATTAGAGATTCTCCTACCTTCCCACCTTAATTTACCTACCTTTATTATGGGCTTACTGTAAAATTCAGTTAACTAGTTTACAATGTATCTGAAGGTAGAACTTTACAGCCTGGCACATAGGTGCTCTTCTAAAGAAGATGTGCATGAATTGGTTTCCTTACCTATACCTTGCTTTTGATCCATTCATTCACACATTCATCAAATGTATATTCCTCATCTACAGAGCAGCAGAAAAGTCTTGGTGCTGGCAATACAAGCATGAATAAGATAGATTCCCTTTAGGGGAGCTGATCATAAGTGGGATGCAAGAGGATAGACACATTTCTGCATAAATTCTTACAGGTGCTGGGAGAGCCTAGGCACAGTGGGACCCAAGAGACAAGAGACCACGGGAAGGTCAGGAAAGTTTCAGAAAATGCTTCATCAAGTTCATGGCTTATGCACTGAATTTCAGTGACAAGTAGAAATATGGGATGAGCAAGGGGAAAGACATTTCAGGTGAAGGGAATTATGGGAGCCATGGCATAAATGTGTGAAGAAATAGGCTGGCATGCCTGGGAAAGGTAAACATCTGTTCAGCCAAATAGATGGGTCCAGAGTGGGCAGAAGAGGGCTGGAGAACTGGGAGAGACAGGAGGATCTATCAGGTGATGATACTGGGTGATGGGTGTGGGTGGACGGAGGTGACCCTTGTTCGGTGACCGTTCCTTTCAGCCACAATAGCAGGGATGCCTTGACTCATGACATAAGTCAAGCCTAACTTCTTAAAGCTTTTTTAAAAATTAATATAGATTTATAAAGAAATATGGAGGACCTGATAGAGAAGATTATTCTGGGATTATTATTTAAAGTGATTCTACAGTTTAATGACTGGAAAATTTTGAGAAATTGCTGAAATAAAAAGCCTATTGTTTCAAAACAATTGACCTAACAACTTCATTTGGCAAAATAGAGTTTATTTACCAAAGCAACATGAGGTTTTTTAAAAAATTAGGGGTTGATTGCTCTGTAAGAAGTAATATAGAAAATATTTTTTGAATATTGAAATAAAGGGTATGAATAAATGTACACAGAAGAATAAACAAAACTGTATAAATCTCATAGACCCCTGTGAGAGAGAATGTACATACTGTGTATACATATACATATTTATTAGTCTATTTTTATACTCACTGGTCTCCTTTGAAGACTAATAATGCTACCTAAACTGACAAAATACGCAAGCTTTATAACTCAATCCCAATTTACAGAAAAAACAGCAACAGCAAACTTGGATCAAGCTTGAGTCAAGCAAAGCTCTGTTTACGTATCATGCACAGAAAGAGCACTAGAAGTCCCTATCCCCGGTACATATACGCACACGTTTAGTGATACAGCTACATATTAGCCCTGCTCTGGGTGTTTTCATATCCAAATGAACTTGAAACATTGAGTCTGAATCTATACCACAGTCAAGCATTTCATAGGAGAGCCATGGATAGCAACTCAGATTTGAGCTGCCATTTTGTTTCACTATGGCTTCCTATATGAGTCTCTGCTAAGGAAGACTCAGAAAAATACTTCAGACCAACGTCTCCAGATTTCATGAGCTAAGTATTTTTTTACATTTACTTGTTTTAAATGTCCCTTTTGTTGTTTTCAAATATGCGTCTTCTGTGTCACCAGCTACACTCTGAGCTCAGAGCATGGTATCTGGATCAGGTCTTGGAACATACCAGGCCTATGACAGTCACCAAGTGACCAGCTGATTTTCAGTCAGGTCTGAAGCCTGAAACTTCATGCGTGGTGAACTGAAGACAAAGGATAACCTGATATCATTTCATTGTTGTTTATAGAAGACTTCCCAAAGTACTAAACAACTTCATCTAGCAGATCAATTTGCTGAGGTGACCTGAGAGAACATCTTGTAGTTAAAAAGTTGAGCAGGCCTACTGGGGGGCAGTGCTGATCAAAATCAGATACAGCACAGGATGAAGCTCTTTATCCAAAAGGCAAAAAACTAGAGATACCTGTCTCAAATCTTCTCAAGCTGTAATTGTGTTTGCTTAGTTTTGGCAACATCTCTGGGATCATTTGTATTAGAGTCACCTGGGTGTTGATTGAAAAAAAACAGGCAAAATTCTAAGGTCAAACCTAGACTGCCCCAAATAGACTCTCTAGAGGTGGGGCCCTGGAATCTGGACTTAAGGGAAATTTTCCAAGAGGTTTTTTTGTTCACTAAAGTTTGAGGATGACTACTTCCCAGCATCCAAAGAATGGTGTTCTAGACTTAAGGACAGACCCATTCTCTACAGAAAACGGTGTCCGTGTCTGTGGAAACCCCTGTAGTCCACCTCACTGGAAGTGTGGGTGCCCTCCCCACGTCACAGCATGCATGAACCTGTCAACCACTCTGCTTTCTCAGGTGTCTTCCACCACATCAGCAGTGGTTCTCAGAGAAGCTCTCAGTTCTCCCAGAAAGTCACCGTCCAGTCTCTCACATCACAAAGCTGAACATTTTCAGTCCTCTGACCACTTTGAAAATACACCACATTGTTCATCTCCTTCCATCCAAATGATCTTTCCTCAACTTTTCAGTAATTCCCAGTTACCAGGCTTGACATTCTAAAATACAGTGATGCATTTACCAAGGTGACAGCATGTTTGTGAGGCTTAATTAATTAAGGTTCAGAGAGTGCCTGGAGAAGGCTCTTGTATCAGCATTCAATATTATTATTTATTTGCAATACAATTTAGAACTTTCTCCATAATGGGGAAAAATTACAAACATCCATTTAATTTCTCAGGGTACTTGAGAGTAAAAAGCTGGCTATAGGAGAGCAGGGAATTACTGCAGTGTCTACTATAATAACCACCAGCATGGAAATGAAATAAGAATATATTAGTCCAGGTGGAAGGTTATCTGAAGCCCTAAATGGGCCTGTTGCTGATATACTTACGGCTGGCACCAGCAGAAAACCAGGCACTCAAACCCCTCCCTTGTTTCCCCTAAGAGGTCAGCACTGAAGCCCAGAAACACCAAGTGCGTGAAGATGTCAGTGACAATAAATATTTGTTTTTTCAGTTAATGGGCTTCATGAATACATAGATTTCAAGTTAAGGCAATTATCTAATTTCAACTCACCACTTGCTAATTTACTAATTCATTAACTCGAGGAAACGGCCATCCTGCGTGATGCTGGCCTCCTGACGATAGAGCTGACAACACCAGGGACAAAAAGCATGAGCTATTTTTGAAGAATAATGAAAAATGGATTAAAGGGAACAGAAATAATTTATCACGTGCAGATGTGCAGCACGAAAAGATGGTGGCTTTGCAGCCTGATTTTATAAACACACAATTACAGTGAAGGTGTCTCACCCAATCAACAATTTGCTAACACAGGGATCTCGATGTCTGATGAGCTATCAGGCGTATTAGCTTTCCTAAAAATCACATCATCAAAGGAATAGTCAGTAAATTTCCCCTCTTCTGACTAACCAACCCCAGACCTTGCAACCTTGATGAGAAGGAAAAGCAACACAAGTTTGGCAGATTCTTTGTTGAAATCCAAAGGCTATGTGTGCATGTCGGGGCCTCCCTGAGGAGGTTCGCGTCCACCGAATGACTTGAAAGTCCTATTCCAGTTCTACTCTGTAGGAAAGGATGAAAAAGATACATCCAAGAAAGGAAGGAAATATGGATTGAGATATGACTTGCTGCTTCTAGAATCTTCCAAGGAGGAGAGCACTTCCAAAAAAACACTTTACAGATACTTTTCCACATCTGAGAAGTAAATGAATTACCCAATGAGTCTTATTTTCATACAGGGCTAAAATATTTTATTCAGGCATTTTCTTTAAAGAAAAAAAGAAAAGGAAAAGTATCATGGTTTTTAGAAAGATTTACAATCACAATAGCTGCAGCATTTTTCAACTTTGTGACTTGTTTTTTACACTCTTAGAGATTCCCTTTGATGAATAATTTGTTAACCTGTTTTCTTTTTAGTTAGAGCTTTTCTGTTTTAAAAATATTTCCATACCTAAGGTCCTGAGTATATCCTCTTATATTATCTTCTAAAAGCTCTGCTCTTTTGACTTTTACATTTAGGTCAAGAATCTACTTGGAACTGATTCTTCCAATATGGAGGTTCATTTGTGCCAGCACTGTTTAGTCCTTTCTCTGTGACTCTGAGGGGTCACCTCTGCTGTACATTAAGTCTCCATACATACATGGATCTGTCTCTGGATTTTATCTTCTGTTCCACTGATTTATCTGCTTATCCTTGCCCCAGTAGCACACTGCCTTATCTGCTGCAGTTTCCAGTGAACCTCAATATCTGATAGAGAAAGTCCTCCTTTTCCTCTTTCTTCTTCTTCAGAAACATCTTGGCTATTTATCTTTGCTTTTTACTTTTCCATATAAATTTTATTATAAGTTTGCCAAATTCCACAAAAGAAGGGAAAAATATTCTACCTGGAATTGCCTTGCATCTATGGAACATTTCAGGGGAGAATTTAGGTCTTTGCAATATTATTCTTCCAAGACATGAATATTCTGTATCTCTCTATTCATTTAGGTTTTCTCTAATTCTTTTCAATTATGTGTCATGGTTTCCTACAAAGAGGTACTGCACATTTTTTGTTAGATAATTTTTCTTAGATCATTTTTTATACTTTTGTAAAAGAAACATGTATATACAGCAAACTATATGTTATGTCTTCAGAATATATTTCTTTTAAAAACTCAAACCAAAATCAAAGAGATAAAAAGTCTAGTAGTCAAGACCTCGAGGAGTCATTATAAGAAAGGCTACCCAAAGGGTGAATAAAATCACAGAAGGTCCTCAATCTCACTATTACCAGGAAAACGCAAATTAAAACGACAGTGCAGTACCACTCCTACCCCCAAATTGCTAAAGTTAGAAAGATTGACAATAGCAAATGTTGGCAAGGATGTGAAGCAATGGAGACCTGTCACACACCGCTGGTGGGAGTGTCAAACTACTTTGGAAAATAATTTGGTATTTTTACTAAAGTTGATGATACTTCTACCCTATGACCATTCAATTCTACCTTAAAGAATGTCCTAGAGAAATCTGTGTATTTGTCCACCAGATTATGTATATAGGAACATTCACGGAAACACTCTTTATAATAATCAGCTACCAGAAAAAGCTCAAATGTCTGTGGACAGAAGGATGGATAAATAAATTGTGGTAAGTTCATTCAATAGATTATTATGCCATAATTGAAATGAACAACATTCAGGTACACACAAAAGCCAGGTAAATCTCACAAACGTAATGTTGATTGTAAGAGCCAGACAGAAAGTAATAAATATTGTATGATTCCATTTATATCAAATTTAAAAACGGACAAACAGCATAAAGAAAGGCAAGGAGCTAATTACCACAAAAGTCAGCTCAAAGCAGGAGGAACCTGTGGCTGAAAAGAAGAACCAGAGGGTTTTGAGGGGTTGGTAATGGTCTCTTTCTTTTAATTGGGTGATAATTACAGGGGTGTTTGTTCTGTAATAATTGAATAAAATGTACATTTATGTTTCATATAATTTTCTATATAGGACTGCATTATAAAATATGACAATAAATAAGATTTTTGCAATTGAAAATTACACACACACACACATTGTACCTCATTCTTTAAAGTTTGTGGATTATTTCTGTGGGAGTATAAATACAATATGGAGATTGCATGTTGGCACATTACTTTACATCCTCAATTGCTCATTTACCAATTCAATAATGAATAACCTTTATGATGTGAACCTCTTGATTGTAATACTCAGCTTCTTAAAAAAAATTGTTTTAGCACCATATTATATAAGTCAACATAACTTTAATTATAGATATATGCCCATAAAAATATTTAAAGTTCATACTTTTTTGTATGAAGGTTAATAAATAGGTAGTTTTGATAATGAGACTTTCTCCTGGGAGAAGCATGTGTCCAATTACGTTCTATTTTGCATTTTCAGTTGGGTAGTCATCTGGTTTTTTAATTTATAAACATTTAGATGATATGAATATAATCTCCCATAAAGCTGTTGAATAAATTTTATATGGTTAGGAACCAGCAGATATAATTTTATTTCCTCAGTGGCTAAAGTAAGACTTCTTGTAGTCTTCATAAATAACAGAAACAACAAAAATGATTGAACAGAGTGGATATCTATTAGAAATACACAATGCTGGCGGTGCCCTGCTGCTCATTCAGTTAAGCATTGGACTCTTGGTTTCTGCTCAGGTTATGATCTCAAGATCATGAGATGAAGCCTGCTCAAAATTCTCTCTCTCCCTCTGCTCTTCTGCTACCCAGCCTGTGCATGTGCTCTATCTCTCTCTCTAACAAAGAAAGAAAGGAAGAAAGAAAGAAAGAAAGAAAGAAAGAAAGAAAGAAAGAAAGAAAGAAAGAAAGAAA
>NC_058407.1:107440373-107480218 GCF_002201575.2 Neomonachus schauinslandi | reverse complement strand
AAAGAAAGAAAGAAAGAAAGAAAGAAAGAAAGAAAGAAAGAAAGAAACACACAATGCTACCTGAATTTGGAACACACATTTTCCTTATTTATTTCCTTATTTATTTATTTATTATTTATTTATTTTTAAAGACTTTATTTATTTATTTGGGATATATATATAGAGAGAGTATGAGGTGGGGGGAGGCAGAGGGAGAAGCAGACTCCCCGCTCAGCAGGGAGCCTGATGCAGGGCTTGATCCCAGGACTCTGGGATCATGACCTGAGCAGATGCTTAACTGACTGAGCCACCTAGGTGCCCCATTTTCCCCATTTATAGTGTGTGGGGAACACACTATTCTTACCCTCACCTATCTCTTGTAGTGTGTCTTTGATTCACAGAAGCAATTACTCACAAAGCAGTATTATTTCAAATAATAGTAGATTACAGGTTGATCCTTAAGCAGGTTCTCAGCAACCATTTGAAGGATGAAAGCAGAGAGAGGAAGAAAGAGATACAGAAGGAAGAAAAGAAAGAAAGGAAGGAAGACTACAAGAAGATCTGTATGACAAATTATAGCATAAAGAATGAATGCATGAAATACTAAAGGATGAAAGAAAAAATGAATGAATAAAAAGTTAATCAGTAACTTGAATGGATGAATAAAAGAATTAGTGTCTGCTTTAAAATCAGTGGATAAATGAATAAATGAAGAAAGAAAATATAGAAGAAGAATAGAAGTAAATGAATGAAAAAATGGATGGATGGGTGAATAAATAAAAATGAGTGAATGACAGGGGTGCCTGGGTGACTCAGTTGGTTAAGCATCCAACTGCTGATTTTGGCTCAGGTCATGATCTCAGGGTCCTTGATCAAGCCTCACATAGAGCCCCATGCCCAGTTTGGAGCCTGCTTGCAATTCTCTCTTTCCTTTTGCCTGCCCACCTGCTCACACATGCGGGTGCTCTCTCTACCAAAAAAAAAAAGAATGAATGACAGAAAGTGTAGTGGCTAAATGAATGAAGAATGAAAAGAAGTAAATAAAAAAAGAGTGAATAAAAAATGAGAGAATGAGTGAATATTTGAAAGAATAAGAACCAAAGAGATTAGTCTAATGCCTTCATTTTACATAAGTGGAAATAAGGGGTCAGTGTGAATAAGTGAGCTGTTTCTAATGGTGACCAGAGAGCAACTAGAACCTAGGTTTGCCGAATATGAGTCTTATACACTTCTCATGGAATACTTTAGCTTGGTGTTCCCTAAGATCAGAGCCTGAGACAAGGACTTTGTACAGGCAGTGGAGTGAGGATGCATCACTAAGAACTCCCCTCCCAGAATTGTCTACCCAAGGGATAAGAGGTAGGAGCATTCACCCATCAGTGTTCACTCTTCTGTGGTTGAGAGTGGCCCCCAGAGGTGTTAACTCCAGCACACGTGCACCAAACAGAGTGATCCCCTGCAGGTGTGGTGGATCCCAGGGGACAGAAATGAAGGAGGAAGTCTATTTTGAGGTAAAGGTTCATGGTGGGAAGTGAGTGAGAGCCCACGATGAACTGTCTACCCAGAGGTGCCTAAAATCAGAGATGAGATTGTGAGGATGTGAGTTATGGGACCAGAAGTTTCAGGAGCACTCTAGCACACTGACTTGTTCTAGGACAGTTCTAGAAGGTGTTAGAAAAATGTTAGGGAAAGGAAGATGACAAAACAATCATGATTTAGTTGTGTGATTAATTAATACATACCCAGCCACAAAAATACAATCAGGTTGAAGTCTGTGTTTCCTTCAAGCTCCAGGCACCTTATAAATCATAGTAGTAGTAATAGATTATTATAATAAAAGTTATTTTTCTTTTTATTTCAACTCATAGCAATTATTGCATTTGAAATAAGGAAGAGAAGGCTTTTTAAAAGGTAAGACTACATATAGAAACATTAAAAATATAGGGTTAACTATTTGCCCTGCTGAAAGCCCTATAACATTGAACAGCAATGTGCAGATCATATAGGTGTATGGAAAAAAACTTTCCCTCTATCTTATATTTGTGCCTGGGGCTTGCAAAATAAACTGACAAAAGACAAATTCACTGGAGAAAAGGCATACAGATCTTATCTGATGGTAATATTTTAATTTTACATGCGTGGAAGCCTTCATAAAAAAAAAAAAAGATGAAGATCCAAAGGGGTGGTTTTACCTGGGGGTTTCTATACCGTTTTAACAAAGGGCGACAAATTTGTGAAGTGACAAGAGAAAAGAAAAGGAGTTTGGGCTTCTGGGAGCAGTGAATTGTGGGAAGATAAACCTATAGGGAAAGTAACAGAAGCTAAAGATGATTTTGATAAGGTTTGTTTGTGTAGACCCATCTCAGTGCTGACTTTACATCTCTAGTGAAAATGGTTGCTTTCCCTCTTCCTGGTATGGGAGAGGAGAGGGAGAAAACCTTCCCAAAGGGAAATTCATGTTCCACTTTTAGACAGATGGGGGAGGGCCGAGAGCTCTTTTTGAGTTTGCTGTTTCTTATTTGTCTTCAGCTCAAAACAATCCTTATGCCAATGTAGCAGATTTGGGGGAGATATTCTGATCCCCTTCATAGGTAAAGCCCACTCTCTATGCATTGTTACTTGTCTTACCCCTTATCACAGGTTAGGGCAATTTGCCCGAGGATACCTTAAACTTTGCATGTGGCCATTGTTCTAATCCCAGGACTGATAATGCCAAGCTCAGGACCCTGTCCATTTGCACATGCTCAGAGTAGAAAACGAATACAGCCATTTACTTTTTCTGAGATGCGTTCCTTCAAGCTCCCCCCGCCCCTTCTTGTTAGTATTTCTCCAAGCAGATCCCCAAGCAGATCCCTGCTTGAACCCCCAATGTGTTCTCAACTGTCTTCACTGGTAAGGCCCAGTGCAGAACTCTGGTCCTCCCTTGCGAAATAGTAACGGCCTTCCGTCCACCCTCAAGGGCTCCCCTTGCCAGAGGGCTAAGCTGATAATCTCTTTCAAACTAAAACATTTAAGGCTGGACCAGACAAATCAGGCCTCCTTCCAAATTCATGTTTATATTTTAACATGAACTTTGGTGTAATCCCAAATAACTAATACTACGGAAGTTGCTGTAACTGTCAGGGCCAGAGAAGGAGATCCTGGAGGTCATGAAAGACTTTTTTTCCCCAAATGCCCATCCATGAATAAGCTTTGCCTGGGCCAATAATTTTGCTCTGAAATGCCCATTCTGCTGGGAGCCTTCTCCTCCTTTTTTCCTGACTTCAGGAATGAGCATCATCACCAGCTCGGTTCTGAATCCAGAAGCACGGACATCAGCATTCACGCGTCTCTTTTCCTAACTTTTCCCCATCCAAATCCTGTCAGTTTTCCTGCCTATTCACCTTGCGGGATTTTACGTTTCTCTCTCTTTCCACTGCTCTAATTCAGTCTTCCAGAGAGGGCCTCGTGGAACTCCTACCTGACCAGGACACCGTCTGCTGAGGCTCACTGCTTCTCCTCACTGTCCTCCAAGCCTGCATTCCCTTCCACAGGACACCTCCGCCTGTCAGCGTGATCTCCCACCACCCTCTCCCCACTCTGGAGACCACACCATGCTCTCTCTCAGCTCTGGGTTTCTCACAGACTTTTACTCCGGCATAGACTCTTTCCTTTTCTTCCCCTCCTAAATATGCTCAAAGCTTATTCTGAAGTCTGGAAGCTTTTCCCAACGCTCATCCACTGGGATTTGGTCGGGTGCACCTACTGCATACTCCCACTGCCCTGTTATGTTAGTCTCCTGTAGCTGCTGTAACACATTACCACAACCTGGGGGCTTAAAACAACTGAAGCGTATTCTGTCACGGTTCCAGGGGCTAAGAGCCCAAAACTGAAGTGTTGGCAGGGCTGCCATCCCTCCAGAGGCTCTGGGGGAGAATCTGCTCCTTGTCTCCAACAGTGTCGCTCAGCTTATGGCTGCATCTCTGTGCCCCATCTTCGCGTCGCCTTCTCCTCTGTGGGTCTGACTTCTCCTCTTACAAGAATACTTTTTATGGCATTTAGGCCCCGCCTATATAAGCCAGGATTATCTCCTCATCTCGAGATCCTTAACTGAATCATGTATGCAAAGATGGCCTTTTCCAAATAACGGGATGCTCACCAGTTCCAGGGATTTGATGTGGATATACTGGGGAGGAGACATTTTCAAACTACCACTTCAGTACAACTCCAATGGACCAGTCATTGTGCCTTCTAATTAGTGCTTATTAAATTAGTTGCCACTCTATTAGATCTGTCAGCCTTGTTTGTCTCTGATCTCCATTGGAAAAGAGCTGCTCAAATCTCTTTAGGAGGTCAAGTGCACTAAATATTTAACTTCAGCAGACCCCCCAAAACTGATCCTCTGCATGGTCAGCCTCCAACCATACCCTCAAGACACCCCAAATATCTGTTTTCCCAACAGATTCTTCCCAGGGCAGAAGGTAAAGAAAATTTCCTCTCTAGTCAGGGAAATTCTCCTCTAGCAGATGATCCCTCCTGAACAACCAGCAGGAGCAGGGAAGGGTCTTTATTTCTCATGGAGTTGACTCAGCCTAGACCAACTTGTTTCTTCTCCTGAAGAACTACCCCAACGGAGTCTGCATCCCTCTAAGGACCATCATGGAAAGAGTACAGGTCACCCGTGATGCCAAAGTGGTCCCATTTGCCACCCCATTGGGACCAATGGTGGCCTCCTCCTTCTTCCTTGGCTTCAAGAGGAGGAACTCCATAGAGGTACTACCATGTTTGTCATTGCTGGCCTCACTCAAGGCATCTGACATATACCCTCTCTCAAAATTTCCCAGGTACCTCACCTCACTTCCGAATCCTCACCAGCAGACAAAATTCAAACTCTCTTTAGTCTCCGTAGGCACTCTATGGAAAAATTCGTGATTTCAGCCTTGGGTTCAAGTGTTTATTCCAAGACTCTCTTCCTCCTTTCCACATCTCAACTAAGCAACCAACCAGTGTCTTGCACTTTATTGGTGGAGATCACCAGCTGCAGGGATCCTGAATCTGTGACATCTCTAAGAAGTCTCCCTCACACTTTTAGAGCCCAGAAGATGTATGCTCCTGATTTGGGGCATAGAGTCAAGACTCCCCAATGTCCGGATCTAGAGAGTGCAAACACGCTCAGTCGCATCCTGTAGACCCTGTAGATTTTAGCTACATAAGACACAGTGTAGCATAGTGGTTAAGCCAGCAGTCTGGGAAATCACTCAGAGCTGGATTTTCCTCTAGCTCCACAATAATCCAGCTGTGGCATCTTCAGTACATTTATTTAATTCTCAGTTTCCTCTTCTATTAAATGGAACAATACCCATTCATAGGGTTACTGTGAGTTTTGAATGAAACCATGATTGCTTAACAAAGAGGAATTTCTCCAAGATACTTAGAATGCACAAGATGTTTTGGTCCTCTCTACCGACTACAGACTTTGCCAAACGGACATTTTTCTTGGCACTTAATGTCCATTTCTCCCTGGTTCTCACACAGAGCACCTTTGGGAGCTGCAAGCAAATGGAGTTTTCATGTAGCAGTCTTCTGAGTGGGATTTTTTTTTTTTTCTGTTACACAGGTATTGGAGAATAAAACCCATTAGTAAGTGTCAAGAAATATTAAGTGCTCCATGGTCTTAAAAAATCCAACCGTATTTGTGACCTGTTAGAGATTGAGATTGCCTGCAAGGAAGAGAGACAGGCATCTTCTTTCTTTACTAGATGCTTGCTGAGCTATTAAACTTTGCTACTGCCAAGGGACTGGAGAGGAGTGAGTTAGGGGATTTCTTGAGAAAGCTTGACACGGGTCCTCAGGCATTTAGACATGTAGGTGAACAGAAAGAGAGATCTCCAGAACATCTGGAGATTTCCAAAGAGAGTAGGCTTGCTGAGATACCCTGAGAAAACAGTCTGAGAAGCAATAATAGGGTGATGGGCCTTCAGTTCTCCAAGGCCTTTGGAAAAAAGAAGACCTTAGAGGTTCTATAGCTCCACAGGAAGTAAGATGGCAATAAGAGAAGATTAGGCTGGAAGTGAGAAATGGTTAGTGTGCTGGTGAGGAGGCCAGGTGAAGAGGGGCACAGCCACCCCTCCTGACGGGGGTCTTCAGCACAGAGAATAAAACTGAGTTCCCACAGTGGAGACCTCTATTTCAGTGGAAATAGAAGCCAATCAACCAGAGAGGATCCAGACATTTCCCCACCACGACTATTCTAGCAGTCATAAAAGATGTCACTCTGTCCCTCTGTTGCCCTTTTTCCTCTTCACCTTCAACTTTCAAGAAGGCAGGAAGGAGGTATGGGTATATATCTCAGGGTAATGGTGCTGGAAGGGGAGGAGGAAGGAAAGAGCAGATGAAGCTCCTCCTCACTCCATGTGCCACCAGCCTCCTGCTGAACCTACCTTAGGGGAGGGGGGCCTGGGATTTAAATTGAGTTTGAAGTTGGCACATTAAGCTGAATAGGCTTTTTTATTATTATATATTTTTAATTGTAATAAACTGTACATAACATAAGATGTATCAATTTAATGAAAGTGAACGGTTTGGTGGCATTAAATACATTCACATTGTTGTGCAACCATCACCAAAACATTTTCCTCATCCCAAACTGAAACTCTGTCCCCATTAAACAATTACTCCCAATTCCTTCCTCCCTCTCTCCTGGCCCTGGGAACCTCTATTCTATTTTTTTTCTCTCTGAATTTGTCTATTCTAGGTCCTTCATATAAGTGAAATCATACAATATTTGTGTTTCTGTGTCTGGCTTATTTCAGTTAGTATAATATTTTCAAGGCTTTTGCATTTTGGAACACGTATCAGAACTTGATTCCTTTTTAAGGCTGAATAAATTATATGCATATGCTACGTTTTGTTTACCCATTCATCTTTTGGTGGACATTTGGGTTACTTTTGCGTTTTGGTAAATAATGCTGTTCTGAATTTTGGTGTATAAGTATGTGTTTGAGGCCCTGCTTTCAATTATTTTGGGTAATGCCTAAAAGTAGCATTGCTAACTCCTATGATAATTCTATGCTTAACTGTCAAGCAGTTTCCACAGTGGCTGCACCATCTTACATTCCTAAATGTGCCAATGTTCCAATTTCTTCGCCATCTTCCCTAACACCTGTCATCTTCCATTTTGGGATAATAGTCATCCTAATGTTGACAAAGACTCTCTCTTTGACCTAATTTTAGTCAGATTCCTCTGAGCCCTCTTTTCAACTGGGCCTCATTCTTGGGTCTTGTTTGGCCTGGAATGCCTAGTCCAGTTGTAGCAAGAATCCCCTACCCTTGGTGTCCCCTCCTAGTGATTTCCCATCCATTGATCATCCCCCGCCTCCAACTCTGCTGGATGGCTAAGTGTCCCCAACTGTCTTTCTATATTTGAAATGGAGCAGATCTCTCTCTTCCCATTGCAATAGTCTGGACCCCTATGACAATAGTCCTGAATAAATTCTTCCTTCCCATTTTAACAAGTGTCAGAACAGTTTTTTCTATAACAATGGGTGTGAAGTGGTATCTCCTTGTGGTTTTGATTCCCTAATGGCTAGTGATGAGCAACTGAATGGGCTTTAAATACCTGAAAATATATGAAAATGATGGTATCTGCCCTAAATTTAAGGGACAGGAAAGAGATTTTTGACAGAATATGGTTGAAGTCAACATACTGAAAAAAAAAAAGAGAGAGAGAGAGAGAGAAAGAGAGACAGATTTATGTTCTCCTTCCACCAAGGTTAGACTTCTCAACAACCACCTCCACAAACTGACCCTCTCCTCACCTACAGATAAACACTGTGGGGACCACCTCTCTCCCCCTTAATTCTCAAAGCCTGAAGTCTCCATCTAACTGCTCCTTCCCCCTTCCTAAATTCCAAGTAGTCCCTGTTTGGACCTACATTTTTAAAAAGGTCAGGCCAGTTAACTGTTCTTTGTGGGCAAGAAAAACATAGGCCTTCAGCACTCAGCTCACCTCTTAGGACATGGACCCACCACAAGAAAACTGGATGACAAGTGAGCTGCATGGCGACATGGCTTCTTCCTGACTCCTTCCCCAGGCCCTAACCTGAAAACCTTTTTTTCTTTTCATTCAAATAACAGCAACTTCCCCTGGAAGGCAGGAAGACTGGGGGGACAGGACTGGTGGGGAAACCCCAAAGAAAAAGCCAATGCAGTTCTAGTTTTATTGCTGGTAAAGATGAGAATGGCTCACCAAGAAGGCCAGGCAGTTTTGGCTATTGGAATTGCAGACATAAGAACTCTCTTCAAAGAAAGCTACTTCATAATCCCCTATGGGACTAATGTCTGCAAAGTGGCATTGGCCTTTTATGAATTGTATTAATTACACTCTTAAGCCCATGCAAATTGCAAAATCATTTTTTCCAGTTGAGTTAATGAAGCCCGTTTAGTACAGGCACACTGTCTGTCAGCAGAAAATTAGCCAGGCACATTGTTTGTAGATAAGAGAAATTTGGTGGAGGAGGGTTTTCCTGGGTTATGATTGCAATATGTCCTGGGATGCCTGCTTTGCAATTTTTCTTTTCTGTGAGTGTGATCCATTTCCTTCTGACAGAGCTGGATGTGCAGGGGATTGTCACACTTTCTGATGGTGTTTTATCTACCACTGGGGAGCTGCAAATTCATTCTCAAAGTCTCAATACTGAGAGATGTTATTATCACTTGGAAACTTTCACTGAAAATAAGGCAGTCTTTGAAGGTGGTTGGCTGCTTCTTGACTGCTCTGACCTTCTGACACCCTGGGCCGCCTTTCCTCTTGAACTCCAGGCTGCGAATGAGAAAGTACCCCTCTCTTACCTTCCAGCTCACCGCAAAGGGACCCCAACCCTGTGAGAAGCAGATTTCCTCCACATTCTTCTGACCTCACAGTCTGGAAAGCAGTGGACCTGAACTCATGGGCCTGTGCTTCCCTGATGTTTCCAAGTATTTAGGATGCCTTTGTGAGGCTTAGGAAAAGATGTGTCCCCCAGGCAGGGCAGCTGGAATTAGCCACAGTTCTGGGAAGCACCTTTCTCTGCATGGCGGCCGGTAGGAAGCCTTACCATCTACTGAAGGCTTGGGTAGTATGCAACCCACACATCTGTTCCCGGCAGCCTTTCCTCACAAGGACTAGTCACAGCATGCAAATAGGTGAAGTTTGTCATTAGTGCTTTATAAACTCCCTATTCTCTATTTCATTTCCGCAGGGATGTCATGGTGGGGAAGCAGATAACCTGATGAAGTAAATTCACATTAAAGCAAGAATGGCTATTGATGGTTTAATGTGCTATCTCCCAGATGATTTATCCCTTCTTGAGAAGCTCTCAGAAACATTCAAATGTTTCTGATAAAAAAAAAAGATTAAAAATTTGGAACTATCCCCCTGAAGGGCAGCCAGTGAGGGAACTGTATTTGAGTGAAGAGCTTTCTCTTCCAGCCTCTCACGTAACTCTGACCACTCCAATCAAAGCCGGAACATGTCAGCTGCCTCAACTCACCACCAGATGGGATTTGGGGTTGGCTTTGCTGCTGTCCAGTCTCTGACACCAAGGTGACTCACAAACCACAACTTTTCCCTCTTTCCCCTACTTGGCGACCATGCTGATGCGTCCTTCTCTGCCCTGAGTTTGGGGTCTCAGAATTTTTTGCTTCACTTTGGTCTGATACTTACCCACATCCTCTCTCAAAAAGTAGAGTTCTCTACTCCTTTGCCCCTGCTGCTGACTGGAGCCCCCTTGCAGGAAAGCTGGTTCTTCTCCCTTCCAGATCCCTAAGTACTGACCCACTGGAAAGGGCCTGTGTTCAGTCAGCATGAGATCAACTGGCATCCCTAGAGCACCCAGCCTGCATCTTGGCTAACTTTCCAGCTCCTTGTACAGTCTATCCCAATGTATTCCTCTTCCACATTCCAGAATGCCCGGTATCTTGAATCTGCCTAAATCAATATCAAACAAGCCTTCTCAGTATGGTTCCTCAAATCACATATGGTTAGCTCCTGAACTAAGTCCCAGGTTATTACACAAAAATTTATTTATTTTATTTATTTTTTTAAAGGTTTTATTTATTCACTTTAGAGATAGAGATAGAAAGAGAGAGGGAGAGAGGGAGTGAGGGCAGGGAGGAGCAGAGGGAGAGGGACAAGCAGACTTTCACTGAGCACAGAACCTGCACGGGGGTCCATCCCACGACCCTGAGATCACAACCTGAGCCAAAATCAAGAGTCAGACGCTTAACTGACTGAACCACTCAGGATCCCCTACACAAAAATTTATGATTACCATCTCATTTTATCCTCACAACAATCTGAGTGTGGTAGGGTATTCTAGATGAGAAATAATTACTGATAAGCAAATGGAAGTTCAAAGTGACCTGGCCACAGTCACACAGCCAACCAGTGATGACGTTGGGAAGAGAAGCTAAGTCTCCTGGCTTTTGTCCCAATGTCATAACTCTACTACTTCTCACAATGCCAACCTCATCTCATTGTCTATCAAGGTCAATTTTCATCTAGAGAGATTGTTCTCACAGGAGAGCATGGCACCCTGAATTCCTGGCTCTACTGCCTAAATAATACCTAACATTTAAAGATTTCTTCCAATTTCACAAAACAGAACCAGTTTTACTGGCGAAAGTACCAGTTTCCAGAAAACATAGGAGGTGCCATGTTGGCAGATAATTTAGATTTTGAATTTAGAAGTAAGAAAGACCGTGCTTTAGAGAACCCACAGTGCTCTGTGTACTCGGTAGCTGGTGAAAGGCCACACACACTGGGGTTTAGTGAGTAGGGCACACTCATCTGCCTGCCAGTTTCCTCCATGACATCTTAAAGGAAATGAGACAGAGCACTCAGGACTGACCCAGGGAAGCACATATTTTTAAATCCATGAATTGTGTGATCGTGAGAGGGACCAGGTATCCCAACAGTCGATGAGTAAAGATCTGAATCTTGTGGAAACTAGAATTTTTTTAACTACATTTCCCTTCCAAGTCCCAAGATAAATGTGATTTGTTTGTTTAATGTTGGTCTTATTTTACCCAGTATTGTTTGTTCCGGTGTCAGCAAATGTTTTCCCTAAGGGACTAGTTAGTAAATATATTAGCCTTTGCAGGCCATAGAGTTATGTAAGTGAAAGGGCGTGGCTGTGCTCCAATAAAACTTTATTTACGAAAGCAGGTGGTGGGCCAAATTTGGCCTGGGGACATAGTTTGTCAACTCCTGGTTTAGAATGAGACTATCTGTGCATTTCTAAATTTAAAAACATTACAACGTTCATTACCAGCAAGGAGCATTCTTATAAACTCCTTCCATGCTTGCTCAAAACCATTATTCCAGGCATAAGGGTCTCACAAGAAATGAAAATCCACCAACATCCAGCAAGAAAATTCTCTTACCAAATTCAGAAATAAAATCTGTTTATCATTCCACTCCCAAAATCAATTTATTGCTTGATTAAGAGGGTGTACCTCCATCAAAGATGAAATTAATGGAAACAATTTGCATTATACAAGAATTTTAGAATGTGGGAAGCCTCACCTTGTGTAGGGAAAGTTAAAGGGTTTTCATTCACTGACAAACGTTACCTTAGCTCAGCAACCCAATAAAGACAACTGTGACAAAAAAAACATGCAATTAATAAATTTTAATTAACTTTCCCAAATTAGCTGCAATTTCTTTTATATTCTAAAAATGTTAAGTCATAGATAAAATATAAAAATATCCAAATTTTATAGGAATATAAATATATAAGGATATATAATCTATACTAAGGATATATATATAATATAAAGATATACAATATTTCTCAGTGATTTTCGGGAATGTTCTTTATAGGACAGTAAGCACTTGGGTCGGGTTTAAATGGTCTGAACAGTTCCCCACATTTCCACCTCCTGTGGCGGACAGGAACCTGACTCCTGACCTTTCCGTTACGCTGCCTCCCAGAAATGAGGAATGTTATTAATGGGAATATGTCACTCAGGTAAATGGTGTCAAGAATGCAAAAAGTTTTAGAAGCTCTGACTAAAGTAATTAGCTCCTGTGCATCAGTGATCATGGGCGGACTTCCTACGCGTTTGGGTTTCCTAGCAGAGGCTCCGACCCAGAGCACGTTCAGGTACCGCGGCATCTCTTTTCAGTCCAGGCGTTCCCAGTGGCCACATCTTAATGTAGGCTGGGAACAAAGGACACGTTAGAACTGCAAAGCGCCACGCGCAGCCTCTCAAAGGCTACCGGCTTTGCCTGCGTCAGACATCAGTTAAGAGACAAAAACACGTGCAGAAAGGCAAAAGGTCTGTAACACGCAAGGCTTTAGTAGGCAGCACAGAGTGAACTCCGAACAAAAGGAAATGGGGCGAAAAAGATGAGGCATCCCGGAAGGACACCTCGAATGCAGTCATTGTGCCTTTGTGAAGCTCTGCCTCACAAAGGAAACAGAAAACCGAGTCCGGACTGGGAAAGGGGTTCATCTTCCGCCAGTAGAACGTTCTTTCTCCCTACGAATTTCCTAACTCTCTCAATGTGGCCTGAAGTTAAGCTCCTCCCAAGACCAGATTCAATGAAAGCCCCGGTTCCGTGCCTTGAATTAACTATCTCTGTAAGTATTTGAAATACTGAAGTGGATTGCCCATGCTGGGCATTTCTGCAGGCACATATAGATCGCCAACGTTAAGCAGAGAGGGCGCCCCTTTCTGGTTTCACCCGCGGTAGTTTCGGCAAGTTCTGTAAATGCACACCCTGGCGTAGGAAGAAAAGGATCAGGCTCCCCAACTCCTTTCAAGGTTTTCAGCAGTCTTCATTGAAATAAATGTACTGGAAAAAGCAGAAGTGGAAAATGACACAAAGGCGATAACGTTTGCATAAAGAAGCCATTAGGAAGGTGTGCCAATGGAACAATTGTGTGATGTTGCGTAACAAATGCACACTTCCGTTTAGTTATTTTAAAGATTCAGTTTATCTAGTAGTTTTTTGCATTTAAAGAGCATGATGCTGAATGATTCTCCATTGCTGAGATGCCAGGAGTTCTTGAAAAAGCATTCACAGAATGATTAAAAGCATAATAAAAGAGTAAATCCAATGTAATATTTATCCAGCCTGAATTTTCAGCTTTAATACATCCAAAGTCATCCCATCCCCCAATTTGCGCAATCACAGCTTAATAAAGGACATATTTTAAACGCAGGCTGTTAGGAATCAGTGAGAGAAACCAGAAACAGAGCCTCAGAACTCCCCCAAATGCCTCCAAGATGAAGACTACATAGACTAGAAACTGGACAGAACTTTCTAGGTGCTGCCTTTAAGACCCTCTCTCAGGTAGGAACAGAAAGGTCTCCATCTCACCGAAGGCAAAGCAGGAGTGGTCCTGGAGAGGGCTAAAGTCAGTCCGCTGCTCACAGAAGACTTCGCGAAAATGCTCAATAAGTTTATGGAAAAGGCGGCCTCACAAGTAATCAAGAACACAGATGAAGAGGAGAAATATGTTTCTTGTCTATCAAATTAGCAACTAGTACACGGCCTGCTAACAGGTTTTGCTTCCATACTTGCCACCCTACAGTCTTAGCTTAAGATGCATACAGCAGCCTGAGTAATGCTGATAAAATTTGAAAAGCACAGAGTCTGTCTTCTGGTTAGAAGCTTCTCGAGCTTGATTTCCCACTAGGAACAACCCTCCATCACCTCCTGCCCACTGGCTGCCACTCCAAGCACCTACTCAGCTCCTTCCCCCTCTCAGCCAGCCCTTGAAACTGCAGAGCCGTGCCAACCCCAGGACCCTTGTTCTTGCTCTCCCGGCTGTCCTTGGATCCTCACAAGGCTTCCTTCCGCTCTGTCCTGGGCTCAGGTGTTTCCTACCTCAACTAGTCAGAGAGCACCTTCCCTGAAACAGCATCTCCCCACCAACCCCTCGCCCTGCTTTACTCTCTTCGTAGAACTTATCCCCGCATAACAGTCTACTATTATATATTTATTTATTTTCTCTGTCTTCCCACAGGAGCTGAGTGTCTGGAGGACAGGAAATTATTTTTGTTGTTGTTCGTGGCTGTATCTCAAGCACCCAGAATAGTACTTAGCCCACAGTAAATATGTGCCGGTGGAATGAATTTAAGTGGCTCACCCCAGGATCATCACGGCTCGCCTGCGTGGGCAGGGATGTTGGCAGAGTCATGATGGGAAATCATGAGGCAGTGCTATCCAACACCTGCAAAAAGTTTTTCTTTTTTGATTCAGTGTACCCACTTCTAGAAATTTCCCCGAGAGAAATAATCAGAGATTCAGACAAAGATTTACACATGAAGATATTTATTCAAGAGTTATTTGTAACTGTGAAAAATGGAAATGATCAGATAAAGAGGAATACTAACTATTTAGAATGGCTACCTCTTCTTCAGAAGCGATTAAGTGTTGGATAAAAGGCTACGTTTTTAAAATATTCTACGAACTAGCTATATCCAATATACAGATGCAGGCAATGAGGTTACCTGCCCAAGCGTGACTTGGTTAGCTTTGTGAGAAGAGGGCATCAAGTTCTCGCTGCCTGGACGGAGCTGAGAAACGGTACACTGTGCCCGACTTCACCCAACAATGCCAAGCATTCGGTCTTACTTGGGGGGAGGCTGCGAGGACCAGGAGCAAGGCAGGGGGGCGCTTGAGCGGCTCTTTTAGCTCTAAACAATCCCAGATCCCCTGGGCCCCTGAGCGGGGAGCTTGGTCCCCACAGCCCTCTGAAGTTCTATGTGTGCAGCCCAAGGAGCCTTGCAAACATTTGTCACTGACCTTTAATAGATCAACATGAAGCAAACAAACTCTTTCCTCTACCCCCGCCTTCCCTTCTTCTTATTGTTGCCAGGGTGGATGGCTTCCTCTCGAATCTGCAGAGCCTCACTCATTTCCTGTCCGGGGAGCCTTGGCATCCGATCTGCAGGCCAGAAGCGGGCCTAGGAGCCCACAGCCCCAGGGTCTGTTTCTCTTTATTGTCTTCAGGGAGACCATGGGGCTTCTCTGCTCTCTTCCCACCCCACGCACTGTCACGAGAACCAAGCCCTCGGGTAGGAGGCCATCTGGCCCCGCTGCTGGACCTGTTGATGGGCTGACTTCCACCCCTTGCTCCTGCCTCCCACCACACCCCGCCGTGCCCCCATCCACAAGAGGAAACTTAGCATCCCATATGCTTGCAGCTTCCTGGACTCCTCTAGTCCCCAGCTCCAGATGGTCTGGATTCACTTTTCCAAATGGCTCTGCCTCTAATTCCCCATTTACTGTTCCTGTGCTCATTTTAAGATTGTGTCCCATTCAAAAAAAAAAAAAATTGCATCCCATTCCATGTTTTCTCCTTTTGCATTTGAAATTATTTTAATCTAAAGCTGATGCTGCTAGCTAATTAATCAAACTTCTGCCAGCCACATGCCCAGATACATCCTTTGTTGAATTTTAGTGTATGTGGACGTGTGTGTGAGTGTGTGTGTGTATGTGTGTATGTGTGTGAAAGGGAAAATTCCTTTCACATGGCCTCTTGTCCCCAGAAATCTAAAAGTTTCTTTGTCTTGGCGTTGTCCCAGCAACACCACTCTCTGCCCTTTTCTTTGGCCTATTCTCAGGGTATTTTGAAAAAAGCCCAAGGGTTCTCGCAGGGCTGATTTTCACAACAGCGACAAGAAACAGGACCAGGGAGGCCCAGTTAGGGAAACCCGAAGTTTACCCAACTAAGTCTTTGCCGGCAGATACATTGCGAATGCTTCCCATAATGTTCCTCTACTCTCTTTCTTTGCTCCTTTTCGGCACCTCCCGTCCCACGTTCCCCTTACTTCAGACAGTGAAGGACCCCTGACAGAAGGCAGAGGGTACAGACCATTTCTCCTTCATCCCCCTTAAGTGTAATTCCATAGGGTCTTTGTGGAAAAAAAATGGGATTAGTTAATTCAACAGACATTCATTCAGAGTTGATGCGCAATAGTAACCTCAGGCAATAACCCTAGCATTTAACATTTTACAGTAGCATCAGCAATATCTTAACCAAAAAGTCATTCAGATGGATCCTTCAGTCCGACAGAGTGGGGAAATATGTTTGAGTCACCTTGCTTCTCTTTATCTTTTGGCCTCTCTCTTCTGACTCTTGACCAGGTCGCACCGCCTTCCCAGGCATGAGGTTGCAGCACTGGGCTAGCTGCGTTCTTGGAGACCACGGACCTTTTACTGCTAACGTGCACGTTCTGATGAACAGTTGAAAGATCAAATGAGAATATGGATTTCATTTCTGAGAGTGAGAATCAAGCATTAATCTCCTCCTTAGTTTTTGACTTCAACTGAGGTTTCCCTTTCTCTTTGTTTTTCTCAAACCAGGATGAAGCAGCAGAGGAGAGGGAAAGATGGTGAGGCTAGAGGACAGGGCCTCCTTCTTAATACCATTTTTGTTGATGCACAGCCATCTGACTCCATCTCCTGGCTCTCTCCCCTGCTGCAGTACACTCAATTATATTTTCAGGATTGTGTGCGACAGAGACCATCCTGCCTTACTCTTTTAAAAATTGGTTGGGATTTCAAACAAAGGGGAATGTGTTTTTAAGGAGGAGGGAAAAGGGAAACAAAACTGTTGTGTCTTTCTGATTGCAGGCGAACGACTAGTAAGCTTGCGAAATCTGCCTGGCTGGCATCTTTGTCCGAGTTTCCATTTCTCCAGCACGGAAGGATCCCTGGCCTCTCTGCTAGAGCAGCTTCTGCTCTGAGGACGGGCTCCCCTGGTTACCAGAAAGACAGAAGTCTCCATGTGGACAGGTGTGCAAGGCAGACTAGCAGGTGACCAGGCCCCCACGGTTCTCCCCCACCAGGGCAAGCCGTCAACTCACACAGAAGAACAAAACCCAGCCAAACTAATCTGCCAAGGCCAATAAATGAAGAAGGCTGGTTGATTCATGTGACTTCAGCGTGGCAGAGTGGGTAGAATAGTCAGTAGACCAGAGACTTAGGTCTAATTTGTAGCTCTGCCCTCTGCTACCTGCAGGTCAGGAAACACACCTTTAGTATCCCCTGGAGTCTTCGTTTCCTAGTGAGTGGAGTAAGGATGGGAAAATCCTGCCCCACTGGAACCATCAGGAGGATCAGGGAAAATGTCACTTGTGAAACACTAGTTTTAACTGTAAGCGTTGGGATATATAACCAGTCCATCTGTGTAATATGAAGTAGTTCAGACTTCAGAGAATGTCCCCCATGCCCATCCCACAAAAGGGAAGTCACCCTGTTGGGCTCCCCCGTTTGCAGGGGAGAAGAAGATAGTACACAAAATTGGATGACTTTGAGAGTAGCGGGACCATTTCTAACTTTAAAGGAAACCACACATTTCCTGTATACTTTTGTAGATGTTCTAGAATCATCGTGGGGTCCATTCTGAGTCAGAGATTCAGTCTCAGCATTGACCGTGTTTCTCAGTGATGCAATGCCTCTGAGAAGAACAATCTCTCTCATATACACAGGGCTTCCCACAGGGCTTCAGTAGATGGGGCAACATCAAGCTACTCCTTCTCCTGTGAAGAGAAAGGAACACACATGATTTATGGTAACATGGAGTGTGATTCACTTGCATCAGCTTCTGGCAAAATAGTATTAGCTCTCATAACTACTAGCTAAGCATTTCTCGAACTAAAATTCATAGGCCTATGAACCAGCTGCTACCTGAGGGATTAGCTAACACACAAGGCTGAGTGGCCCCATCCAAAATTAGTTCCAAAGATATACCTTGGGGATTCATAGTGGCAGTTTCTTAAATTTTAAAATATAGCACCAGTTTCCTGTTCTTGAGTCCTTTTATGTTTTCTTGTTACTGAGTGCTCCTTTGAAACCAAAGGTATTGATATATTCTACCCCGCAGGGAAATCAATAAAAACTTTAATCACAAAATTAAATAAAAACCAAAGCTACTGACATTACACAGTAACACTCACTGAAGCAACAACTTGAAGTTTTATGGTTCTCCTGCGGCTGGACTTGTTATTTGTAGGAAAATCAATATCATCTTTAGAGTAATTTGGGATGCATCTTGTCATCATAGAAAATAAGTTACCGGTAGACTTGACTAAAAAGGTAAGAATGGAGCATCAAAATGTGTTTGCCCATGCAGAAAGTGATTATTCCCTGATAGCAGGAAAAACACAAATAGGGTGGCCACAAATGACATCTCCAACAGTGTCTCGAAGCACATCATCGTGCTGGGTGCTGGACCATCTTCCACAAACACACTCTGCTCTTTTCGATGGGTCACAGGCCTTTCCTGGGATGATGAAAAGCCTGGGGTAGCACATGAGCTAAAATGTCTCCAGAAATGCAGCACACACTTCATAGAACATATAGTAATACAACCTTCGTGATGTTAGATAACAAAGGATACTGTTTCACATTTGGAAAAATAATAAATAAATATATAAATATATAAATAAATAAATAAGCTTTTGCAAGTCACGGGATCATAGAATTGGATGAAACCTTAAGAGGCATTAAGTCCAATAAGTCCAACCTCTCTGATGCAGAGTCTTCTAGAGGGTCCCTGAAGGATACAATTCCTCTTAACTGTTATGTTTTCTTTCTCATCATTTGTGGTAATGCATATCCCGAAATATGTCTATGTATACAACCTTTTATCTTCATGAGCTCTGCGTTTTCCAGTTCTAATGAATTATTAGGCTGCAAGCTTGTTCTTTTCCCCCATAACTGTCTGTGTGGTAAGCCACAGAGTGTAAAGTGAAACCATTGGCAGCCTGAGCCATCAAGGGCTTCCCAGACACTGATGTGGTAACACACTTTCAATGAACTTTTAAGAGAACTCCAAGTTGCAGCAAGAGCTTACTGGAGTCTAACTCAACATGCTTTAGTCCCCTGTGCTCTTGTGTTAGATCTTCAAAATGACTTTCTTTAGGACTTGGGACTACTCCCTCGGAACGGAAAGCAGAACCTGAGAATGGGGCCAGCTTACTCCATGGCAGGAACCAGCTGAATTAAGAGCAGAGGTTTTGAAAGTCAGGAAATGAAAACCAAAAGATTTTGCAAGGGTGAGGCCAATACTAAATCTAGCCAAGGTCAGCTTTTAGAGGTTTGGAGTCATCAAGCTTGAATCAACAAATCAGGGCTTAGAATCCAGACACTAGATATGAGGACTATTTTGGAAAGCAAGAGTCAAAGTTTACCGCTGATGATGCCATTCTTGAAAAGCAGTAGAGCTCCTCACATAAGACCATGAACTCTAAGGTGCTCAATGTGTTTACCGCTTATTGCAGGGATTTCTGACCAGGAAACCAGCTCCAGGAATTAAGGTGGCAGGTAGGTGAATAGAGGGTGTGGAACACTCCAGGTCAGTAAGAGCAAAGAAATCAAGGGGTCAATTAGCTACTTGTTGGCTTCTGTGTCAGTGCCCTAGGACATCAGCACTTCTCTCCTAATGTTCTTCTCTTTTTGAACAACTTCCCTGATTAAATAACTAAGGCCACTTCAGGATAATTTTCTAAAGGCAATCTGTTCCAGAAGTTTCTCTCAAATGTATAATCCACAACTTCTTCATCTATTGTAACCAGGTGTCCTCCAGCAAACCCACCCAGATATGCTCATCCCCACTCTCCAATCCACAGTCTCCAGCTCAAGTTTCCTTTTCTTATGCTACACACAAACAAGCAAACAACAAGGAAAACTCTATGCATATTTCTGTCAATGAGCTTAACAAATTGCATTAAAAAGGTTGTACCATGTGAAATTGCCAATATTAATCATTTTTGACATAAAAATGGCAATTTCATGTGGGGCTTCAAACTAATAATTATCTGTTTCTGTGGTTGTATCCTCAGCCAGATCATTTTTTGATTTTCTGTTTATATAATCAAATTTAACATGTCTTCGCACATCACTGGTTCTCAGTCATTGGCAAATGAATGAATGAATGAATGAATGAATGAAGATCCTGGGTTTCAGGACCTGTGCCATCTTCTTGAGGAAGACTGCTGGGGCTGACGTATTTGACAATAAAGAAGTTATGTGACCTAGAAACAACGCTTGCATCTGACAGAACTATAAACAGTACACATTTCTGGATAATCTATTTCCTCAATAGAAACATGACCACACTGAACAATAAACATACTATTTTATGCTCCAGGCAAATGATTTTTCTCTCAGATTAGCAGTTCTTCCAACACCTCATGGAATGGGAGCCAGGCTGTGGGTCCCGCTCTTTCATCTGGTATTTTACATGTGGTTCACTGACAACCAAGGCCAGGCATTTTGGTCAAAGACATTGGGTTTAAAAACTTTTGCACAGCATCATGTGGGGCAAATCTGGTTCCTGGCTAGATGCTGACATGTGTGCAATTCTTATTTCCTTCCCTAAGTGTTCTCTATATCGAACTCACTATCATGCTATTTTCTCTTCCGTACCTGATTCAGTGAGCCCTGGCTAATTTGGTATTTGTGATGAGGCTGCCTTAATCACTAACTAGCAAAGTTTCTGAAGAATCTTGCAGAAATGTCTTTAAGTCAAGAGATTTTCTTTATGATTATGTTCAGGCTTTTTCAAAATCAGACGGAGACACTCTTGTAGCAAAACATATGATAATTTCTAGTACAAAACCTTATCATGAGCAAAGTCAAATGACCACAAATTTAAGATCAGCAAACTCTTGGGAAGAAGATGGAGACAGACAAGGTAGAGAAGTAAAGTCTGAGGTGAAATTAGTAAATTTGTTTTTCTTTCTGGTTGTCATCACTTTTTCTTTTCGGTAGGTATTGTGGGAGTGGGTTGAAAAATCCAGCAACTTTGGAAAAAGTGAACAAAAGTTCTTGTTCTTAATGTTGAATTTCGCTCTAAAGTTGACAGTTGTTCTGACTGGGCATCTTTACATCATCAGCAATGAGTTCTGTTCAGAGTTTAAGAGTCAGACACTGTCTAGAGCAGGGGCCATGGAGAGTGCGTGATAGGTGTGTATGTGGGGGGGTGTGCTCAGTTACTGCTTCTGAGGCTCAGGACCATAACCATTCCAGATTGAATTTCAGTATTCACACTGCTTTGATTCAAAATGCCAGAGAGAAAAATAATTTTAGAGATAAAACTCCATATGTTTGTATAGGCATATTTCACACCAACCAGCTGACTTGCACTTGACATTCTCATCTTCAGCACCTTTCCATTAGGAATCAAATCAGATTAGCAGTTTATTAGTACTGAGAGCTATGAGTGAGTCAAGTAATAAAACATTCAGCCCACTTTAAAGTTTCAAGTGGACAGTGAAAACCAGAGTTCTGTTTAGAGACAACAGAATTTTGTCTTCCCCTGCCCCTCTGTGTATGCCTGACTTAGGGGATCAAGAATAACAGGTGGTGAGATCTGCGATAATGTGCATATTTGTGTTATATTTATGGTTGGATTTAGATAACATTGTATAATACCTAAATCTTGGGTTCTCAAGGCCCTATAAGTCTGGGGATCATCCAGGGCTTGGGTGACAATCATAGTGGTGTTTGGTGCTGAGACCCCATCCTGCTTTGTTACTGAATTCCAAGTCCCTCTACTGAGAGGACACTGCGACCTGGGCTGCTTTGTCCTCCTGGGTTGTTGTCACCATATCACTGCTCATACCAGCAGGTGCACCTGCACACTCGGCACTCAGCATTTGTTCTGAGGACAGAAAGACTGGAATCACGCTGAATCACACCAACAGCATTCCCTCTAACCACATGCCAACATCTTGGAAAGGGATGTATGCTCTTCAAATGTCTCTACCATATGGCAAGTTCTTGGTCTTCTAGAGACAATCTGATTCATCTTCCTCAGACCCATTTCATTGAACCATTTTGTGCTTCTCTTTTTGTTCAAGCATCTTAAGAGTCTTAATTGGGTGTCCTGAGGGCCTTATGAGACATCTCAAAATTCCTTTCACCATTTCTCTCTGGGATGGTGTGAGAACAGATATTTTTTGCATAAAAAATCTTCCTTGATATGCTGGAGTTCTTGAATACAGGTGACTTTCTCCTATCCATATATCTAACATGATCCTCAAAACCATTTCACATCTCAAAACACCCAGTAGAACTCTTCCAGGAATAAAAACGAATAGCTCCGTTTTATAGAAAAGGAAATGGAAACCAAACACTATAGTTATATAAATAGTGAACAGTTTGTAAGGATTGGTCATTCATAGAAATTGTCTGGTTAGGAAAGAAGGCAACATGAGTTGCCTGTCATTTGCCTGACACACACCTGCCTGAGCAGAAGAGAACGTTTCTAAGATTGGATAATATCATCTGGGATGGAAGTAAGGCAGGATTGTCACTTACATTCTCTAAGGAAAACTAGGATTTCCTTTAAAAGATGTTCCAACTTTAAAGAACATCTTTAAAGAACAACTTAACCCCAGACTTAAGTGACCATCAACTTAATAGAGATTGCTATCTGTAGAAGATGTTATATACACACTGAATGGTAACTATAAATCAAAAACCAACAATAGATATGCAAAGAATAAAGAAAAAGGAATCCAAATATATTACTAAAAAAAGCCAGCCAACAATGAAAGAGAGCAAGATAAGAAAGGATCAGAGAAAAACTACAAAAACAGCCACAAAACAAGTGACAAAATGAAAACAAATACATATCTATAAATAATTACTTTGAATGTAAATTGACTAAATACTCCAATCAAAAGACATAGGGTGACAGAGGGGATAAAAAAACAAGACCCATCTGTGTGATGCCTACAAGAGACTCATTTCAGACCTAAAGACACCTGCAGATTGAAAGTGAGGGGATGGAGAAACGTTTATCATGCAAAAGGATATTTAAAAAAAAAAGCTGGCCTAGCAATACTTATATTGAACAAAATAGACTTTATTTTTTATTTAAATTTTGTTAGTTAACATACAGTGCAATATTGGTTTCAGGAGTAGAGTTCAATGATTCATCATTTACATGCAACACCCAGTGCTCATCACAACAAGTGCCCTCTCTAATACCCATCACCCATCTAGCCTATCCCCCAACCACCTCCCTCCATCAACCCTCAGTTTATTCTCTATCGTTAAGAGTCACTTATGGTTTGTTTCCCTCTCTCTTTTTTTCTTTTTTGCAACCACTCTGGAGAACAGTGTGGAGGTGCCTCAACAAGTTAAAAATAGAACTACTCTATGATCCAGCAATTGCAATACTAAGCATTTTCCCAAAGGATACAAAAATACAGATTCAAAGGAGTACATGTATCCCAATATTTATAGCAGCATTATCAACAATAGCCAAACTATGGAGAGAGCCCAAATGTCCATCAACTGATGAATGGATAAAGAAGATGTGGTGTATTTATATCTACATATACAGATATCCATATAGATACACACACACAATGGAATATTACTCAGCCATCAAAAAGAAAGAAATCTTGCCATTTGCAACGACATGGATGAAGCTATAGTGTATTATGCTAAGAGAACAAAATAGACTTTAAAACAAAGACTGTAACAAGAGGCAAAGGAGGACAGTATTTAATCATAAAAGAGACAATCCATCAAGAAGATATAACAATTGTAAATATTTATTCACCCAACATGGGAGCACCCAATACATAAAGCAGTTAATGGCAAACATAAAGGAACTAATCAATAGTAATACAATTATACACCATTTATGTCAATAGACAGATCATGCAAACAAAAAATCGACAAGGAAACAGTGGCTTTGAATGACACACTGGACCAGATGGATTTAACAGATATATTAAGAACATTCCATCCTAAAACAGAAGAATACACATTCTTTTCGAATACACATGGAACCTTATCCAGAATAATCATATATTGGGCCACAAAACAAGTCTCAACAAATTAAAAAAGATCAAAGTCATACATGCATCTTTTCTGATCACAATGCCACAAGAAAAAAATCTGGAAAGACCAAAATACCTGGAAATTAAACAACATGCTACTGGACAATGAATGGGTCAACCAAGAAATCAAAGAAGAAATCAAAAATTACATGGAGAGAAATGAAAATGAAAACACAATGGTCCAAATCTTTGGGATATGACAAAAGCTGTTCTAAGAGGGAAGTTTATAGCAATACAGGCCTACCTCATGAAGCAAGAAAAATGTTAAATAAACAACCCAAATTTACACCTAAAGGAGCCAGGAAAAGAACAACAAACAAAACCCCAGACCAACAGAAGGAAGAAAATGATAAGGATTAGAGCAGAAATAAATGATATAGAGACTAAAAGAACAAGAGATCAATGAAACCAGCAGCTAGTTCTTTGAAAAGATCAACAAAATTGATAAACCTTTAGCCAGACTCATCAAAAAGAGAGAGAGTGAATTCAAATAAACAAAATCAGAAATGAAAGAGGAGAAAAAACAGCCGATACCATAGAAATACAAAGAATTGTAAGAAAGTATTATAAAAAACTATATGCCAACAAACTGGACAAACAAGGAGAAATGGATAAATTCCTAGAAACATATAACCTCCCAAAATTAAAGCAGGAAGAAATAGAATATTTGAACAGACTGATTACCAGCAATGAAATTGAATCAGTAATCATAAAACTCCCAAAAATGAAAACTCCAGGACCAGACGGTTTCACAGACGAATTCTACCCAACATTTAATGATAAGTTAATACCTATTCCTCTCAAAATATTCCATAAAATAGAAGAGGAAGGAAAACTTCCAAACTCATTTTATGAGGCCAGCATTACCCTGATACCAAAACCAGATAAAGTCACCACAAAAAAAGAGAACAGGCCAATATCTCTGATGAACTTAGATGCAAAAATCCTCAACAAAATGCTAGAAAACCAAATCTGACATTACATTAAAAAAATTATTCATGACTATCAAGTGGGATTTATTCTCAAGACGCAAGGGTGATTCAATGTTTCTCATCTAACCTGTGTGTTTTTACTCTAAGGTCAGGAATAAGACAAGGGTGTCCACTCTCACCACTTTAATTCAACACAGTACAGGAAGCCCTAGCCACAGCAATCAGACAACAACAACAACAGAAAAATAAAAGGCATCCAAATTGGTAAGGAAGTAATAAAACTTTCACTATTTGAAGTCAACATGATACTTTTTATAGAAAACTCTAAAGACCACCAAAAAATTATTAAAACTGATAAATGAATTTATTAAAGTTGCAGGATACAAAGTTAAAGTACAGAAATCTGTTGCATTTCTATACACTAATAATGAAGCAGCAGAAAGAGAAATTAAGAAAACAATCCCATTCACAATTGCATCAAAAACAATAAAATACCTAGGAATAAATTTAACCAAGGAGATGAAAGACCTGTACTCTGAAAACTAGGAAACATTGATGAAAGAAATTGAAGACAACACAAAGAAATGGAAAAACCTTCCACGCTCAGGGATTGGAAGAACAAATGTTGTTAAAATGTCTATGCTACCCGAAGCAATCTACACATTTAGTGCAATCCCTATCGAAATACCAACAGCATTTTTCACAGAACTAGAACAAACAATTCTAAAATTTATATGGAATCACAAAAGACTCCAAATAGCCAAAACAACCTTGAAAAAGAAAAGCGAAGCTGGAGGCATTACAATTCTGGACTTAAGTTATATTACAAAACTGTAGTAATCAAAATAGTATGGTACTGGCACAAAAATAGACACATAGATCAATGGAACTGAATAGAAAACCCAGAAATGGACCCACAACTGTATGTTCAACTAATCTTCAACAAAGCAGGAAAGAATTTCCAATGGAAAAAAGACAGTCCCTTCAATTAGTGGTGTTGGGAAAACAGGAGAGCAATATGCAGAAGAATGAAGCTGGACCACTTTCTTATATCATACACAAAAATAAATTCAACATGGATGAAAGACCTAAATGTGAAACAGGAAACCATCAAAAATCCTAGAGAAGGACACAGGCAGTAACCTCTTTGACATCAGCTGTAGCAACTTCTTTCTAGATGTCTTCTGATGCAAGGGAAACAAAGGCAAAAATAAACTATTGGGACTTCATCAAAATAAAAACTTCTGCACAGTGAAGTGTGCACAATCAACAAAACTAAAAGGCAACCTACAGACTGGGAGAAGATACTTGCAAATGACATATCCAATAAAGGGTTAGTATCCAAAATACATAAAGAACTTATCAAACTCAAATACATAAAGAACTTTTCAAACTCAACACCCCAAAAACAAATAATCCAATTAAAAATGCGGAGAAGACATGAACAGACATTTCTCCAAAGAAGACATCCAGATGGCCAACAGACACATGAAAAGTTGCTCAACATCACTGATCATCAGGGAAATACAAATCAAACCCACAATGAGATATCACCTCACACCTGTCAGAATGGCTAAAATCAATCTTGTATTAAGAAACAACAGGTGTTGGTGAGGGTGCAGAGAAAGAGGAACCCTCTTACATTGTTGGTGGGAATGCAAACTGGTGGAGCCACTGTGGAAAGCAATATGGAGTTTCCTCAAAAACTTAAAAATAAAACTTCCCTAATCGGAGGGGGAGATGAACCATGAGAGACTATGGACTCTGAAAAACAAACTGAGGGTTCTAGAGGGAAGGGGGGTGGGGGGGATAGGTTAGCCTGGTGATGGGTATTGAGGAGGGCACGTTCTGCATGGAGCACTGGGTGTTATACACAAACAATGAATCATGGAACACTACATCAAAAACTAATGACGTAATGTATGGTGATTAACATAACAATAAAAAATAAAAAATAAAACTTTCCTACAATTAAGCAATTGCACTGTTAGGTATTTACCCAAAGAATACAAAAATACTAATTCAAAGGGATACATACACCCCAATATTTGTAGCAGCATTATTTACAATACAGCATCAGCTGACACCCAAGACTGATAACAAGCAGAATCAGAGATCCTTCACTGCTTGAACCTAAGAAGCAGTAAGTGCCAAGAGCTGACCGGGACAGCACTGAGGCCTTATCTCAACTGCACGCCCACAGACTGACTTCGCGTTTGGTTCATTAACTTCCTAACCTTTCTTTTATCTTGTTTATTGTGTGGTTTGTCTTATGTTCTGCTCTGTATGCTGTGTAAGAAGCCAAGTTTAATCACATGGTGAAATGTCGTTGAGTTTGGAATCCTGAACCTGCTGTATGATTGTGATTAACTTTGCTTTGTGATTGAATAAAGCTGACATTGTAGAAAGACACAACTCATGTGTGCAACTTCATAGTGTGCTCATGACATATATATGTATATAATATATATAATACATATATATTTTATATGTATCTTATATCAACAACAATGCAATATTACTCAGCTGTAAAAAAAAGAATGAAATCTTGCCATTCGCAATGACGTGGATAGAACTAGAGGGTTTATGCTAAGCAAAATAAGTCAGTCAGAGAAAGAGAAATACTGTATGACTTCACTCATATGTGGAATTTAAGAAACAAAACAAATGCTCAAAGGATAAAAGGAAACAAACCGAAAAACAGACTGAACTACAGAGAACAAACTGATGGTTACGAGGAGGGGGGATGGGTGAAGTAGATGAAGGGGATTAAGAGTATACTTATTTGGATGAGCACTGAATAATATATGGAACTTTTGAATCACTATTTTGTACACCTGCAACAAATACAACAGTGTA
The DNA here is from genome assembly GCF_002201575.2 of Neomonachus schauinslandi. Classification (NCBI taxonomy): domain Eukaryota; kingdom Metazoa; phylum Chordata; class Mammalia; order Carnivora; family Phocidae; genus Neomonachus; species Neomonachus schauinslandi. Next base: position 107,452,604 of record NC_058407.1, on the reverse strand, counting down.
TGTTAACCACACTGAAATTAAAATTTAGAAATTAAAAAAAAAAAGATGTTCCAGCTTTCTTTAAGTAGAAAAGATAACTGGTCAATAGGCAATTATGTTTTAAAACATTTACTTGGTTGTAATATCATATGGTTTTTAATAGATACATCACCTGAGGCTAAAATAACATTTACAATAAAATCTTTGGACAACATGTAAATGTTCAGTAGGTCATATAAATGCATGGGCTTTTTATGTATTTGACTTTATTTGACTTCTCAGCATGTGAAAAGTTATAGTTGCCAACCATACTTCACAGTATCCCAGAAATACTTCGCTTGGGCTTGACTTTTAATTTTTTTAAAGATTTTATTTATTTATTTGACAGAGAGACTGCAAGAGAGGGAATACAAGCACGGAGAGGGGCAGAGGGAGAGCGAGAAGAGGGCTCCCTGCTGAGCAAGGAGCCCGATGCGGGGCTTGATCCCAGGACTCCGGGATCATGACACGAGGGGAAGGCAGACGCTTAATGACTGAGCCACCTACGCGCCCCTTGACTTTTAATTTTGAAAAATTTTCTTACAGAAGTCCAGACATTTATGCAGAAGTAAGGGCCATGTTTCATCAGGGGTGATAAAGTATCTTCCCAGAAATCATATGGGTATTTAAAGTCAGACTCTCAGTATTTTAGAGGGCTTGCCAGGAGCTAGAAGAAGCCACACCGGATGGACTGGCATGAGGCAGTGTAAGGGGCTTCAGCTTTGAAAAAGCAAAGGCTAAGAGGTTCGAAATTTTCCCCTACTCTTGGAGCCAACCTGTTGGGAATGATAGAGCTCATCTAGCAAGTTGGAACCAAGACTGGCCTTTAGCACGATTATGGAGTAGACAGAAATTGTACTTAGCACTTCCTTTCTTCATCTTCTTTGTTCACCTGATACCATGAAGCTATCGATATTTACACGTGCTCTCTTCTTATCACTGAGAATAAAGAATAAAGGTCCTCCTGCAACTCAGACCTGTCCTCCCCAACCACGTTTTCCATTCTTGCACATCTCTGCCACATTGTTGTCCGCAGAACCTCCCATGCTCCTGGATTGTCTCCTTTGAGAATGTATGTTCATTTAAACAAGGGCCCCTTGAAAGAGCTATTTGCCTTCATCCAAAATGAGTCCAGTCACAAACATGTGACATGCTGGAAACACGAGTGGGGCCCTATTTGGGGCAAGTTGAACCCCTGAAACCACATAAGTGGCTCTCTCCTCTGTGACCTGCTTTCACACTCTGAGGAGGTCATTTCTAAATCCCCAAGACACCAGGGATCAATGTCAGTATGATCACTAAGAGCTGTTTTTGGTCCAAGAGCAAACAAAACCCTTTCTCACCCAGACTGTCAAAAAAAACAATCTGAATTAGTGAAGGGTGAACAGTGGAATGTGTTCCTACTTTCAAATGTATACAATTTATATATCTAGATTTTTAAAAAGTCTAATAGAGGTCCTGGGGAGCTTGTTTTAATGAACAGATAAGAATGATTTGTAATTCAGGCATTAATTGCTTATATGTAAATAGCTGCTTCTGAAATGCTTAAGGGTCTGTCTGAAGCCAGTTTGTTCTCTTTAAATCTTGGCCTGCAATTTAATTTGCATTCTCAATTTACTCCCAAACCCCTTATTTTGTAGATAATGCAAAGGTAAATTTCAGCTAACTCATCTATACATGAGATCCACATTTCTGTGGTTTTTACAGAGTTGCTGGGTTTGAATCCTGGGGTATCTGGTGTTTTATTATGACTAATGCTCAGTTGTAAGGCATATTTAAAATATGCAATTTTGCTGTCCTTGCTTCACAATGCTAATTTTAGCCAAGGCTGCAGTGATAAAAATCTACATAAATAAATACATAAATAAATAAAACCTACAAGGCTTCCTGGAACTACCATTTTCTTGAAACAATAGTTTCCAGAAATGATTCTAATTAGTGAGTGTTCCATTGGCTCCAGTGGACAGTTTTATAGATGGTTTTCATTTGCGGGAACTTGTTCACAATACACATCCCACTTTCATAAACACACATGCGTGTGTGTGTGTGTCTGTGTGTATGCTTTTTGTTAGTTTGTTGGCTTCAGTAGGTGCCATCCACTGTTCAAATTATCGTGAAATGAAATATTAAGTATGGATTCAGTAGGGTCCTGCTGACACTCTAAGCACACATCATGGTGGAAATAACACAGAGCTCTCTTTAAGAGTTCTGGTTCCTGATAAATCTGTAATCCTTTTTATAACATTTCTATACATTGAAAAATAAGGATCCAAGATCTCAGCAATACACACAATGGAAATCCCAATGGCAATGAAGGGGATATTTTGCAGGTGGCCCCCTTTCGTCTTGGGAAAGAGTTGACTTCCCATGTAGCTCTTCCAAACAGCTGGAGAAATCCAACCCCAATGTCAATCAGATTCCAGCGAGTGGAGGTCAACACTAACATCTGGTCAGCCTGTCTTACTGCAGCATATCCTCACACTCTGCTCTTTCCTGCACGTGTTCACTCTTCAGGAAATATTTTATTTTTTCCACCTTCTGCAAAACAATATGGCCTCTGGAGCATAGATGAGAATTGGACCTCTTCTTCAAATTTATCTTAGGTCAGTGAACAACTGTGCCGCAAAAAGCATTCTTTTTGCACTGACAGGGTGATTAACAATGCTCACCTCTCTTTTTTCGGAGTTATATCTTTTCTTACGTCTCCTACGAGCAAAGATTAAGCCATGAACTTGTAGTGATTTTCTTTTACAGGGTGAGAGAATGACAGCGTCATTTCAATTAATGTTGGCATATTACCCAGCACAAGAAAAATGAAACTCAATATCTTTCTACGTTAAAGCCTCAGGAAAGTGCTCGCTGTCAGAGTTATCCACAAGACTCGACAAGCAGCAGCTTCACAAAAGGTCCACACAACTGAGACTTTCCTTCACAAGCCCTCTTCTGATACAGAGAGAGGGGCTGCCAGGGGAGCCCGGGCAGTGGATGGGCTCCAGGCGTGAGGGACTCTCTAAAGATGTAAATTTCTGTTTGTTTTGGAGGAGTACCCTAGAAATATTGGCGGATCATGTAAGGATTTTTCTTTTGTTTTGGAACTTGCTTGAATTGAACCAAACTCTGCTGGAATTCTCGTCAGAACAAGCGCTCTCTCATGGTTTCTAGAATTTCCTGTCTCTGGCCAGGCTGCGGCAATCCCAACAAAGCTTCTCATGGTATTTCATCCTGTTTGGACTCCATTTCAGTACAAACCTGAGATCAAGTGGAGGCAATGGAAAACAGAAATGAAAAACTGTCGAGGAGAAGATTGGCCCAGCAGGTTGATCCCTGCTAAAAGAGCGAGAAAGTGTATTATTGTGGTTGATTTTAGCGACAGGTCCGAGGAGGAGGACGGACGCCATATTAAAAACTGGAGCCCCAAGTCCCAGCTCTTACTCTTGCTGCCCAAGGTTGAATCTGCAAAGCGATTCTGCCTCATCTGTAAAGTACACTGGGATTTCTCTGAAAGTTCTTCCAGCTCTCATGGAGCATATTCTGAGGGCCTAAGCATTTCATTCTGAAAATGCTTAAATATTTGGAAAGCCTGTTTTTCTCACCTGGTTCTCGACCTTACGTCAGAGCCTTTATCATGCATGGAGACTACATGACTAGGCATTTTCACTTTGCCACCAATAGTAATATTTCAAGTGGGTACCCTGGGGATTAGTTACAAACACGTTGTTTCTAACAGTGACAGTTTCGGTGATACAGAAAGATATACAGCTTTTGTCCTTTTAATAATGAGCAAATCTGATGTCAGTTCCCCCTTCAAATCTTTTCCTACATAACATAAAAAGAGAAAAATAGTATGGATGCCCCTTCCCAAAGTTACTTAGCCAGGGCCTCTCTACTCAGCTCAGGCTGTGCACTAGACAACTCCAGAAGATTCTGTTCACCTGAAAGACAATGAAATGTTGCCTTTTGGCATCATGCAGAATGATGGCCTTGACCCTCACACCTTCCTGCTCTAAGCACAGCGTATTACTTACCATTCCCGCAACAATTTCCCTGCCTCTATATCTTTGTCTACAAGGCTCCCTTTGCCTGAAATACCTCCACTATGGCATTAAAATTATTGCTTTAGTCTACTTCCTCAAACACAATGAAATTCTCACAGGCAGAAGCTCTGCACCATGCCTCACAGCACAGATAAATAAGTCTCTGGAAAGCATGCCATCTTGCTATGTTTTGCCCAGTTTACATTATCCAGAAATAACAACTAATGAAGAGAGGGAGAGATTAAAGATTAAACATTTAGTGACATACAATTAAAAATGCCTTGTGGGAATCTACCCAAACACATTTTAACCTGTCTCTTCTTGCTTCTGATTTAACATTCCCAATCCAGTCAGTTTGTCTCTCTTTATTGTCATTACACTAGCTTTTCATCAAGGCCGAGAACGTTTGAGAAATTCTAAAGGCTCAGTAGCAAGTCCCCATATCTCTTTTGGTTTCATATGCCTTCTATCATTCTACATATTCGCATTTTAAGTGCATTACAGTACCAAAACAAAACAAAACAAAAAAACAAATACCATCAAAGAAGACCCACAGAACACTAAAACTCAGGAAAGTTGGATAAGGTATAACATTTAAGGGGCGCCTGGGTGGTTCAGTCGGTTAAGCATCTGCCTTTGGCTCAGGTCATGGTCTTGGGGTCCTGGGCTCGAGCTCCTCATTGGGCTCCCTGCTCAGCGGGGAGTCTGCTTCTCCCTCTCCCTCTGCCCCTGCCCCACCCCCACTCTTGTGCATACACGCTTTCTCTCTCTCTCTCAAATAAATAAATAAAATCTTTAAAAAAAAGACATAACATAGAAGGGAGTAAGTGAAGATCAAAGGCACCAGGAGAAACCTAATATAAGCAGAGCCTTTGCAGGGACGCAGTATAGAGCAGCTGCTGGGGCACCTGACCCACCAACGCTCCAGTTCTCTGTGCCTCGGAGTTTTTGCCTCTAAAATGGGAATAATAGGGTTGTTCTAGGCTTAAATGCTTTAATATACACAGCTGATTCTCGTCATCTGCAGTTATCTGCAGTATTTATGTGGCAACTATAAAGTTGCCCAGAACTCCGAATTAGCAAATCCTGGGCCATGGATCCTAGGAGATACAGGGTTAGTTTCCTGTGGGACTCTGGTCACACATTTTCATCAACTGGCCAATACATAACCTTGTTTTATGTGTGTTTCTATTTAAGGACACCTTATTTCATAAGGTGTTGTTGACTTATTAAAATTGAGCTTATGCCAACCGCACTATATCTCATGTCTGAACAAAGCCTGTCGCCACATTTGTTTTCTCCGTAAGGCACATCACAGTTATCTTGTGCTCGGAAACACTAGGCAGTACTCAAAACTATGCTCTGGGGGTGGGCGTGGGGGCATTTTCAACAGCAAAACCACCCAACAAAAAGCATAAAATTACAAAAAAAGCCTGGCACTACAGAGACAGCAAGAAGGACACTTGTTTACGGTATGAGAGCTGAAATAAGAAGGCAGAATATCACTTTGCTCAACCTTAGCTGAAAACGTGTGGATCAGGTGACTCAAATTTTTATCTGTGTCCTCAAATGATCACCAGAGCACTGCAAGTATTGATCTTGGGGTTACGAACAAACTTTAGCAAGTAGGTGATTTTGCATAGACAGAATCCATGAACGATGAGGATCAAACTATCTATTTTTAAATGTTAGAATAGTTTCCTGTACATGGAAATCCCTACATACATGTTTGCTTTTATTAAACAAGGTGTATTATAAAAGGTAGGTACATGTGTGATTGCTCTGATGGTTAATTTTATGTATCAACTTGGCTAGGTTGTGGTACCTAGATTATTTAATGAAACACTAACCTAAATGCTGCTGTGGAGGTATTTTGTAGATGTGATTAACATCTACAATTAGTTGACTTCAAGTAAAAGAGATTACCCTCAATAATGCAGCTTGGCCTTGTCTAATCAGTTGAAGGCCCTGAAAGCAAATGCTGAGGTTTCCTGGAGAAGAAATTCTGCTTCAAGATTGCAGCATCAACTACTGTCTGAGGTTCTAGCCTGTTAGCTTGTCCTACGATTTTGGACTTGCCAGTCCTCCTGGTCACATGAGTTTTTAAAATAAATCTCTTAAAATATCTCCTATTGGTTGTTTCTCTGGAGAAGCTTAACTGATACATTTACTTTTGATCATTTTTCTCTCTTGTGGCGATGCCATCAAGTGGGAGGGACACCTGATTGCAAATCAAGAGGTCCAGATCTTTGTCTCATCTTATCAGGGATTTCACCAGCTACATGGCTGGGCTGGTCTTGCTCTGTGGGCCTTTCTAGCTCCAAGCGTCCACAGGCAGAGCAGATGGTGTGAGCAAAGCCTTCCCCTCTCCCCACCCTGTCTTCTAGCTCTCCTCATAGAATCATGGAGTGTGAGAGTTGGATAGAACCTTTAAAATTATATCATCCAAGCTCTTTGTTTCTCTATCCTCAAGTACAAATGTAAAAACCCAAGCTCACGTTCCCTTTTTTCCTCCTAAAACTGGGCATAAACTCTTATAAGATTTGCTCAGGCTCTTGCCAGATACTCTGAATCTTTGGAAGCCCTGCCAAGTGCAGCCTCAACAACAAAAAATTAGGAGAAATGAGTGGTGGAGGTGGGAGGGGGTGGGGGAGATAGGATTCTTCTAAAGTCCTAAAGTGCTAGCAGAAAATTGATCAAAGTGGAGACGAATTTCGCCCATCTCCTCTAACGAGCTGCTAATATTGTAGTGGCAGCCCTGTCAGGATAATTTGTCACCCATGTCCCTGTGTGGGCTGAAGCCCCTGCAGAGGCATCTCCCCAACCCACTGCCACAGGCAACTTGTCTGAAACAAAGCTCTGAGACCTAATGGGGAGGGAAATGCAGGGGGCGGGGCAGAGCTGATGGCCACTGACAAGTCATCTGGGCCCACTCTCCCAGATCTTGCAACCTCACCCAGATCCACCTTCATTATGCTTGAAGAGCCTGATGCCATTTCCGTCACATTCGTGTTGCTGTCACGACTGCGGTGCCCACTGTCACACAGATGCTGTCCAGAAAGAAATACCACCTCCTGAAAAATAACACGGTGTCAACACGAGTTACCAGACCAGTGAAAATGGTGACAAGCGAGACTCCTTGCTGAGACAGGCTCGGCAGCGGTCCCTCAGCCAGGGCAAAGTTCTCTCGGGCAGAATGACTGCCTGTGACCCCAGAGGGACCTGTGTCCAAGCATCCGCTGTGGGGGGCATGGCTCACACAGCGAGTCCATCCATCAGATGAGGACCCTGGCACTTGCTTAAGTGGCTCTTGGGCTTACCATCAACTGGCCAACACTGTTGTCACCATCGAGCTTCACAAAGATCCCATTCTTTCTCTATGCTTTTAACATAAAAACACCAACAAAACATCTGTTGTGGGTAGACCAGAGAACGTGCAGTGGGTATTGGGGGCAGAAATAATGCCCATGTCATAGGCCAGGTTATACAAAGTCTCTTCTGGACTAAGCCTTTCAATGTGGAAAAGAAAAGACATGATTTCCCCTTATTTTTCTGTATCTTTAACCACATGCCAAATTATAAAGGAATTGTACTTTTTTTTTCAAGGAAGATTTCTAAATTATCTGTATGTTCATATATCTATTTATATACACCCTACTCAAACCAAAATGCATTTGAAGATGCATCATTTCTATAACAATGTTAATTGCATAACCTCTTTACGTGGAAGCCACCTGTCTAATGCAAGTTGAAGGTTAGTCACACTCACCCTGGGATGTTGCAGCTGGAAGGTACCTTAACTACCATCCGCCAAGCCAACTCCATCTTTCATCAGAGAAGTGATTTGCCCAGATTGGGGAAGTGACTTTTCGAACTCATATGCCTAGTGCAGGCGGAACTGTGTTTCAAACCTTGATGTCCTCAAAACCCAGGGTTTTTCCTAGCACTACCAGGTTAATTTTATAGGAGTTAAGAAGAAATGAAAGTCCAAGAAGAGCTCTCTGTGGATAGGGAGGAGTATCTCAGGTTCAAATCCTCATTGAGAGCTCAAAAATTTATGCCACTTGGGCCAGAAAGGCAGCTAGGAAGTTCAGCTTAAAGCCAGGAGGGAAAGGAAAGAGGACCCCAACTGGAAAGAGAAATGAAAATAGAAGCAACCAAGAGATAAGATCAACTGAAATAGTTTAGCAGAGAAGGAGCTAGGCTAATGTGGAGTAGTACTTGAAAACTTGAGAAAAAGAATTATTCCGGATATGAAATCACTAATTCCAACTTAAATTTTAAACTGGGGAAAGCTGAGTCCATAACCATGTTGCCTACCCTTAAATTTCAAGCCTCTTCTGATAAATCTGCTCAATTTCTCCCATTAGTCAAGGAGGTCCATAACCTCCAGACATGAAAACGTACATATTGCTCATGACCAGCGACCTAGAAGTGAGAGAACGTGACATAGAGAAGTCCCCACCCAAGGGTGGGTGGTGACAATGTAAGTGAAGAGAGAAGAAAAAAACTCTGATAAAGTTGTAAATAATCTTCCAGAAGGCACAGCAAGTCCATATTATGCTATAGAAACAGTAAAGAGTGAACAAATGTTTCCTTGCCCCCTTTACTCTGTTCCCTGCCTTTTCCTCTTCTGTAGTCCCCTGCCTTTTTTCCATTTGGGTTCTATAAGGGAAGGAAGGGAGAATGGGACCTTTGTGAAGCTCAGTGGTGACAACAGTGTTGGTCAATTGATGGCCTGCCCAAGAGTCGCTTAAGCAAGGCAAGAGCAGGGAATGTATGGCAAGTTAATTTGGCAGGTAAGTTTTGGAGGAAAAATTTGGAGAGCAATATTCCTCTAACCAGATGTTGGAAGTCAATTTACCCATTTTTCTTCTGTAGTACATTTTCCCCCTTGTTCTTCCTCCCTAGTCAGCCAAAGTAAACAGAATCTGGATGTAAAAGATCTATGTGAGGCAGAGTTTTAAAGAGGCCCATTTATCATACACCTTAAAAGCAACTGGGAAGTGGAGAAGTAAAGGGCTCAAATGCATGACCCTAGCAGCTGTGGGTCTCCATGTGCTGCAACTTTCCCCAACAAAAGAATAGTTGCAGAGGTTCTCACCTCTTCTTGACCCAGCTGCTCACTTGCTGAATTCACCTGCCACTTTCACTGACCTAAGAATGACCCACATCCTCAACTACGTAGCACACAGAGAGACTCCAAACAGATAAATAAGATAATGATTATAAAGCACTGAGCACAGGGCCTCACTCGTAGTAAGCACTCAGTAAATGTTCACTGCTGTTGTGGCCATTCTTGTCACCATTTCTGTCCTCCTCCTCTTCCTCTTGCCCTTCCTCCTGTCTTTATCATCATCTCCAACCAGCAATCTGGCTGCTAGGTCACATTTTGTGTCCCAGTTTTGTTATCAAGAATGAATGAATGAATGAATGAATGAATGAATGGAGTTAAATCCTATTATAGTCATTCAAATATCTCTAGGGCCTTTGACGAGTAAGTAGAATGAATTTGGGGAGTAGTTCAGTGTTCCACAGACCCACAATGATCTCTTTCCCTAACCAAACTTATTTTCTGGGAAGATACAGTGTACTGAATATTTTGAACCAATATATGACTATTTGAAATCACACATCTTAATGATAAATTTTCACTTTCATGGTGTATATTACCGTTTTAGTGACCACTTTTGACAAATAAAAGTATGAATTACCTTGCATTTAATATCTTTTTATACTATTTTAACTTTCTAACATTATGCAAGTAATATTTAATTGCATTCTCCACTGTTTTTTTTGCATTCCCTTTCTCTCGGGCTGGAGATTATCTCCTTGTAATTTTCTTCAGAGGTCTAGGAATGGTTAAACTTCTTGCATTTTTTTCCTGAAAATATATTTTTATTCTACCTCTTGAATGACAGTTTAGCTAGGTATAGAATTCTAGCTTTTATAAGTTAGGAATTGCATTTGGCTACATGAATAGCAATTTGGTCAATAAGGCTGGCATGGGAGGCAAGCCTCCCAAATCTCTCTTTTTTGTTTTTTTTTGTTTTGTTTAGTTTTGTTTTTCATGTAATAGGAAGCTGGAGATGGGAAGTCTTAGGTTATTGCAGTTGCTCAGGAAAGTCATCAAAAATTCCTTCTACTTTACTAGTCTACCATGCTCGCCATGTGGTTTTAGTTTTCATTGTCACAAATGGTTCATATATCTATAGTCATTAAGTCTATGTTCTAGGCAGGAAGAAGGGGATAGGATAAGGACAAGGACAACATGTGCAAGTCAGCTATATCTGTCCCTTTTTTACTAGGAACACAGTAGACTTCCATGGACTACCACCCAAATAACTTTCTGTTTATATTTTTGTGTGTCATGGCCAATCCTAGTTGGGGAGTTTAGGGAAGTGAGTATTTTAAGTGGGTACATTGATGGTTTTAAGTAATTTTGGAGTTTTGTTAGTTAGCAAGAAGTTAGACTAACATAGAGACTATGCAGAAAACTAGCAGTGTTTACCACACAGATTCACAATTATTTCCTTTCTGTATAAGATATTGCTCCATATTTTTCTTTTATCTAGTATTTGTAGATGGGAAATCTAATGTTGGTCTTTTTCTTTAAGTCCTCTTCTAATTGTTCTATTGATTCTGTAGTCTTTTATAAATTCTTCTATTTGTTGATGTTATTGCTTCTCTCTCACAATGTTGACTATGTCAAATATTGGGGGATTCTCCCTTGAGTGCTTATTTCTGTATTGAGATCCCTGGTTAGTCTGTTGGTTGTGCTGCTGATTGATTTGAACTTCCGTGGTAATTTAGGGATCAGGAAGGCCTGCTCTAGCAGGGGCACCTTCCATAAAGTGAAACCCTGTACTTTCTGGAAGTTGCAAGCCAGGTGAGGCTCTGCAAATTATCTTTTTCCTAAGATCCTACAGTCACTTCTCATTTATGAGTCAATACATCTGTTACTACTTGTGTAGAGAAGCAAAGTGCAGGTGTAAGCCCACCTGGCCCCTCCTCCTGATGTCTTGTAACTAACTACTCTCCCGGTAGCTCTTTGTTACATTCTATTCCCAGCTTCTGTCACCTCCAGGCAGGGAACTTGTACATTGCAGCTTTGTCCTATGCTTGTCCTGGCCTCCAGCCTCTCTTTCTGGCTGATGTGCCCTCTGCTGTTTTCCATTTGCATTCTTTTAGGATTTGTCACAGTTTCTGGTTCCCTGATAGTTTTGTCTCTTTTATTCCAAGGAAGATAATGCATATGCATTTATTTCCATGAATTTGGTGTGAGAAGAGGGAGTTTACATTTTATATTTCTCCTCGAAATATAAACTCGAAAACTAAAGACTTTTTAAATGTACTATGAAACACATTTATATTTATTCTTTTACAAAATTTTCTCTGTTATCCTATGAAGTAGGTTGTGCAGTTATTCTGAGACCCAATTCACAGATGGGGAAACTAGAGAGTAAGGCAGGAAGAATAACCCCCTTCATCTAAGAAATACTTTTCTGTTTACAAAGCACTTTTGTTTTTATAATTTCATTGCTATATCTCCTTCTGATTAGATTTTCACTCCTGAATTCTACTTATTGCACCATTAGGGAAACTTGAAAGGCAAAAAATCAATTCTTTCTTTCCTGAGTGATACATCTGGGGTACCTAACCAGCACTTTAAACCATGTGGTATACCAGACCAAGTCTGACTCACAGCCTTCTGTTAGGCATGGTGTTCTTGCTTCTGCATGGAAATTTCTACCTTGATCACTCCAGTGTCTTCTAAACCCTCTAATTTTACTTCTCCTGTGTTTCCAGTCCCTCTCTCCCGGCTAAAAAGAGTTCAGAAATATAAGTGGCCTTTGGGTTTGGTACATGGAACCAGAGTTTTAATAGCACAAAATTCATGACCTAACTAATAGAGTCAGAAATGAATACAATCCTATCCTTTAAAAAGTTAAAAGGAAGAAATTCAGAAATTCAAGGAAACTAATAACTGTTGTTAATCCCAAGGGATAAAAGTGATGTTAGAGAATTAAAATCAGAGCCAAAGAGTGAAAAGCTAGCAGAACAGGAATTAGCAAAGAGCAACAAAGAGAAGAAGAAGAAGAAGAAAGAAGAAGAAGAAGAAGAAGAAGAAGGAAGAAGAAGAAGAAGAAGAAGAAGAAGAAGAAGAAGAAGAAGAAGA
>NC_058407.1:107314098-107440363 GCF_002201575.2 Neomonachus schauinslandi | reverse complement strand
GAAGAAGAAGAAGAAGAAGAAGAAGAAGAAGAAGAAGAAGAAGAAGAAGAAGAAGAAGAAGAAGAAGAAGAAGAAAGAAGAAAAAGAAGAAGAAGAAGAAGAGCAACAACAACAACAACAACAGGAAGAAGAGAAGGAGGAGCAGGAGCAAGAGGAGGGGAAGAACACAACCACCACCACCATCACTATGACCATGGAGTAAGGGCCCTAAGTAATTTTCTCAAAGTGGATTGTAGTACATGGGGCTCATATGTTCTGGCTCCTGGTGACCTGGTCTGTGGGTGGGTTATGTCTCTGTGAAGATGCAGGGTTAGAGTGAGCACTCCTCTCCTTTTCTCATGCCCTATCTCTCCATCAGACAAAATAAGCTACTCTGATGAATTCAAGAGATTAATACAACTAATTTCAGGTCCCAGAAAAATCTCTTTAATTCACTAATGAAATTTGGGGGTTTTGTAAGAATGCTGAAGTAGGTCTTTTGGAAGATGTAATAGATAACAGCTCATATTCTTTAGAAATTTGGAATTACTTTGTCCAAGGTGAAACTAACCAAGACCAACAGTGATTATTTCCAACTATGCTAGGTCCCCCACAACTAAGTGAAGATGATGTGTGTTTAGCCCATGATAAATTAATGGAAGATATGTCTACTTGGCTATAAATACCTGTTTCAACATAGAACAACCAATATCAGATGTAATAATGATTAGTGGGAAGAAAAATATTAGCACTTTAGAAGCTTTGATAATACTACAAGGTAGATACTGACAGGCAGAGTATATTTTCCCAGTTTCACCGTGAGAGCTGTTTCATCTTAATTATTACAGACAAAAGCCTAATGAACCCAAGGGGTAGAAGACTGACATAACATGCTGTGTTCCTAGCATATTCTCTACTAATGATGCTTACTCATAAATCTTGCCATCTTTCCTGGTACACATGACTCTTACCTTCAACCAGATCTAGCAAAAAAGTTTACCTCCTAAGAGCTTGTTTTTCTAACTCCTAGGTCTTAATATTCCTGTGGCATCCTGAGCTGCAGAGCAAGCAAATGGAAATTAAGGTGACAAAAACACACTCCAAAGTAGAAAACTCTATTCTCTAGATCCCTGCAAAATCACCCAGCTGCGATCCAGAGAGATGCCCATTTTGCATATTCCCTCAGGTATACTCTAGCACCACCAGCTTTGTTATGAAATGACCTCATTTTTCCTGCAGGTTCCGGAGGGGAGAGCCTGAAATGACCCAAGGGATAGACTAATGGTCCCAGGAAGAATGTTTAAAGGGATTGAGGTTGCTCCCCAAGCTTACTTAAATTTCATCTTCTTCATAAAAACTTATCTGACTACCCAACTGAGGATGCTTTTCCAGTTCTCTGAATTCCTAAAATCTTTAGAATATATTGCATATTCTGATTTTTAGCTTATATCCCTAAGTACTTTTTTTCTTTGGTGTTAGCCCAGAACCTTTCTCTCCCCACTCCCAGAGGATCATCTTTCCATGCTTAGGGACCATGAGCCCCAGCTCTCAGGGCTGCAGAGTACCCAGAACACTGGGCAGAGGGACTTAGTGAACACTGGTTCACTTGACCTCAGAAAAATGATCTTAATGGTCCTCAAGCCAAAAAGCTTTTATTTAAAGGAAACGGAACCATTTTTAAAATCCACAGAATACTAAACAAAAGGAGTTTGCCATAAATCCAAGCAGGTCCAGACTACATGCAAAAGACTTCCGCAGCTGTGGATGGTGCAAATAGGAATGCTGTGTTCCACAGCATGCTGGTGACTAATGGGATATTAACTGAAGGTTTCTGGGGGAGGTAGGAAGCTATTCCCTAATTCTGTTGATATAAACCTACCTAAATCACAGTGTGGAAGTATAAAGGGGACATTAAAATAAATGTTTAGCAAACAAATTCAGCAGAAAGGTTTTTTTTAAATATATATAAAGCAACATTATTGAGGTTGCTTTACAATAAAATGGACCTACAATAAAATGGACCCATTTAAAGTAAGTTCAGTAAGTTTGGACAAATGTAAGCGTTCATGTATCCAACACCCCAATTAAGATATAGAACATTGTTGAAGTTCTCAAAGATCTCTTCTTTTGCAGTCAACTCCAACTTGCCCTTTACCTCCAGCTGCAGGCAACAACTGAGGTGTTTTCTGTCTCTATAGATTAGTCTGCTTTTTTCTAGAATTTCATATGAATTGAATCATACAGTACATGCTTTTTTGTGCAAGACTTCTTTCTTTCAGCACAATGTTTCTGAGACTTACCCATATCATCGTATGTATCAGTAGTCTGTGCCTTTTTATAGCTGAGTGGTATAACATTGCATGAATGTACCACATTCTGTTTATCTGTTCACAGTTGATGAGCATTTGAGTGGTTTAGTTTTTGTCTATTAGGAATAAAGCTGTGATGAACATATGTGTTCAAGTCTTTGTTTCATTTGTCTTGGATAAATACCTAGGATACAACTGCTGGGTGCTTGGTAAGTATATTTGCAACTATCAATCTGTTTTTCAAAGTGGTTAGACAATTTAGATCTATCTCTACTATCAATATATGAGCATTTCATTTGCTCCACATTCTCACTTATATTTAGTATTGCCAATCTTTTTAATATTAGCCATTCTAGTATGTATGCAGTGGTATCTCATTGTGTTTTAATTTTTGTTTACTGATGACTAGCAATGTTGAACATCTTTCATATTTGTTGTCCACTTATCTTATTTTTTAAGTGTCTGTTCAAGTCTTTGCCCCTTTTTAAGTTTGATCACTTGCTTTGTTATTATTGTATTGTATAAGTACTTTATATATTTTGAATGCAACTTGTTTAAGAAATATAGGCATTGCAGACATTTTTTCCCAGTCTCCTTGCTTTTTCATTTGCTTAGTAGTGTCTTTTGAAGCATAAGTATTTTTTAATTTTAATGAATTCCAGGTGTTTTTTTTTAATAGTTAGTGTCTCTTTGTATCCTATCTAAAAAATCTTTTCTTAGTCCAAATTCACAAAAATACTTACATGTTCTTTTGGGTCAGTGGACAACAAAATTTTTCTGTAAATGGTGCAAAAAAATATTTTGGGCTTTAAGAAACAAATGGTTGCTATTACAACTATTCAGTTCTGCCTTGTACCACAAAAACATCCTTTCACTATATCTAACAAATGGGAATGGGTAGATTTGGCCAGTGGGCAACAGTTTGCCAACCCCTATTTTAGAAATTTTATAGATTTACTTTTATATTTAGGTCTATGATCCACTTCCAATTAGTTTTGGAATATGATGTGAGTCAAGGATTGAGAATTTTTTTTTTTTTTACATTTTACCATACATATATCCAGACATTCCAGCAGCATTTTTTGAGAAGACTATTCTTTCCATTAAAAGAATCATAAATCATGATCAAGATGGATTTATCTCTTGGATGCAAGGATGGCTCAGCATATGCAAATCAGAAAATGTGATACATTGCTTTAACAGAATCAAGAATAAAAATAACATCATTATCTCAATATATGCAGAAAAAGAACTTGACAAAATTCAACATTCTTTCATGATAAAAATTCTCAACAATTAGGTATAGAAGGAACCTTCTGCAATATTTTAAAGGTCATATATGACAAGCCCACAGCTAACATCATATTCAATGATGAAAAGCTGAAAGCTTTTTTTCTAAGATCAGGAACAAGACAAGGATATCCACTCTCACCACCTCTATTTAACACAGTACTAGAAGTTCTAGCCAAGGCAATTAGGAAAGGAAAGGAAATAAAATATATCCAAATAGGAAAGGAAGAAGTAAAATTGTCTCTTTGCAGCTGATGATCTTATATATCGAAAACCTCAAAGACTCCACCAGAAGAGTGTTAGAACTAATAAACAAACAAACAGAAATTAAATATACAAAATTAATACATAAAAATCATTTGCATTTCTGTATTATAAAAAGAAAAATAAATCAATATTTGATGATAACAAAAAAAATCATTTGCATTTCTATACACTAACAATGAACTATTTGAAGGAGAAATAAAGAAAAAAGCAATCCCATTTACAATACCATCAAACACAATAAAATACTTAGGAATAAATTTAACCAAGGAGGTGAAAGACTGGTATACTGAAACCTATAAAACACTCATGAAAGTAATTGAGGAAGACAGAACTAAATGGAAAGATATCCCAGGACTATGAATTGGAAGAACTAATATTGTCATAATGTCTATACTATCCAAAGTGGTCTATAGAATCAATGCAATCTTTATCAAAATTCCATTGGCATTTTTCACAAAAATAGAAAAAAAAATCCTAAAAGTCTTATCCACACAAGACCCTAAATAACCAAAACAATTTTGAGAAAAAACAAGGCTGGAGGCATCATCGTTTCTGATTTCAAATTACACTACAAAGTTACAGTAATCAAAATATTATAATACTGATATTTAAAGAAGACACAAGGACCAATGGAATAAAATAGAATCCAAATATAAACCCACATTACAGCCAACTAATCTTTGATGAGCGTGCCAAGAATATACAATGGGGAAAGGATGGTCCCTTCAATACATGCTATTGAGAAAACTGAATAGTCACAAGCAAAAGGATGAAATTGGACCCTTATTTTACATCACTGTGTTGGAGGAGGGCTGTAGCTGGTGTATTGAATTAAGAATATGCAGATTATGACCTCCTAAATAAGGAAGCACAAGCTACCCACATGGGGTCAACAGGTAGCTCCCTCAGCATCTGAGGACCCTGTGATGATTTTGATTGAAGGCATAGTTTCAATACACTCACACAAAGGAAGTAAAGTCACAAGATTTATTACTTACAGATTCCAGAAACGGGGTGGAGGGATTTGGGGGGGCACAGTGAACCAAGGAAAGGGCAAACTTCCATCCCAGGTAACCAGTAAGCAGGAGAGATCAGGGTAGTACACACCTATTACTTATGAGGTGGTTGGGGCAAAGGTCACTAATTTTTCATGGGCTCAGCTCTAAGCAGTTATTTTAAAAAGGTAACCTGGGAAAATCAAAGTGAGAACTTGGGGCAGGAACTCTAAGCTCAGGTCTTTATCTAAATGTTTGGCCTCTGGGTGTGAGTCGGGTTTTCATATTGTAAAATGCCTTGGCAGCAACTCAAAATAGCTGTTTTCTCATTACAACTAATCACAAAAAATAACTCAAAATGTATTAAAGACTTAAATGTAAGACCTAAAATCATAAAACTCCTAGAAGAAAACATAGAGAAAAAGCTCCTTGACCTTGGTCTTGACAATGATTTTCTTGGATATGACACTGAAGCAGAAGCAACAAAAGTGAAAATAAAGTAGGACTACATCAAACTAAAATGCTTCAGCACAGCAAAGGAAACAATCAACAAAATGAAAAGGAAACCTACTGAATGGGAGAAAATATTTGCAAACAATATATCTGATAAAGGGTTAAAATCTAAAATATATAAGGAACTTTTATAACTCCATAGCAAAAAACAACCTGATTTAAAAATGGGCAAAGGACTTGAATAGACATTTTTTTGCAGAAGACATACAAATGACCAATAGGTACATGAAAGATGCTCAACATCACTAATCATCAAAGCAGTCATGAGATATCACCTCAGACCTGTTAGTATGACTTTTATAAAAAAGACAAGAGATAGGGGGTGCCTGGGTGGCTCAGTCGTTAAGTGTCTGCCTTCGGCTCAGGTCATGATCCCAGAGCCCTGGGATCAAGCCCCGCATCGGGCTCCTCGCTATGTGGGAGGCCTGCTTCCCCTTCTCCCACTCCCCCTGCCTGTGTTCCCTCTCTCGCTGCATCTATCTCTGTCAAATGAATAAAAAAAAAAAAAAGACAAGAGATAGTGTGTTGGTGAGAATGTGGAGGAAAGGGAACCCTTGTGCCTTGTTGGTAGAAAGTAAATTGGCACGGCCATTAAGAAAAAGAGTGTGGAGGACCTCAAAAAATTAAAAATAGAACTACCATATGATCCAGCAATCCCACTTCTGGGTATATATCTGAAGGAAACAAAATGATTATCTCAAAGAGATATCTGCACTCCCGTATTTATTGCAGCATTATTCACAATAGCCAAGAAATGAAAACAACCTGTGTCTGTTAGTGGATGAATGAATAAAAATAATGTGGTATGGATTTTGATTCAGTCATGAGAAAGAAGGAATCTTGACATTTGCAACAACATAGATGGACCTAGAGGACAGTATGGTAAGTAAAATTAGCCGGAAAAGACAAATTCTGTATGATGTCACTTTTTTGTGGAATCTAAAACAAAAAACAAAAACACAACTCAAACTCATATAGAAACCAAGTATAATGGTGGTTTCCAGGGGTGGGGGTGGGAGTGTAAGGGAAATGGGGAGATGCTGATCAAAAGGTATAAACTTTCAGTTATAAGATGAATAAGCTCTGGGGTTCTAACATACAGCATGGTGAATATAGTTAATAATACTGTATTGTGTACTTGAAATTTGCTAAGAGAGTAAACCTAAACATTCTCACCCCCTGTTCCCCCATACACCAATGGTAATTATGTGAGGTAACAGATGTGTTTACTTGATCGTGGCAATCATTTCACAAACTATACATATCAAATCATGTTGTATACTTTAAATATATACAATTTGTCAGTTATAACTCAATAAAGCTGGAAAACAAATTTTAAAATGAATGAACACACAATATATATGTTTTTATAACAGACTCCTTTCCCCACTGAATGACCTTGACACCTCTTTCAAAATCAGTTAACCACAGAAGGGTGGGTATATTTCTGGAATTTCTATTCTGTTCCAAAACACATGTTTATTTTTATGTCAATACCCCACTGTCTTGATGACCGTAGCTTTACAGTAACTCTTGAAATCTGATATTATATGTTCTTCAACTTTATTCTTTTTTTAACTATTTTGGCCTTCACACTTACTTTGCTTTTATAATATTTTATATAATTTTAGAACCAGCTTGCCTACTGGGATTTTGATTGAGATTGCATTGAATCTATTGAAAAATATAGAGAGAATTGTCATTTAGACAATATTAAATCTTCCAATTTATGAACATAGTATATCTTTCTATTTGTTTAGGTTTTGTTTACTTTCTCTCAGGTTTGTTTTATAGTATTTCATCTATAGGTCTTAAGCATATTTGTTAAATTTGCCTCTAAGTATTTCATATTTTGGATACTATTATAATGTATTTTCTTATTTCAATTTCCAGTTGTTCAATCCAGTTGTTTATGATATAGAAATAAATTTGTTTTTTTATGTTGATCTTATTTTCTGTGAACATACTAAATTCACCTTTTTAATTCTATTAGTTTTTTTTTTAGATTCATAAGGATATTTCACATACACAGTTATATTTTCTATAAATTAAAAGTTTACTTCTTCATTTTTACCTTGTCAACTTTTTTTTTTCCTCTTGCCTTATAGTTCTGCCTAGGATTTTTACTATATAGTGTTGAAAATAAATGGTGAGTGGACATTCTTATCTTGTTCTTGATCCTAGGTGGAAGACATTCAGCTTTTTCCAAAAAGTATTATGTTAACTCTAGATTTTTCATAGACACCATTTATCAGGTTTTGAAGTATGTTTCTATTCCTAGTTTGCTGAAAGATTTTATTCTTTTTAATCATGAATTGTTTTGTTAGATGAATCTTGTACATCTATTAAGATGATAATATGTTTTAAAATCTTTCAATTTGGTAAATTATATCAATTGATTTCCAAATGTTAAATCAGTCTTGCATTCATGGAGTAAATCCCACATAGTCATAGAATATTATTCTTTTTTAAATTGTGCTAGAATCTAGTTACTAATATTTCCTAAGGGTTTTTGCATTTATGTATGAGGGACATTGATTTATAGTTTTCTTTTCTTGTAATACCATCTATTTTAGGTCTTAGGATAATTCTGAGTTCATAAAATGAGTTTTGACAGATTTTCTCATCTTCTATTTTCTGAACAATTTTTGTGTAGGATGGATATTATTTCTCCCTTAAATGTTGCATAGATTCCATCAGTAAAACCACCTCCCTGGAGTTTATCTTGTGGAAAATGTATAAATATGACATTAATTTATTTAATAGATATGAGGACATTCAGATGTTTCTACCTTTTTAAAATCAGTTTTGTTAATTTGTATTTTTCAAGGAATTTTTTCCATTACATCTTGGTCAGAAGCGAACAAAGAGACAGATTGTAAATATTTTAGGCTTTGTTGGCCATACAGTCTGTCACAATAAATTAACTCCGCCACTGTAACATGAAAGCAATCACAGACAATACATATACAAATGGGTATGGGTGTGTTCCAATAAAACTTTATTTAGTAGTAGGTCAGATTTGGCATATTGCTGTAGTTTGCCAACACATTTCAAATTTTAGCAAGAGTTTTATGTAATATTCCCTCATTATTCTCTTAATGTCTGTAGTATCTAGAATTATGTCCCCTCTTTATTCATAATATTGGTAATTCTCCTTTTATCTTAAATAGTCAAGCTAGTCAATCAATCAATTTTATTGATTTTTTTGCTTGTTTTTTATAAACAACTATCTTTGGATCTCATTGATTTCATTGATTTTTTTTTTCTGTTTTTATTTTTTATTTCACTGGAATCTGCTCTTTTCTTTACTATGTCATTGCTTCCTTCTATTTGCCCTGGACTTAACTTGCTCTTCTTTTTCTAGCATATTAAGGTGAAAGTTCAATCATTGACTTTGTTCTTGTTTAATATCAGCAATTTAAACCTTTAAGTCTTCTTGTAAACACTGATTTAGTTGCATTCTACATTTTTTTGGTTTTTATTTCAATCTAATTAAAAAAATTTTCTATCTTCTTTTGTAATTTTTTCTTTGATTTATGAGTTATTTCAAAGTTTGTTGTTTAATTTTCAAATATTTAGAGAATACTTTAGATGTCTTTCTAATACAGAGTTCTAATTTAATTCTAATGTGGTCAAAAACATTCTCTGTATGATCCCAATCCTTTAAATTTATTGAGAAATTTTGGTCCAGCATTTGGTCAGCCACTGAG
The DNA here is from genome assembly GCF_002201575.2 of Neomonachus schauinslandi. Lineage (NCBI taxonomy): Eukaryota > Metazoa > Chordata > Mammalia > Carnivora > Phocidae > Neomonachus > Neomonachus schauinslandi. The sequence continues at coordinate 107,431,297 of NC_058407.1, read as the reverse complement.
GAATGTTCCACATGCACTTAAAAAAAAAAAAAAAACCACGTATATTCTGCTCTACATGGGTAGAGTGTGCTAAAAATATAAAATGGGTCAAGTTAATTGGCATTAATCCTTACAGATTTTTTTGTGTATTTGTTATAGAACAAGCAGGGCAAAATCCCCAACTGTATTTACCAATTTGTCCATTATTCTTTTTAGTTCAGTAAAAATTGGCTCTATCTACTCAAAGCTGTCATTAGGTAAATACACAGCTATAATGATTGTATTTTCTTTTTTTTTTTTTTTAAGTTTATTAAGTGATAGTACAGAGCTTCCAAAAAGGGAGGGAACTCAAGAGGGTTGCCCTAATGATTATATTTTCTTAAACAATTTTTTATCATTATGAAATGTCACTCTTTATCCTTGGTAATATTCTTTCTTTTGAAGTTCGTTTTATCTAATGTTAATATATCCATTCCAGTATTATGATTGTTGTTTGAGTTGTCTTTCATTTTCTGTCATTTTACATTTATCCAATTGTGAAGCATGTTTCTTATTAACAGCATAGAGTTGGGTTTTGCTTTTTAATCAAGGCTGATACTCTCTACCTTTTAATTTAAATACTTTATAGCATTTACATTTTATATAACATAGATCTAGTCTGATTTAAATATGCCATATGGCTATATATTTTCTATTTATTGTATTTGTTTTATTGTCCCTTTTCCTCTTTTCCTGCCTTTTTTTGAATTGAGTATTTTTAGCATTTCATTACATCTCCACTATTCGCTTTTTGGCTATATTTTGTATATTTTTTTAATTTTTTGTAATTCCTTTATACAACTTTATTCTCACTCTATCTTGAGATAATAACATATACATTTTACTTCTACATACGTTATAAACCCTACTTTTTTTGCTTTTTTAAATTTTTTCCTTTAACCAATCAATTATCTTTTTGAATGGCAGGACAGCTTTTCATTCCTAACATAAATTCCAACTGTCATAATATACAATGATTTTTATATTTTGTTATATCCAACTTGCTAAAATAGTAAATATATTATTAGAATTTTTATAGTAAAATAGCATAATCTATCACTAGACTTAAAGTTAGGAGACTAACTGACTGGTTCCAGGTCTACAAATAGGTCACTGGGAAACTTTAGGCAAGTCACTTAACTCCTTTACTTTCTCTAGGCTTTTGATAAGAACATACGTTCTTATCAAAAAGCTGGTTTCACCCTGCAGTGTCTGTGGTCATTTAAAAAGGATACTGCATTAACATTTGTCATGGTACAGACTGGTTTGCTTCCACACTTCAGAGAGGACTTCAGCATTAGCTGGAGTTTTTAAAATGTTAAAAAATAGTTCCTGACAGAAGAGAAATCTTATATTTTAGGGGAAGAAGAGTAGCTCCAGGAGTTTATTATCTCCCTTCAATTTTTAATTGAGCCATAACTTCCCTGCAGTAAAAAGCACAAATCTTCAGTGAACAGTTTCATCACTATTAGGAACTAAATATTTGTGTCCACCAAAAATTCATATGTTGAAATCCTGACTCCCAAAATGATGGTTTTAGAAGGTGGGGTCTTTGGAAAGTAATTGAGTCATGAGGGTGGTACCCACATGGGTGGGATTAGTGCCCCTATGAAAAGAAACATGAGAGAGCTTGCTTCCTCTCAGCTCTCTGCCAGATGAGGATGCAGCAAAAAGATGGCCAACTGCAAATCAAAAAGCAGCCTCTCACCAGAACTGAATCTGTTGGCAGCGTGATCTTGGGCTTCCCAGCCTCCAGAACTTGGAGAAATAAATTTCTGTTGTTTAAGCCATCCATCCTATGGCAATTTACAGCAGCCCAAACTGACCAAGAGAGTTCTGATGAATGTGTATGTTCATGTAACTCACAGTCCTATCTCTCTATTGTACATTTCTAATACTCCAGAAAAATTCCTTCATGATCCTTTTCAGTTAATTCTCTCTCCCCAGAAGTAACCACTTTTCGGACTTCTGTCACTGTTTATTTGTTTCACCTGCCCTAGAACTTCATCTAAAGGGAACTATGCAGTAAGTACTTTTTTGTGTCTGGCATCTTTCACTCAGCATGTTTCTTTCTTTCTTTTTTTAATTCTACCATTTTTTAATTTAAATTCGATTAACATACAGTGTATTATTAGTTTCAGAGATAGAGTCAGTGATTCATCAGTCTTATATAATACCCAGTGTTCATTAAATCATGTGCCCTCCATAATGTCCATCCCATAGTTACCCCATCCCCTCACCCCCCTCCCCTCCAGCAACGCTCACTTTGTTCCTATGATTAAGAGTCTCTTATGGTTTATCTCCCTCTATGATTTCATCTTGTTTTATTCTTCCCCCTTTCCCTATTGTATTCTGTTTTGTTTCTTAAATTCCACATATAAGTGAGCTCATATGATAATTGTCTTTCTCTGATTGATTTATTTCACTTAGCATAAAACCTTCTAGTTCCAGCCACATCATTGCAAATGGCAAGATTTCTTTTTTTTTTTTTTTTTTTTTTTGATGGCTGAGTAATATCCCATTGTGTATATATACCACATCTTCTTTATCCATTCATCTGTCGAGGGACATCTGGGCTCTTTCCATAGTTTGGCTATTGTGGACATTGCTGCTATAAACATTGGGGTGCACGTGCCCCTTCGGATCACTACATTTGTATCTTTGGGGTAAATACCTAGTAGTGCAATTGTCAGCATGTTTCTGACATACATTTATGTTGTTACTTGGATCAGTAGTTTGTTCCTCTTTATTGCTGAGTAATACTTCATTATAATACTATACCAAAGCTTGTTCACCCATTCTCATGCTGATGGACACCTGTGTGCTTTCTAGGTTTTCTTCTTCTTTTTTTTTATTATGTTATGTTAATCACCATACATTACATCATTAGTTTTTGATGTAGTGTTCCATGATTCATTGTTTGCGCATAACACCCAGTGCTCCATGCAGAACGTGCCCTCCTTAATGCCACCACCAGCCTAACCCATCCCCCCAGCCCTCTCCCCTCTAAAACCCTCAGTTTGTTTCTCAGAGTCCATAGTCTCTCATGGTTTGTCTCCCCTTCCGATTCCCCCCCTTCATTCTTCCCCTCCTGCTATCTTCTCTTTTTTTTTTTTTAACATATAATGTATTATTTGTTTCAGAGGTACAGGTCTGTGTTTCAAGAGACTTACACAATTCACAGCACTCACCATAGCACATACCCTCCCCAATGTCTATCATCCAGCCATCCCATCCCTCCCACCCCCCACCACTCCAGCAACCCTCAGTTTGTTTCCTGAGATTAAGAATTCCTCATATCAGTGAGGTCATATGATACATGTCTTTCTCTGATTGACTTAATTCGTTCAGCATAATACCCTCCAGTTCCATCCATATCATTGCAAATGGCAAGATTTCATTCCTTTTAGTGGAATATATATATATATATATATATATATATATATATATACAACATCTTCTTTATCCAGTCATCTGTTAGTGGACATCATGGCTCTTTCCACAGTTTGGCTATTGTGGACATTGCTGCTATAAACATCGGGGTGCAAGTACCCCTTCGGATCCCTACATTTGTATCTTTGGGGTAAATACCCAGTAGTGCAATTGCTGGATCGTATGGTAGCTCTATCTTCAACTTTTTGAGGAACCTCCGTACTGTTTTCCAGAGTGGCTGCAGCAGCTTGCATTCCCACCAACAGTGTAGGAGGGTTCCCCTTTCTCCGCATCCCCGCCAACATCTGTCATTTCCTGACTTGTTAATTTTTGCCATCCTGACTGGTGTGAGGTGATATCTCATTGAGGTTTTGATTTGAATTTCCCTAATGCCGAGCGATGTTGAGCACATTTTCATGTGTCTGTTGGCCGTTTGGATGTCTTCTTTGGAAAAATGTCTGCTCATGTCTTCTCTCCATTTCTTGATTGGATCATTTGTTCTTTGGGTGTTCAGTTTGATAAGTTCTTTATAGATTTTGGATACTAGCCCTTTATCTGATATGTCATTTGTAAATATCTTCTCCCATTCTGTTGATTGTCTTTTGGTTTTGTTGACTGTTTCTTTTGCCGTGCTTCCTGATAAAGTCCCAATAGTTCATTTTTTCCTTGCTTCCCTTGCCCTTGGCGATGTTTCTAGAAGAAGTTGCTGCAGCTGAGGTCGAAGACGTTGCTGCCTGTGTTCTCCTTTAGGATTTTGATGGACTCCTGTCTCACATTTAGGTCTTTCAACCACTTGGAGTCTATTTGTGTGTGTGGTGTTAAGGAAATGGTCCAGTTTCATTCTTCTGCATGTGGCTGTCCAATTTTCCCAACACCATTTGTTGAAGAGACTGTCTTTTTTCCATTGGACATTCTTTCCTGCTTTGTCGAAGATTAGGTGACCATAAAGTTGAGGGTCCATTTCTGGGCTCTCTATTCTGTTCCGTTGATCTATGTGTCTGTTTTTGTGCCAGTACCATACTGTCTTGATGATGACAACTTTGTAATAGAGCTGGAAGTCCGGAATTGTGATGCCTCCAGCTTTGCTTTGCTTTTTCAACATTTCTCTGGCCATTCGGGGTTTTTTCTGGTTCCATACAAATTTTAGGATTATTTGTTCCATTTCTTTGAAAAAAGTTGATAGTATTTTGATAGGGATTGCTTTGAATGTGTAGATTGCTCTAGGTAGCATTGACATCTTCACAATATTTGTTCTTCCAATCCATGAGCATGGAACATTTTTCCATTTCTTTGTGTCTTCCTCAATTTCTTTCATAAGTATTTTATAGTTTTCTGAGTATAGATCCTTTTGCTCTTTGGTTAGATTTATTCCTAGGTATCTTATGGTTTGGGGTGCAGTTGTAAATGGGATCGACTCCTTCATTTCTCTTTCTTCTGTCTTGTTGTTGATGTATAGGAATGCCACTGATTTTTGTGCATTGATTTTATATCCTGCCACTTTACTGAATTCCTGTATGAGTTCTAGCAGTTTTGGGGTGGAGTCTTTGGGGTTTTCCACGTAAAGTATAATATCATCTGCAAAGAGTGAGAGTTTGACTTCTTCTTTGCCAATTTGGATGCCTTTTATTTCTTTTTGTTGTCTCATTGCTGTGGCTAGGACTTCTAATACTATGTTGAATAGCAGTGGTGATAGTGGACATCCCTGCCGTGTTCCTGACCCTAGGGGGAAAGCTCTCAGTTTTTCCCCATTGAGAATGATATTCATTGTGGGTTTTTCATAGATGGCTTTTATGATATTGAGGTATGTACCCTCTATCCCTATACTCTGAAGAGTTTTGATCAAGAAAGGATGCTGTACTTTGTCAAAAGCTTTTTCTGCATCAGTTGAGAGGACCATATGGTTCTTCTCTCTAATCTTACTAATGTGTTCTATCACATTGATTGATTTGTGGATGTTGAACCAACCTTGCAGCCCAGGGATAAATCCCACTTGGTCATGGTGAATAATCCTTTTAATGTACTGTTGGATCCTATTGGCTAGTATTTTGGTGAGAATTTTTTCATCCATGTTCATCAAGGATATTGGTCTGTAATTCTCCTTTTTGATGGGGTCTTTGTCTGGGTTGGGGATCAAGGTAATGGTGGCCTCATAAAACGAGTTTGGAAGTTTTCCTTCCATTTCTATTTTTTGGAACAGTTTCAGAAGAATAGGTATTAATTCTTCTTGAAATGTTTGGTAGAATTCCCCTGGGAAGCCATCTGGCCCTGGGCTTTTTTGGGGGGGGGGAAATTTTTTATTACTGCTTCAATTTCTTTAGTGGTTATAGGTCTGTTCAGGTTTTCTATTTCTTCCTGATTCAGTTTTGGTAGTTGATACATCTCTAGGAATGCATCCATTTCTTCCAGATTATCTCATTTGCTGGCATATAGTTGCTCATAATATGTTCTTATAATTGTTTGTATTTCTTTGGTGTTGGTTGTGATCTCTCCTCTTTCATTCATCATTTTGTTGATTTGGGTCATTTCTCTTTTTGATAAGTCTGGCCAGGGGTTTATCAATCTTGTTAATTCTTTCAAAGAACCAGCTCCTAGTTTCGTTGATCTGTTCTACTGTTCTTTTGGTTTCTATTTCATTGATTTCTGCTCTGATCTTTATTATTTCTCTTCTCCTACTGGGGTTAGGCTTTATTTGCTGTTCTTTCTCCAGCTCCTTTAGGTGTAGGGTTAGGTTGTGTATTTGAGAGCTTCCTTGTTTCTTGAGAAAGGCTTGTATTGCTATATACTTTCCTCTTAGGACTGCCTTTGCTGCATCCCAAAGAATTTGAATAGTTGTGTTTTCATTTTCATTGGTTTCCATGAATTTTTTAAATTCTTTAATTTCCTGGTTGACCCATTCATTCTTTAGTAGGATGCTCTTTAGCCTCCATGTACTTGAGTTCTTTCCGACTTTCCTCTTGTGATTGAGTTCTAGTTTCAAAGCATTGTGGTCTGAAAATAGGCAGGGAATGATCCCAGTCTTTTGGTACTGGCTGAGACCTGATTTGTGACCTAGGATGTGATCTGTTCTGGAGAATGTTCCATGGACACTAGAGAAGAATGTGTATTCTGTTGCTTTGGGATGGAATGTTCTGAATATATCTGTGAAGTCCATTTGGTCCAGTGTGTCATTTAAAGTCTTTATTTCCTTGTTGATCTTTTGCTTAGACGATCTGTCCATTTCAGTGGGGGGGGGGTGTTAAAGTCCCCTACTATTATTGTATTGTTGTCAATGTGTTTCTTTGCTTTTGTTATTAATTGGCTTATATAAGTGGCTGCTCCCATGTTAGGGGCATAGATAATTACTATTGTTAGATCTTCTTGTTGGATAGACCCTTTAAGTAAGATATAGTGTCCTTCCTCATCTCTTATTACAGTCTTGGGTTTAAAATCTAATTTGTCTGATATAAGGATTGCCACCCCAGCTTTCTTTTGGTGTCCATTAGCATGGTAAATGGTTTTCCACCCCCTCACTTTCAATCTGAGGGTGTCTTTGGGTCTAAAATGAATCTCTTGCAGACAGCATATCGATGGGTCTTGTTTTTTAATCCAATCTGATAGCCTGTGTCTTTTGATTGGGGCATTTAGCCCATTTACATTGAGGGTAACTATTGAAAGATATGAATTTAGTGCCATTGTATTGCCTGTAAGGTGACTATTACTGTACATTGTCTGTGTTCCTTTCTGGTCTATGTTACTTTTAGGCTCTCTCTTTGCTTAGAGGACCCCTTTCAATATTTCTTGCAGGGCTGGTTTCGTGTTTGCAAATTTCTTTAGTTTTTGTTTGTCCTGGAAGCTCTTTATCTCTCCTTCTATTTTCAATGACAGCCTAGCTGGATATAGTATTCTTAGCTGCATATTTTTCTCATTTAGTGCTCTATCCTTTCTCGCCTGCCAGGTCTCTGTGGATAGGTCTGTTGCCAATCTAATGTTTCTACCATTGTAGGTTACATATCTCTTCTCCTGAGCTGCTTTCAGGATTTTCTCTTTGTTTCTGAGACTCGTAAGTTTTACTATTAGATGTCAGGGTGTTGACCTATTTTTATTCATTTTGAGAGGGGTTCTCTGTGACTCCTGGATTTTGATGCCTGTTTCCTTCCCCAAATTAAGGAAGTTCTCTGCTATAATTTGCTCCAATATACCTTCTGCCCTCTCTCTCTTTCTTCTTCTTCTGGGATCCCAATTATTCCAATGTTGTTTTGTCTTATGGTATCACTTATCTCTTGAATTCTGCCCTCGTGATCCAGTAGTTGTTTATCTCTCTTTTTATCAGCTTCTTTATTCTCCATCATTTGGTCTTCTGTATCACTAATTCTCTCTTCTGCCTCATTTATCCTAGCAGTTAGAGCCTCCATTTTTTATTGCACCTCAAAATTAATAGCCTTTTTGATTTTGACTTGGTTAGATTTTAGTTCTTTTATTTCTCCAGAAAGGGTTTCTCTAATAACTTCCATGCTTTTTTCAAGCCCAGCTAGTATCTTTAAAATCATCATTCTGAACTCTAGTTCTGACATCTTACTAATGTCCGTATTGATTAGGTCCCTGGCAGTCAGTACTGCCTGTTGTTCTTTTTGTTGAGGTGATTTTTTCCATCTTGTCATTTTGTCCAGAGGAGAAGAGATGAATGAGAGAACAAAATATTAACAGGGTAACAACGTCCCCAGAAAATATACACTAAACAAATCAGAAAAGACCTGAAACTGGGGGAAAAGAAAGGGAAAGAAAGAAAAAAGAAAAAGATAAAAACAAAAACAAGACAAAGCAAAAAAACAGAATATGATCAAATATGATCAGGCTGATGCATAGATCAGTGCCACACACTAAATTTTGGGTGTATTTTGTTCTGTTAGAAGAAAGTGCCTCCCAAAATTTTAAAGAAAGAAAAACTTATATATGTACAAAAATAAGGGTTAATACAATGAAGGGAGGGAATATGACTGTAAAGATGAAAATTATAAAAGATTTTATAAAAGGAATTGATAAGAAGTTGGTTGAAAAAAGAAAGAAGAGGATTAAAAAAAAAGGGGAGAGAATGTGATTAGGCAGGATACTAGAACAAAGCCATACATTAGAGATTTAGGGTATATTTTGATCTGTTAGAAGAAACTGTATCCCAAAGTTTTAGAGAGAGAACAGCTTATATATATATACCAAAAATAAGGGTAATTACTATGAAGAGATAGAATATGACTCTAAAAATGAAAAATAAAGATTTTTTAAAAACGGGATTGATAAGATGTTGGTTGAAAAAGGGAAAAAGAAAAATTCAAAAAAAAATTAACTTTGAAAGACTAAAGAATCATGGTAAAAAAAACCCATGAATTCTATGTGCAGTATTCCCCTAGTGCTGGAGTTCTGCCGTTCTCATTGATCGGAAAACTTCGTCTTGGCTGGCTGTTCTTGCTGATCTTCTGGGGGAGGGGCCTGTTGCCGTGGTACCCAAATGTCTTTGCTGGAGGCAGAATTGCCCCACCCTTGCTGTCCTGGGCTAAGTAATCTGCTCAGGTTTGCTCTCAGGAGCTTTTGTTCCCTGCAAGCTTTCCGTACAGCTTTGGAGGACGAGAGTAAAAATGGCGGCCTCCCAATCTCCACCCCAAAGGGGCCAGGAACTCGGGGCCCCACTCCTCAGTGAGCCCCCAGAGAAAAGCAGTCAATCACTTCCGTCTCCCTGGTCTCCCCTGCACTCCGTGCTCACCCGGCCTGTGACTGAGCATTTCTATCTCTGGCATCCAACCCTGTGTGGAGTCTTCAAATCCAGCAGACCCCTGTGGTGCACTCCCATGCCCCTCCTCCCAGGGGAGGAAGGGGAGTCTCCCCGGATCTGCCACTTGTTGGGTCCCCGCTGGAGCAGTGGACTGACTGTGCCGCGGATCATGGTTTATGGCAACCCTGAGCTGAGAGCCCACAACCCGGCTCCGTCTCTGCAGCCAGCTTCCCTGCTCCGATACCTGGGAGCTCTGCCACACTCAGGCACCCCGGTCTTTCTGTGACCCCGAGGGCCCTGAGACCACACTGTCCTGTGAGGGTTCCACCCCTGCTTAGCCACTGAAGTGACATCCCTCAGTGGAGCAGACTTCTACAAGTTCCGATTTTGTGCTCTGCTGCTCTATCACTTGCCAGAAGCGGCCGAGGGAGGCCCCCTCCCCCGCCGTCTGTCCTCCCGAATATCGCCTCGGATTCACTTCTCCGCACGTCCTACCTTCCAGAAAGTGGTCACTTTTCTGTTCAGAGAGTTGCTGCTATTCTTTTCTTCAATCTCCTGTTGAGTCTTAGGTGTTCAGAATGGTTTGATCCCTATCCAGCTGAATTCCTGAGACCAGACGAAATCCAGGTCTCCTACTCCTCTGCCGTCTTGCTCCTCCCTCCTGCTTTCTAGGTTTTCTTATTGATAATGTTATTTGAATAAGTTGCTATGACATTCTTGCATAAGGCTTTTTTTTTTTTTTTTTTTATGTCTTTTTTTTTTTTTTTGGATAAACTTCAGGAGTAGAATTGCAGGGTCATAAATAGAGGTATGATTAATTTTTTTGAGTGACTATCAACAATTTTACAAAGTAGGCATAGCATTTTACACACCTGCCAGCAATGTAGGAGAGTTCTGGTAGCTCCATATCCTCACCAATATTCAGGGTTGTCAGTATTTTTTTTTTTTCATTTTAGACATTCCAGGAGGTGGGTTCTGATATCTCATTGTGGATTTAATTTGCCTTCCCATGATGATTCCTAATATTGAGCACATTTTCATGTGTTTTTTTTGACTTTGTATAGCTTCTTTTGTGAAGTGTTTGTTCGAATATTTGCCCATCCTTTTTTTAAAGATTGATTGATTTTAGAAAGAGCACAAGCAGAGGGAAGGGCAGAGGGAAGGGCAGAGGGAGAGAGAATCCTCTCTCTCTCTAAAATAAATAAATAATTTTTTTTTTAAGAATATTTTAGGGGCTAGCTAAAATAGCTACTCCCTGGAACTTTTCCATCGTTACCACCACGTTCTCTCTTGGATGGGGCTTCTTGATGAAAATGAAGCAAAGCCAGGCTCCCCTGGGAATGCCTATCAGGGTACCACATCTGTCTCCCTGTTGCTTGAGTATCAGAGTACTCCAGTGTAAAAGCAAAGAGGAATTTACAAAGGACTTGAGTCAATAAGAAGGTGCAGTTTTTACCGCCTCAACTTCCTTGCTCCAAAAGTTGTCTCACAAACTTGACCCTCACACCAGCTTACCACTCTCCTCCCCCTTGTTATTCCTTCTAGAACAGTTGCCTCCTCATACCATCTTGTCACCATGGACCACTTGTTCCTCCTTGCTTGACCTTGAACCAGTCTTTCCCCTCAGACTTACCCTATCAGATCAGAACTTTCAAAGGGAATTTTCAAAAGGAAATTTGAAAGAAGTTCACAAACTTAAAATCAAATGTTCTCTATGTGAGAAAGATCCTTCCCTAAACTGACTTCAGGATCCCTTTTTTGGGCTTTCCCAGCCTTTCCTGCCCTTTGGAGAAACTCCTCAAGTTCAGGCCTAGGGATGTTCTTCTCCTGCTCCTGGTTCATTCCCCCTTCCCTGTTGGCACTGGCCTGTGCATGATGAAGTTAGGTTCCCCCACTCCTGCTTCTAATACCAGCTCTCATACTTCTTAGCCTGAGCTCCGGGTGTGTATAATCCGGCCGTGAGTACAAGATGCTGAATATAAATGTGCCTTCAGAAGCCCAGCTGCCTGACCACCCTCTCCCACTGAACACTGATCCACAGGCTTCTTCCTCCTGCCTAAGGTTTTCAATTGCTCAGACAATTAAGAAGATATTTATTAAAGAGGTCTGCAGTGTCTAGATTTAAGTTGTTGTTTCCTAAACAGTGGCCACTAAATGAGCAGCTGTGCTCGTTTGGATCTGATTGCTCCACACATTTCCTATTCTATTCATTAAGGGGTGAATCATGTGTTTATTAGTTGAAGCACACCCCCTGAAGTGTGTTCATATTATTAGTCCCATCTGAGAGAAAAGGAAACTGACAGTTAAGTGAAAGGACGTCATAAAAAGGCCTCCTATTTGCGCAATACTCTATACTCACTCTTGCATTGCCTCATCTGGTTTTCATGTAGACCCTACTCGCTAGGTGAGTCCCTTGCTATTCCTTCCACTGCAACAGATGAAGAGACAGGGAAGGCCTGGGCTAAGCATTCCGCCCAAGGTTCCCTGGAAGATCAGCGGTGGGGCAGAAACAAGAATGCTGGCCTCCTGCTTCCTGGCTCAGCCATCCCTCCACCCCCACAGGCTCTTAAATTAGAGTGAGTCAGTGGGATGGCAGGGCAAGAACAGATTTTGGAGAGAAGACAAGGAGGCACTGACATCAGTGGACTGAAAGGAAGCCAAACCAAGGACACGTCCTAATTGCCCAGAAGGGGATGCAGACTCCATTGAAGGTTCTTTCTAACTTAAAGGCATGTCTTTCACTGCTGAGGCACAGCTCCCAGCCCCAGGGCTTCTCCAACTCTAAAAGATCAGAGGCTATAGAGCCTGTGGCTCAAGCTCTCCTTTCCCACTAGCATCGAAGTTTCACTGGCAGGAAAGCTGCTCCTCTGTGATTTAATATTCTTCTTCCACCTTCTCTTCTCATTTCCGCCTATTGAGTATATTTAGTGGAGCTCATCATGAGAAGAACTCACTGGAATGCAAAATGGCGTCAGATGGGTTGTTCCCTTGGGGAAAGGAATGTCTCTCCTGTTGCTCTTGTACCGACCTAGGTTTTCAGGGAGGGGCTGGTGCCCATTGCTCAAGAGAAGAAAACTAGATTTTTTTTTTTTCCTAATGCTTTTTCAAGCACTGAGAGAAAACTATTTCTCTAGAGAGGAAAAGGGTGATTATTAGTAGAAAGAAAGAAGTGATAGAGAAGCAAGTCCATACATGTCTTGCAAGAAACTGGCTCAGTATTTCCCCTTATTTGCTCCAGTGGAAAGAAAGTTCCAAAGTGGTTCCAAGGTCAGCAACCTGCAGCCCCCTCCTCAACTACTTTGAATGAGATCTTGCAGTTCCTCTTGTTTCGGGATTATGGGCAAAAGGGAAATTGGCATTTAAAACTGACATGAGTGGAATTACATTTCGGGAGAGGCTCAATTAATATTTGTTTCAGGACTAAGATACAAACAGCAAAGGGTTCTCAGTAATAATATTTATAAAAATTATTATTAATAAAGTAGCCACTATGTACTAGGTATTTTACCATATCCATTAAGTAGGTATAAATATTCCTCTTTTACAGATCAAAACAAACACAAACAAACCCAGAAATAATTGCTCAAGCTCAGCAAGGCAAAATGACTTGCCCAAGGCCTAAGGTTGTAAGTAGAGTAACTGGAGTTTTGAATCAACTCTGGCTGGCTCCCCAGACCATAGCCTTTGCTAAATGTTTACATTTTTAGTCCTGTGATCAAAACACATATTATTCTAGCATGACAATTTCAAGGGACCATTGTCCCAGACTAAGGTCATATGACTATTGCACCTCAGTGGGGTCACCATGTATTTCACACATTGAGCCCTCAGAAACTCAGCTATAGCCATTTATCCAAGGGTGACAAAGCACTGGTGAGTTGATTTGCAGTAGCCAAATTTATGAAAGCCTGTTTTTCATATCAGTATACTGGCTGCTTAGTTTTAGCAGGATGACTTCTCCATTCTGAACATATTTAGAAATCCCTTAGAAATATGAATCTAGCACTTGGAGGTAGGTGGTATTGGAGTGGTTAGAAATGGAATATGGGGAAAACAGTTTGGGATAAAAGTACAAGAACTGGCAGAATGGAGCTGGAAATAGAAGAGGAGGTATTGATAGTAGTCAGACCCTGCGGGTGAAAAACCCACCTGACTTGGCAACTATCTGATCTTAGGGGGAAAGAGAAAGAGGAATCAAAGATCTTTGAGGTTCCAGCCTGGCGATGACAAGACAGGTGATTCACTTCAGGAAAGAAACTAATTAGGGCATGAGGTGCATTTAGATTTGAAATGGAGACTTTAAAGTTCAAGTAAATCCAAAAGAAGATGCCAACTTAGCACCTAAAATTGCAGGATTAACTAGGGTAAAAAAAAAACAAAGTTTTGTGGTTTTTTAGGGTTTTGGGGGAGCACTGTAAATATGTAAACTAAAATTTTCCTGGGGGCAGGAATTATGGCCATCCTGTTATCCTACTATGCAGACCCTGTGCCAACCCCGTTCTCAGCTCCCTAGACGCTGCTGTGATCTCACGTGATGGAAATTTAACAAGCTTTGGTTGATTGATATAGTAAAGCATGTTTACTGTGGTCCCTTCCCAGCACTAGAGAAGCACTGTCTGTCTATTTAGGACTGTCATTTTGTTCTTTTTGAGAGGATGTTTCCCTACTCAGCGTGGATACTGAGCAGTTGCTCTAGGGCCCACCTATAGGCTTCTCTCTATCCCATCAGGGGCGGGAAAAGAAACCCTCGAAGAGGTGGATGCAGCCAGCTGATGTATTTGGTTGGAATTCCAGGGACTATAACTTTAGGCACAGCTGGGAGAAGAAAAGAGTTTTAAATACTGTGGGAAGAGGAGAGGACTCTTTTCCCACACTGGAGCTTCCAAACAACCTGGAAATGTCCGTAGGCCAGGCATCTTGCCATAGACAGTATGAGTCAGGTTCCCTGAGGCTCTCAGACTACACGTCCAAAAGCCTGGTTTGGCCCATTCTCCTTTCTAATCCACTTGAGATGCCTGAGAGCAAAATCTCACCAGGGTGGAAAACAATAAGGATTCAGTAGGTGCTTCTACCTAGAAGAGAACTAGAAGTCTTTCTCATGACCATAATTTCTAAGGACCATCACTTAGTCAGAAATGCTCCCAGGACCTCCAAACACATTATTCTTTCTCCTTGTTAAAAAAATTATTGTTATAAGTAATAATAATATAATTATTATGTCTTATTAATAATAGTAATCTAATAATAGCAATAGTTCACACTTAATATGTGCCAGGCACTTTATAGTCATCATCAAATTTAATCTTCATGACACTTTTCCATAATTATTTTCACTAGGTATTTTTTATCCCTATTTTGTTTACTATTTTGTAATCCTAGACTCTCAGAAGGGAGAGCTATTTAGAGACTAACCAGGCTAGACTGAGTCATGAACTTGGCTGTCCATGTTATTCCAAGAATAGGCCTGTCTGATTTCCACTTTTTCCAACTTCCTTTAACTTATTTCTCAGTTTTACCTTGGATTCTTTATCTCTTGGAATGCCTGCCACTATCTTCATCTCCTCTACTGTCAAGTGACACCTAAATCCTGCATCCCAAAGGCCACAAGATTCTGAGAGTCCTTTTTGTCCAGGTAAAAACATTAAACTTATGTATTTCTATTAATCTTATCTGGTGTGCACCAGAAACCACCACTTTATTATAATGAGTGAGCTAATAGTTCCTCCAGATTATTTTGAATTAAAAAACAAGTTTGTCTACTCACAGAAGCACCCTCACTTGCTCTACCTGGACATCACTATTGAGCTCTGGAAGTTCATATTCTGCTCCATCAATCTCTACCTTGCAAGGGTCAGTGATAATCTAGCCACTCAACAAAGAACAAATGCTGGCATTGAAAAGTATACTGCATGAAAGTACTCAAACTCTAGACTCAGAATCTCTTCCAGAATTATAAGGACTCTATTAAATAACATAAGAACAAAGAATTTGAAATTTCACATCAAAAATGTTTGCTTAGACCAGATCTGTGTATTTCCTAATATAGGTGGAGTTGGCAGTTCTGGATTGTGAGTTTAATGTGATCCAGGTGGGCTTTTACCTGCAAACACTTGGCGCATAGACACCTGGGTCGTGGCTTATGTAGGTAATCTGTGTTAAAGGATTAATTGGCAGGTGGCATGAGCAGCCCCCTACCTCCACAGTGGGTACCACTGTGGGACTTCTTGAAATGGAATGCAAAGAACAAACCTCCATGAGCATGAACTATATACCTTCTTTTGCAAGTTGACCTGAAAGAGGCTAGTGTGTCATGCATCAGATTGTGACAGCTCTTCACCTGCGCTGAGTGAGTCAAGAATGGCCACAACCCACACTGGCAGTGAACTTCCATTTCTCGAGCACTGAATCCAAAAACTCCGATAGGCATTCCTTTTACTCCCAAATTCCTTGCCAATCTTGGTCCGTTGAACCACATTGATCTATTCAGTGTCTGGTCCTTTTTCTACTAGACTGCTGGAACTTGCAGAGGTAACTAAAGAATGTTATAACTAATTTTATGTTGGTTTTGGTGCATTTTAGTTGAAGAAATGTGAAGTCCTACTGCAGATATTTTATTCTGTACTTGGAAATCACGGGGGAGTCCACTAATATGCAAATCACCATGGCCAACTTTGTGTCCTAAAGCCATGTGACCTGCAAGAAGAAGGACAAACTACCTAGGCATAATTTTCTAAGAGGCATTAACTCAACCTCATCCCAGACCTTGAGGGTTAGGAGTAACATTAAGAGTGTCCAGCTTTCTGGAAAAACTAGTCCCTGCCTCGCAACAAGATCCACTCATGCTTAGCTTATTTACATCTGACTTTTATTTTTTCAAGTATTCACAATTAAACCACTTTTAAGAGCATTATTCAAATATTTTTCAATCTATGGTGGTTTCCGTGTTTTTCATCTCCATTTTGCCCATTTTCTCTGCTGCAGAACAAAGGGAGACTTGAAGGGAGACAGATGGGGCAAACATGTGGAAGGTGGGGGCTGCTTTAAATGACAGCTCTGGGGAAGGACAAAAATGGGCTCTCCTCATTATGTTCATGGACCACTAACTATGAAGAAATCAAGCTGCTTTAGGACTCCAACACTTATGGTAGCTCATATTGCATTGGGAGAAAATGTTAACATTAATAGGTTAAATAAGAAAAGTGTCCAAGATCAACATATTCGAGGCCAGTATAAATACTAGCATATACATTCAGATATGCAATTACACCATCCTCATGAACACACAGGAAAAGAAAATTCCAATTTGCACAGCTGTGAGGTTTCTTTCGGTTGCCAGCAATTTTGAGAGTGTATTGAAATTTTCAAATTAACTGGGGACATTTTACTCAATTTTATCTCCCAGTGCCTTTGTGTCACTTTTTCTTCAAGGTCTGTGCATTTTACTGATTGAAATGCTCAAACACTTATTCATTTATCCATTTCAAAGGAACAGATCATCATTATGAATTTTTTTTGAAAGAATAGTGTCAGAACTTTCTAATATTCCTTTCTGTTTCTTCTCTCCATGTCCTTTGCCTCTTCATAACCCTTCATTCCCTTTATCTCCACGCTCTTCCCCTCCTGGCCCTTGTCTATTACTTCTATGGGAAACTTGCTCAACATCTGGAGGGTCTCTCCTTATTCCTAAAGCATTTGATGGAGAACCAGCTTCCTAAAGTTAGAGCAAAATTCCCTGCGCATGCCTGGGCCTGGGACAGGGTGCAGGAAAAGAGGAAACGTTGGTATATGATCTTAAAATTCAAATGCCGTTCAGTAGAGCCTACCATCTGAGCTAGTTGCAAACGGTAAATAAACCCAGCTTGTAACTTAATGATCCTTGTGTTTGTGTGTCTGTGAATACATTAAGAGCTCTCAAAGAAAAAATTGTGTAATCATAAATAAAAGATAGCAGTGACTCATAAGCAGTCACACAGAAACAGGACTCAATTCTCCCAATCTATCAGTGTGGATATTAACATGGGTTCTTTCCCCTTTCAGCTTGCTTGGCAGCATGAAACCCACTCTCGATGCAGTAGCACGGGGAGAGTTTCAAGGGCCTTCATTACATATTGTCTCCCCTGCAAAAATCATCTGCTTTACTTGGAATTGATTTCAAAACCAGACTCATGTGGTGCCTGCTATACCACAATAAACAAATAAATTAGCTGCTGTGATATGGAAATTTACATGATTCAGTGTACTTAAAAACTGTGAACTGTGAACTTATTAATTGAAAACCACAGGACAATAATCAGCATGTCCTTCAGTGGAAAAACGAATCTCTTGTTAAAGTGAATTTGTAAGGCAATAAAGATGTATTTTTCAAATAAACCTATGCCTCAAGCCACTTGATGTGATATTTTTAACTTTATCTTTCGGCAGCCCATGCTTTGTTTGTGGACTACATATTGATTTGTTTCCTGAAAACGTGTAGTATAACTCTACATCCCCACATGGATTTTTTTTCACTGCTCCATGCAGGTTATATTCATTCCAGTCAATCTTGTTTTTCTGCCTCCTGTTTAGAGAACTTTAATTAAAATGGTCTGCTAAAGCTTGAATCTCTTAAAGGGAGAGCTTGGAATCCCAAACTGCGTTTTCATCACAGAACTCCCAAGGAACATACGCCTTCCCCCTCGAGCATATGTTCCAAGGGGAATGTTTGTCTAGAAGCTACTAGGTGCCCTGAGGACCGAAACATAACAAACTCTTCAGTGATTTTTATATCCAGGCAATTAATCAGGCAAATTCCTGAGGTTCGGCCAGTCAGAGCTGGCCGACCCACAATCCTTTATGTCCCCCATTTGATCTCAGAGAAGAGGTCAGGCTAAGAATGATGTGTCTGTTCACTGTACAATGGGCGGATCCCATGGCCTCTTGGAGCTCATCTTCTAAAACTGTCACGCTATCACTGAGCTGTTGGACCAACTGAGCTGTTGGACATCATGATGGTGTTCTGTCTACTTTGAGAACAAGGGGTCCTGAATGGCAATGTCATGTGATGATAAAAAACATGAAATCTGGCTGAGACTATTTAGATAAAAATTTAGATTTAAGATTTTTAAAACGTCTTTGTTTTACCAACGTTACTGTTTCCTCTAAGTATCATATGGAAATCTTCTCCTTAAGGCTCAGTCTTTTCCTCTGTATTTTACTTTCCTGGTTGACTTATCATGAGCCACTTGTGAGGTGGAAAAGCCATCTGTTGTTCTTGATATCTTCCTTCCCACAGAATTAATCCAGAGAGCGTGTGAGTGTTTCAGAGAGGCCTCGGTGCCATGAGCCCTCAGATCTCTCCTGGGACAGAGTAGTACATTTCCCCCACCTGTAGTCTTCCTGTTAGCTACAGTTTCTGGCTTCAACAGCAACTCTGCATGAATGGCAATGTTCAGGGTTGAAAATCAGACCACTTTTTAAAGAAGGCATTAATGAAGTACCGCAATCACATGCATGGCTCATTAGAGCCTTGAATATCAAAAGCGACTATAATATACTCAACCCATCAAAGACAATGCTTTTAAATATTCTGATTTTTAAATATGCCTCCCACACTCACATGCTAAAACAAACAAAAACTCCATATGGACTGAGCATTATAAATACATAACTCTTATGCGTGCTCATTCTTGCTTTCCCTCTCTGAAGAAAACCTTAACAAAAATATATTTTCATATTATAAAACTGAATAGAAAGAATGGAAAGTTCTCTTTCAGATGCCAGTCAGATATGATTTTTTGTTAAAATGACCCCAACTTCTTTGACACTACTTCCATTGAGAGATGGGATGTAAATCCTCTTCCCTTGAATCTGGGGCAGGCTTGGAACTGTTTCAATCAATAGAGTGGAGTGACGTGCTGTGACTTCGGGGCCAGGTTGGAGAAGGCCATGCAACTTCCCTCCTGGTGCTCTTGGAACTTTCTCTCCCTGGATGCTTTATCTTGGACCCAGCCCCATGCTGTGAGAAGCCAGAGCTACACAGAGATGCCACATGTCAGTGCTCTGGGGGCTGCCCCAGCTGAGCCCATGTGTCTGACGTGTGAGTGAGGAAGCGTCCAGATGATTTCAGCCCCCAGCTTTTTGAGTCACCGGCAGCCATTCGCATCTTCCCAGCTGAGGCCCCCAACACCGCAGAGCAGAAA
Source organism: Neomonachus schauinslandi (assembly GCF_002201575.2). Taxonomy (NCBI): domain Eukaryota; kingdom Metazoa; phylum Chordata; class Mammalia; order Carnivora; family Phocidae; genus Neomonachus; species Neomonachus schauinslandi. Next base: position 107,411,929 of record NC_058407.1, on the reverse strand, counting down.
CAAGCCACCCTGCTGTGCCCTGTCCAAATTCCTGAGCCATCATCAGTGAGTATCGATAAAATGGTTGCTGTTTGGGGTCACTACTTTTACAGATAACTGGAACATAAGAAATAACAGAGGACCATTTTATACATAACAAAAATGACAACAAAAAGATGGCTTAATATATTCCAGCCAAATTATTTGAAAGGGAGAAAAAGACTCAGAATCCATTGTCATATGCTGAATGGTAGATTCAGTGACTTCGGTGAAGACATGGAGGGTGGCTTTATTTGCTCTGCAGCTCACACAAGGTATAGCAGGATAGAAAAATGTAGGATTATGGAACCAGCTCAATAAGGTCTTGACAGACCGATGTGATGAACCACATCTCACCAGATGAAATATAACAGAGATAAATGTAAAATTTCCCATCTCTGTTAAAAAATAAATAACCTGAACAATGTGGTATGAGGAAGATGTCACTTAGTACCAGCAAAAAAATAAAAGGTTTGTATGTTGAGAATAAGCTTCGTATGAATCAAGAGCACAAGGAGGTTGCCTTGAAAAATAAAGTGGTATGAGGCCACATTAATAGGAAGGGAGTAACCAGTATAAAGAATCGGATGGGGCACCAGATGGTCCTCCTCTGCTTTCTGGAATCTGGGAGTTCATTCTGGCCATTTCTCTTCAAGACCAACTATAGCATGCACCACGGTGTTGAGGGTACTTGTGGAAACATGTTTCAAGGGGAATGGATGAAGAATCTGGGGTATATACTTGGAAAAGAGAAGGTACATGGGTTTCCTAATGACTATCTTCAACTTTATGGGAGCAAGTAAAGGAGCAGAGGATGAGAATCCTTCTGTGCAATCCCAAGGATAGGACCAGGAACATTATGGGTGGAAAGTCCAGGGAGCTTCACTGTATCAACATAAAGAACTTGACATAGTCAAAGTCATCCAAAGCTAGAACTAAGTGCCAAGAATGGCAGTGACTACTTCAAAATAAAAATGTATTCTTGGCAGAGATGGTAGAGAGGGAATTAAAGAACCAAATAATTTTAATAGTCATTTAACTATTGAGGTTCTCGGATTCTTTTGACGATCATTTATAGTTCAACTCATTTGAACAAAATGTCATTTAATCACTCACACTTGTCCACTTACTCAACAATGGTTAAATGCCAATGAGTCAGGTACTGGGGTTGGGGCATGTAGGGGATGGAAGAATGACTAAAATCTCACCCTACCCTCCAAAATCTCCTGGTATGGTGAATGGCTTGAGACAAATATGGGAGTTAAAAGTTGAAAAGGACACCTGCAAAGAGGGAGAGTCAAACTGCTTTTGGTCACATGTAGGGTACAGGGCAATGATACCGAAATTTTTTTACTGCTGCATTTTAATGGGACGCTGAGATAGACACTGATAGACTACATAAATATGAATCTCACCATCAGTTTCGGGCTCAATGTTTGGGTTCTGTTTGAGAAATATATGAAATCTATGTTGACATTTTGTTTTCGAAGCACTCCTTCAGAGTTCCCCAATTCCCAAATTTTCTGATTCTGATCCCTTGAACAGGAGACTTCAGCAATAGGAGGTAGTAATGAATTGGAATGGTTATTTAGTGTGTGCATAGTAAGGAGACATGAATAGAAAAGTAGGACAGCCTCTGGGGCGTTCAAACCAAACACAAAGATGACAACATTTATTACCACGCTAACAATGTGCCATTAATTGTAACCATCACCTTAATGATAATTATGTCAGTTTGCCCACAAGAGCTCTCAGGATCATATAAATTTAGGAAACTTATTTAAGGTGAGTTTAGTTTTGAATATATTGTCTGCTTTCTTATTGCTGCAGCGAAATCTCATTTTCCCCGCTCCCAAGTGCAGACTACTGGGTGCTTTGACAGTTGACATCAGGGCTCTCCGTTGGCCAGTTGTCAGAGGTGCCTCTCCCCTGGAGGCAGCATGCATTATGGAAGTGACACATATGTGCTGCTTTTCAGAGTGCTGCAGCCAAGGCAGGCAGAACTGCGAGTCAGCTGCCTGGGCTTTCCAGTGCAACCAGCTGCTGCACACTGAGCACCCCAGCTCTTCATCTGAAAGGAGAACAAAGAGTGGCAGGGAGGATACTGGGGCCATCTTAGCTCCGGGTTCAGAGATTTTCGGGGTTAGTTCATTCCACTCCTCAGCCACAGTTGGAATCAGCTACTATTGCTGAAAGGAGTGATCTCTCCTTCTGGGAGACTCAGAATTCTTTCTATGAACGAGTTCTCTGTATATTGAATAAGTTTGGAATCCCCATAACAGCTCAGGAGTCAGTCAGAGCCCTGCCCTCCGCAGTCTTTAGAACATTTGGGAAGAAGATCATTTGTCCACTCCCTCACCTCCAGTCTCCTCCATTGAGGCTAAACACCCCTAGTCTCTTTTATCACCTCTTACATGGCCTATTTCCATCTTCTCTTTCTCCCCGTTGCCCACTTGAGCACTTCCTGATTGATCACGTGCCTCTGCATATAGTTTCCGGACTTCAGCCCAATACTGCAGATGAATTTACCCTTGTCAGGGAATGACCTCCTTCCATGGGGCCCATCCTTCCTAGCTGTGACATATCTATCTTCTGTGTCTCTATCCCATGCCTACTTAAGGCCAAGAACAGGTCCCTACAGGGCCTAGGCAGACAGACAGGTAAACACCTTCTTCCCTGTAGGCATAGACCCATTGTTCAAATGGCATCATTCCACCTAATTTTATTGTCTAAGTCATTAGTTTTCTATCTTCTTCCTAATATTCTTATTTACACATTAACCACTATTAACTGAGTACTGATTCTGTGCCCAGCATGATGCTACACTTTGTTAAAATCTTTGGTGAAACAAATTTACGTCAAGGCTGTGGGACCTTCCTCCTCAAAGGGGAAGTGAGCTGGATCTGATATGGGGGAAACCATGCTGCTCTGCAGGCAGACCACTTCTCAAGTACTCACAAGCCCCCATGTAAAGCCTTTGCCCCTGAGACGCCATGGACCCCTATGAGCTGACCAAAAGGGTTGCCATTACTGCCCTTTCTCATGGTGTTTACCAATCTCTAGCCTCCTGATTCTCAATCTGGAAGTTCTCATGAACTCTGGGATGTGATTCACCTAAGCCTAGGGGTTGGGACCCATTGGAAAGATTACGTGATCTCCTTGCCGAACTACCTTTTCATCTTCCTCAGTTCTTGAAGGAAAATATGGAAGCAAATGGGGCTGGGAGGCTCTGTTCCTTCTGACAGCTGGTAACTTCACCCCATCTGCTTCAATCACGGGGCCTGCTTCCTTTCTGCCTCTCCTCTGAACAGAAGGAAAAGTTGTTTCTGATGCTTTTGGTTTCAGTTTTTCTGACACATGATGCTCTTTGATAATTTTATTGGGTATATCCTGGCTCCCGTATTTTGTACATGTCCTGTTATCAGAGAATACTGTGAACAGCGACAAGGATTTCTTTGGACACTGACTCCTTCCTCTTCTTCCTCAATGTAATCATTTCTGACTTTGTTCTTCGAATTTGGTTTCCTCTTAGACCCTGCCCTCATAATGAGCTATAAATACATTTATAGTCTGTAACCAGAAGGCCATCACATATTTTCTGGGTTTTAATTTTAATTTCAGTGTAGTTAACATACAGTGTTATATTAGTTTCAGGTGTACAATATAGTGATTCAACACTTCCATACATCACCTGGTGCTCATCAAGATAAGTGCACTCTTTCATCCCCATCCCCTATTCACCCATCCTCCTATCATATGGTAACCACCAGTTTCTCCTCTATAGTTAAGAGTCTGTTTCTTAGTGTCTCTCTCTTTTTTTTTTTCTTTGTTCATTTGTTTTGTTTCTTAAACTCCATATATGAGTGAAATCATATCATATTTGTCTTTCTCTGACTGGCTTATTTTGCTTAGCATTATACTCTCTAGCTCCATCCATGTCATTGCAAATGGCAAGATTTCATTATTTTTTCGTGGCTGAATAGTATTCCATTACATATATCATATATATGATGTATGATATATATATGTGTATATATATATACACATATCTCACATCTTCCTTATCCATTCGTTTGTTAATGGACACTTGGGACCCTTCCATAGTTTGGCCATTGCAAACAATGCTGTAGTAAACACAGAGGTACATATATCCCTTTGAATTAGTGTTTTCATATTCTTTGGGTAGATACCCAGTAGTATGATTCCTGGATTATAGGTAGTTCTATTCTTAATTTTTTGAGGACCCTCCATACTGTCTTCCACAGGGGCACAGGTTTGCATTCCCACCAACAATGCATGAGGGTTCCTTCTCCACACCCTCACCAGCACTTGTTGTTTCTTGAGGTTTTGATTTTAGCCATTCTGACAGGTGTGAGGTGGTATCTCATTGTGGCTTTGATTTGTATTTCCCAGGTGATCAGTGATGTTGAGCATCTTTTCATGTTGGCCATCTGGATGTCTTCTTTGGAGAAATGTCTCTTCATGTCTTATATCCATTCTTTAATTGGATTATTTGTTTTTTTTGGTGTTGAGTTGTATAGTTCTTTATATATCACATATTTTCTTGAAGTCTTTGAAATCTGCTTTCCTAAAATCCAATGACTATGCCTAACTGTTGAATATTTAATTTCCTCGCTCCTCTGGACTCCTTCATGATACTTTCACTTAATTCCAGTGTCTCTGTCTTCATTCTCAATAAGATTAGAATAATTCTTGAATAGACTGTATCTTCTGAACCAGGGAATTATCAGCTAGGAAAATCTAGACTTTATCAGACCCCTCCATTGCAGTAATAATAATGGTTAGGTAATTTAATTCTAAAAACCCATTGATGGTGCAGGTAGAAGCATTCCCATTTTATAGATAAAGAACTGAAGTTAGCAAGATTAAATTACTTGCATGGACTCAGGCAGGTTGTTGGGTAGAGACCTGTTCACCAAACCTCTCCTTCTTCTTTCTGGGATTGGCCACATTTCTCAGCCTTCCTTCAAGTTCAAGCCATGGAATGTGCATGGAAGCAATGCATGCCATTCTAGGTCTGACCCATTAAAAAATCTCCCCTCATCTAATCTCCCATGCTCTTTCTTCTTCCACTGGTGTTGTGCAGATGCTCCTGGAAGCCAGATGTGGAATATGGCAGAGCTATGAGAATAAGGAAGTTAGGTTACTAAAGCTGTGCTTGAAAAAAGAGCCTCCTGTTAATTAGGAACACCCTTTTGAACTTAACATAAGTAAGAATGAATTTTTCATAAGCCATTGAGATTTGAGATTTTATCTGCTACTGTCACCAATGTTACCCTAATTAAAGCAGTAAGAGCAGTTAGAACTATCTGGAATGACTATCCATGTTTAGTTATTTAACCTCCAATGCTCAGGTCCTCCCCCCTTAAAGTAGGGATGATAGCAGCATCCACCTCATAGGGTTGCTGTGGGTATCGCATGAGATGATGCTGGGAAGGGCAGAGCAGAGGGCCTGACATTCACTATCCACTCAGTAAACACACTGCAGTGACTAGTATTATCACTACAGTGGACCTCCGTGAAACCATATCAGCCAAACTACTTTGTCATGTCTTTATAGTGACATCATCTATGCCATTTTCCTGGCTGAGTGGTCTACATCATAATCCCAAATTCTTTTCTAATTCTGTTTCCTTTTCCTACACCTAGATGTTCTCCTCTGTGATTCCAGCCTTTGGATAGTATAGTCCTATATAGAAGCATGAGACTTTTGAATTGATTACTATGTGTGTCATTTGTTTATTTCAAGTATACTCTTCCGTCTTTGTCATCATCAAAACTCACATTACAAAATATAATGATAATCTTGGGGTAAAAAAAAATCTGACTGCTTGGCTAAAATTTTCCAGTAACTTTAGTCCAACTTCTAAAACAATCATTCCATTTAAGGGCTGAGATATTCTTTTAAGAGCAGTGCATCTCGGACTGTAATTTGTACATTAATCACCTAGAGATTTTGTCAGGATGCAGATTCTAATTCTGTGGGGCTGGGATGGAGAGAGATTTCGCAGAACCAGCCAGATCCCAGGGATGGGATCTGCAGCTGACATTCACTATCCACTCAGTAAACACACTGCAGTGACTAGTATTATCACTAGTATTATCACTATCACTCAGCAGCTGATGCTGCTGAGCCAGGGCCCCGCCTGAAGTAGCAAGACTCCAGAGTTTTATAAAAATATTCATCAGCCACCTATTAGGTTGCATTTCATTTAATTCATGCCAGGTGATAAACTTATTCTGTGAGAAAGCCAGAGAAAAAGAAAACTAAGCTCTTCAATAAAGAAGAGAAATTAATAGGCCTTTTAGGGCCAGAATAAGAAGTCAATACAGAAAATAGAAATCCATTTTCAAAGGGTTTAAGGAGAAACAACCTCATAGTCTTCTAATATATCACATAAGGAAATAGGGAGATATATTAAGAAAGAGAAGGGCAAGAGGAAAATGTCTTTTATTCGAACAGTAGTTCTCAAATTCTCAAATTTAGCACACATCAGAATCTCCTTAAGGCTTATTAAAGCACACACTGATTATTCTGTGGTCTGGGACTGATAATTTGCATTTCTAACAAGTTCCAAGATAATGCTGCTGGTCAGGGCACCACACTTGGAGGATCTCCGCATGATGGGATGGGGAAAATGGCTGGCAGATGACACCACAAAGTCAGTATATTCTATTTTAGTCTACATGCCGTGAAGCCTTGTGATAGGAGGGAGGAAAATGAGGCAAAAGTGAGAGAAACAGTTAAAATCCATTCCAGGCCCTGACAACTTGAACTACAAATGCTTAAGAACATGTCTAGAGTGATTTCAGGATCACCAGCTATCATTTTAAAGATTTCTTGAAGGGTAAACGATTTGACCAAAGCAGAAATGGAACAACTTAGTTTCTTTTTCTAAATGGAAAAAGGAATGACCCTGAAAAACCCTGGACTTCTAAGTTTAACTTCTCTACATAGGAATCTAAGGGGAAAAGACAGAGGAAATAATCACAAAATCTATTGTCAAGCACCTTGAAGAAAACAGGGCACTGAGTAATAACAAGGATAGCTTTCCAAAGAAAACGTTTTCTCATACGGTTTTAGATTTGGAAAGGATCTTAGAATCACATGACCCGAGCAGCTGATTTTAAAGATAAGAAAACTGATGTACAAAGAGATCTTTTGAGTCCAAGGTCATACAGCTAGTTAACAGCAGATAAATGACCTGGGTCATTCCTGAAGCTACTGTGGGTTCTGCTGCCTTTAACCTGTAGGCTCCATTGTACCTAGTTTTTGAGCCAGTCTGATGAGGGAAGACAGCATATTGGGAGCCCCAACCCGCATCATGGCCAAGTTCAACTGAGGTGCGGTGTGCTGAGTCCTGTTCCCGAGCTTTGTCCTGTATGCCACACGGCCACTCAGACCATTCTAGTCACATGGGACAGAGGTGGCAGAGAGGGGGCTGGCTGGCTGGCCCGGAGAAACACTGGATTGGACTGCCCTGACTTTAATAAGCCCGCTCATTCTGTCTATAAAGTTGACTCATCAATATCTGCAGGAAGAATAGTCTAAAGTACACAGTCATCCAGCTGCCAGTATTAAGTGCCCAGATGTACAGAGGCATTGCATTGGGCACCATGAAGCATCCAAGAGAAAAGGTCTCCTTATTCTCAAATGCTTAGTGGGGACACAGCTACCCCATCAAAGGACGTCCTCGCGTCCATAGAACTGGGCATTTAGGACAATCTTAGACACTCAGAGTACAAGGCAAGGGACGGTAGAGGTCTTCAAGTCCAAAACCTCCAGGTTCCAGGTGAGGAAATGCCAGAGCAGAGAGGTGAGGTGGCCCGCATAAGGTAACAGCTTCTCGGCCAAGAGCTTAGACTAAACTCTGAAGTCCTGGCTCCGGATTCAGAGTTCTTTCTACTTTACTGTCAAGACAGATCTGCTGACTATAAATTAAAGGCCATCCTATTATTGTCAAACCTAGGGAAGGAAAAGGTTGTGGAATATGTGTTTAGATCCCTCTATTCTACGAGTAAAAGAGGTTCTCTAGGGGAAGCACGGTTTCTCAACCTTAGCTGCACTTTAGCATCGCCTGGAGAGTCTAAAACACCAGTGCCCAGCATCCACCTCAGAAATTTGTATTCAGTTAGGTGCAGTCTGAGTATTGGCAGCTTTGAAAGATTCCAGATTCTAATATACACTCAAAGTTGAGAGAATCCTTGCTCCCTAGGAATTACCCTGAGCCCATTTTGACCTAAGAGAGTCAGGCAGCTTCAGAGGTGATGGCGATGTGGCTTCTTCCAAAGAGAACACAGAATCCGGCAAAGGGCTGAGATCCAGAATCTCTGGGTTCCACTCCTGAAGGGGACTGCCAGCTAAGGGCAAGTACAGGCAGACCGAGAGTCCTCCTTCTAATCCCTGAGGTTTCACCTCCCCCTACTATCATTAGTAGCTACTCAAATCCAGCTGCGGCGCAAAGCCCCTTTCCTTGGTTCCTGTGTGTGTGGCTGATAAAAGGCTCTAACTTCCCAAAGGCATGAGTAATATTACAGAGAACGAGGACAGGAGCACAGAGAGTGCCTGGGATATAAATATTCTGGCTTCCAAAGTACCATCTTCAGAGTCTACCTGAGCTAGCTTGCTCCCTGAGATATACAAACACCTTGCCAATCTAGCTGCGTCTATAGGAAAGAGGCCTTGTCCAGGGAAGCCCCCCTTCAATTTTGCCTCTTCTTCCCAGCTGAGACCAAGCTGTACCTGTGACTCTTCAGAGAGCTTTCTGGGCCAATGAAAATGCCCTGAATCCTCCTTTAAGTGGTTGAAATGTAAATAGTTGCATGTGCCCAGTGGCCAACATATTGGACAACGAAGATGCCACCCAAGACACATTCTGCTATGTGCTATCTTACAGGGTCACTCATGTCAAATTCTGTTCTCAGTACTGAAATGAAAAAAAAAAATAGTGCTCTCTTGTGGAATATGTATCAGAAAGATGGGACAGCAAAATACAGTCCATGATTGCAACATAAGCTACAGGCTCTACCGTCCAGTGCAGCCACTGCCCGGGTAAAAAAATGCCTCCCTAGTTTCATCATCGACAATGACCTCTTACAAACCAACACTTTAATTGGACTGGGGGGAAAAGTCAAGTAAAAACATTGCAACAACCACCTTTTATCAACAGTTCCCAGGTCTTCCTGATTTCTTTTGTATCAGATTACTCTGACCATCACATTCCTGTTACATTAGCAATTCCTGATTCCACAAATGCTAGAAATAGACATTCGGGATCCCCAAAACCAAACAAAGCAAAATGCCACAGCTTTGTTTTTAGTAACTTAACCTTTTGAACCTCCTGTAGGTTTCATTCAAACGGGTAACATTAAATTCTCAGCTAATCTGAAAGACAAGGTGAGCAGCATTTAATGCAGACAGTTCAAAAGTAAAGGATTTCTTAAAATCTGCAATTAATATCTGAGTTCATCAAGCCCCTCACAGTTGCCTTGGCCTGAATTGAATTTCCCCACTCCCCTGTTCCCCTCCCTGTGCCTTCCCTCCTCTCAGTCTGAACCCAGACACGGTGCAGAAGGGAGTAAAGCAAGCATGGCCTCTGGCCTCAAATGGCCTGGAGTGGAAAATTCCTTTCACCAGTAACTGTGTGACCTTAGGCAAGGGACTTAGTTCCCTGGTTGCATTTTGTTCTCCTGCTAAACAGGACTAATAACAGCCTCATCCATAGAGCTGTTTAAGAAATAGATGAGTTCATGCCTATAAAATGCTTAGAAAGATGCCTAGTACATACTTATTTCTTAATACATTTAAGCTACGGCTACCAGTAATATTAAATTTTTAGTCAAACGCCCTGACTTCAAGACCCTCCTCTGCAACCCACTAGTTCTGCAACTTTGGTCTCTCCTATATCCCTCCTCTGACTTTCAGTTGATATCTAGTGAAACATGAGAAGACAGCCCTCATTTTCAGAGGATTGTTGTGAAGATCAAATGAAAAAGCATTTAGGAGAGTGACATTAGACAGGAAGTAGAAGTAACTTCCCAAAGGTAAAGAGGAATACTCATATCCATAGGGAAACAGTAGCTCAGCTTTCCAAGAGCCTCAGCAGTGTCAGGGTATCAAGGTCCACACTCTGGCCCCCAGATTGGCAGACTCAGAAGTCTGAGTGGTCAGTGCGTGAGAGCAGATCCCCATCACAGGGGGCCAACTGACTGCAATCAAGTACCTGGGACTAGAGAGTACAAGCAGAATACCAATTTGCTCATTTGTCATTGTAAATATAAGCACCCTCTCAGACAAAAGAGGTCACCTCAGAACATTCTTGCTTTGCACGCACACAGTGAATAAAGCCAGATCAGACTGAGACCTACTTGAAGATCGTGTACTCGAGACAATGGGGTTTTATGGGAGCAGGAGGTGACCCCAGTGTCCCTCTCCAAAAGGATGCCAAGCAGGTGATCAAATTGGTTCCTTCCATGGGCCTGAGCACTCTCCCTCCCATTCATGCTAAAATAAGCACTGCCAAAATCATGCCTCCGAGACTCCTTCCGTCTTCTGTGTTTCTAGAACGCTGCACCGATAAGTGCTGACCAGCATAATGCTTCCATAGAGACACAGGTGCCCGTTTCTATTGTTCTGGTCCTGATGACCGAGAAGTCATTTGGTCCCTTTTCACTTAACCCCACCCTCATCCATTAGATGTTGATGTCATTTTGTGATGCTCATCAGGTAATCTCTTTTCCCTCGTGGCTCTTAGGGACTAATTCTTGAGTCCATTATGACAACAGGCTAACCAAATATGTTATGTTCCTATGTAACTGGTATTTTCAGGTTTTGGTTACCTGATGAAAGAATTTGAAACCAATTTGCTTCCGAGTTGTGTCTGTTTGTTTGCTTTGTGTGCTGGATGTGTTCTCTTTGATCCCCCACATCTACCTTCCATCCTTCTCCACCCTCTATCCTGCCTCAGAAGGCTGATGTATATGGATGATCAATGGACAACCCTATCCTTGGCTTCCAGTTGGGTTTAGCCAGGGAAGAGCCTTGGCAGAAGATAAAAGGGAGGGAGGAGAGTATGCTCAGGTTATTTATTCTCCTCGGCTCCCTTTCTGAGATATTGCCTTGAGCTATTTCTTTTGCTAAGCAAATGCCACCTCTCTCCTCCAGAAAGTTTCCCCTTAAAGAGTCTTAAGAATTCCGGACACCAGACATACAAATGGCTAACAGACACATGAAAAAATGTTCATCATCATTAATCATCAGGGAAATTCAAATCAAAACCATATTGAGATACCACCTTATACCAGTTAGAATGGCAAAAATTGACAAGGCAAGAAACAACAAATGTTGGAGAGGTTGTGGAGAAAGGGGAACCCTCTTACACTGTTGGTGGGAATGCAAGCTGGTACAGCCACTTTGGAAAACAGTGTGGAAGTACCTCAAAAAATTAAAAATAGAGCTACCCTATGACCCAGCAATTGCACTACTGGGTACATACCCCAAAGACACAGATGTAGTGAAAAGAAGGGCCATATGCACCCCAATGTTCATAGCAGCAATGTCCGCAATAGCCAAACTGTGGAAAGAGCCAAGATGCCCTTCAACAGATGAATGGATAAAGAAGATGTGGTCCATATATCCAAGGGAATATTACTCAGCCATCAGAAAGGATGAATACACAACTTTTACATCAACATGGATGGGACTAGAGGAGATTATGCTAAGTGAAATAAGTCAAGCAGAGAAAGTCAATTATCGTATGGTTTCACTTATTTGTGGAACATAAGGAATAGCATGGAAGACATTAGGAGAAGGAAGGGAAAAAGGAAGGGGGGGAATCGTAGGGGGAGACAAACCATGAGAGACTATGGACTCTGAGAAACAAACAGGGTTTTAGAGGGGAGGGGGTGGGGGGATGGGTTAGCCCGGTGATGAGTATTAAAGAGGGCACATACTGCATGGAGCACTGGGTGTTATACGCAAACAATGAATCATGGAACACTACATCAAAAATTAATGATGTAATGTATGGCGACTAACATAACAAAATTAAATTAAATAAAAAACTAATTAATTGATTAATTAAATAAAATAAAGAATCCCGGACACCACTCCCTCCCCTTGTCTCCTCAGCCTTAGTCATGGTAGCTGCTCCGGGGCTATTAACCCCAGGTTACTGCAGTATTCCTTGTCCTTCCCCACATTTTCACAGAGTCCCTTTGTAAATAAACCTTCTTTGAAATTTCCTAATTTGAATGAGCCATCTGTTCCTTGTTGGTATCCTGAATGAAACACTTTGTTTTGGCTCTTAGTGTTGGTGATTTTCCATGTAGGTATGTGGAATTTAGCATTTCGAGTGGGGAGGGAAGGACCTTCCATGGCCGAAACACTTCAGTGGCACGGGAGGCGTGGAGTCTGGGCTGCCTGGTTCAGACCTTGATGGCGCTGCCCGCCACCCGGCTGCTCCACCTGCAGCCCTGTGCCTTCCCGCCTGCCCGGCGCATGAGCAGCAGGGCTGGCCACGCAGGGGAAAGGCTCCGGTACGTAGTGGGCACGGCCCCTCCCCCGTCCAGGAAAGAGCCAGGCCGCTGCAGCACCACGGCGGCAGCAGAATTCACATCCAGTGCATTTGCAGAGACCAGAGACTCATTTCTAGAGCGAGGAAGTTTGTTAAGAGACCCCAATCCCTCATTCCCCGTGTGAGGAAACAGGCCCAGTTCTGTCAAGTCACTGAGCTAAGAGGTTTCAGAGAACCTGGCTAGGGACTTGGCTTCTTTGCTTCCAGTCCAGTGGCTTTCAGGAGAACATGGCTGCTCCTTCAAATTTAAGAAGCAAGACTTCCCTCGGGAGTTTTTAAACATTTAAGACATTTTATTTGCTTAATGCCGACATTGTGTCAGCTCGCTCCCACCTTAAGTTCCACTAAAACTCATCAGAAAAGCGTGAAACTATTTTGTTACTTGTGCCCATTACAGATGCACAGATATGTACGTACGTGCAGGCGTATCCATCTGCATCTATGTGCGGACATATGTACATGTGTGTATAATTCCCTTTCAGCCGTATTCTTGGTTCTCATTAGTTTAGCTTGCTTGCTCTACCCCTGGGCATGTGCTTCTCCTCATGGCTGGCTTAGCATTAACATTTTGGGAATTGTGACAGGCTCTTTCAAATTATGAGGACAGAGCTGGATACTCGATAGAAAAATAACTATCAAATCACATGTTTCCTGATGTGAGTTAACTCACACAAAAAAGTAAAAAGAGTCATTTCTTAAATTTGCTATCTGAGGGTAAAAAGGAACTTCAGGCGATGCTGGAACATTGAAATTCAGGCAAAATCGGGAGGGTTGGGCTGACCAAAGCCTTGTCAGACATACTTTAACTTTTTATTCAAATTCTGTACGGAGTGATTTTTATAAATTGTAATGGCATTTTGTCACTTGAGAATGTCAAAAGTAAACATTTTCCATTTTGTTATAATTTTCCTATTTGGACAAAATCAAGCCTAAAAGGCCAGATCGAGTTACGAAAGCATATTGTATTTAAAACCCGGGTCTTCAGCTAAATTCAAACCCAGCCACCCGGGGATCTAAGCTCCAGGAGTTGAGGAGTGATTTGCCTCATGGGTGACGTGGGATACACCACACCGCCCGCAGGCAGAAGATGGCTGGCTCTTGCTTCAGCAACAGAAAAAGTGGCTCTTAAGAAAAAAAAAAAAAGCCAGGAAGGGAATTCACTGGAAGAATGTGAGGCTCCTGGAGCTGGGGGCAGCCCAAGGAGCCAACATGGAGGATGGGAACTGGGGCAGCCTGGCAAGTCCACAGAGCAGGAGACGTCCGGGGTCCTCTCAACAGAAATTGCCTAGCAGGCTGCCCCAGCCACTTGTTGCCTTAACAGTTCCCATCCACCTCTCGTCATGTGACGGTAGCTTTATTTCTAATTGACCAGACCAAGACCACACACATGCTTACGGCTCAGCTTTCAGGGAGGGAGAAGTTCTCCCACTTGCTCTGAACTTTCTCAAGAAGAGGCAGCACTAGGTCCCACCAAAAGTAGCACGCAAGGGAGGACTTTCCCTGAACAGGCAGGGTGGTTGGGTGCTGAACAGCACAAAAAACCCTCAAAACATGAGCTGAAACAACATCTACTCTACCTCCTAAGGAGGGAATACCAGGTTCAGTGTATGCCACCTAAGGCATACAGAGTAAATGGTTAGTCTGCCAGCCCTGCTGGTATCAGCCATGTCTCCATCAACAAATCAGCCATGGCTCCGTCAGCACCAGTCATGCCTCCATCAACGAATCCTTTCACTGGGCTGATCCCAGTTTCCTCCTCTGTACATGGGGCTGACAAATAGTGCCCGCCTCTGTGTTGGCGTGAGGACTAAATGAAGTCATCCCCAACCGTCCTTGGCATAGAGTTTAGTCTCATCGCTGTAGCTCTCTTCATTAACATGAGCCTCCAAAGTGGGATATATATGGAGCTCAGAATCCCCCAAAGTAGCCTTTCACTGAATCACATGACCACTTCGTAGACTTGTCAGTTATAAATGTCTGAGTCATCACCCTGGGTAAACATGGTCACTGACCTCACCTACTAATACTAGAAGCAGCTTATCTCCTGTTCTGTTGGTCCCTCACTGTGCTACCCAAATCGTTCCCCAGTAGATGACCTAGGTCTGGTCTTACCACAGTGACACCAGGATCAGTCCCCATGCTCCACAATATTGTCATATATGTTTGGCTGAACTTCTTTGAAACTGAAATTTGAAATGTAGTCAGTTTCTGTAACAGAATTTTTTATCGACCACTCGGTTCTAGAAAAGTTCTTGTCTTTGGATTGAAAGTATGGGTTTGATATTTGGGGAGGACTGCTACAGGATGGTTTGGTTGCTCTCTGCTCTTGCTGCCCTGTGCAGAGAGGAAAGCTCAAGGGTCTGGCTGGATGAGAGTGTGACTGTGGCACCCGGAGAGGGAGAATATTAAGAAATCAACCCAACAATAGGGGGTGTCCAGTGAGCTCGTGAGTGAAGGGCAGAGGCCACAAGAAGCTAAGAGGTGACTTTATAACAATACCCTGAGCTTTTATCAATGTTTCCAGGATGATTTCCAGCAGCTTCTTCCTGTTGATAAACCCTGGCATCTTGGTTCATGCAAAGAAAATAAAACCTGACCTTGATGTACGTTTTTCCAACTTCCCTCCCAGAGCAGCAGTTGCTGGGCTGGGATCTCAAGGCCTGACTCGGTGTGTAGAATGGCTTTGGAAGGGGTATCAACATTGATCCAGGGGTTGGCGGGGGGTGCCTGTCTGGAGAATGCAACTCTTGATCTCCGGGTTATGAGTTCAAGCCCCACGCTGGGTGTAGAGATTACTTAAATAAACAACTAAATAAACTTTAAAAAATAAATAAAGATAAATTTTAAAAAATTTTAAAAATTTAAAAAGATTCATCCAGAGACAGCATGCAGGCCGAAGCAGTGACTAAAAACCAACTGAATCGTCCAGAAGAAGCATCATTCAGAAGGGGCCATTAAAGGCAGGTCCAGGTGCAAAGCTACAGGACACAAAGCAGACCCAAAGCACGAGTAAAAGGTTGTAACGGGGACAGGAGGTGGCTTCTGGAAGGGCCTCCCGAGCCATTGGAACACAGCAGCAAGGCGGTTTTATGGAGTGCTTAGCATGGGGCTGCAAGACACCTGCTGCCTCAGAGACAGAGGGCCTTGCTTTATGAAGAGTCTTTCTCTGCCTGGCAATTTGTCTTTCTCTCAGCTAAACTTGGAAACCTACCTACTCAGAAAGCCAAACTGAAAACAAAAGTACAAAGGAAAGTCTATGCTCTCTCATAAAATTCATTTGCAAGTGTTCAGGTCGCATCTGGAATGTGAGGGCAACGTGAGTTCAGACTCTGGAACAGCACTGCTGGGGGTGCCCGTCCTCTTGTCCTCTTCAGCACCTTCTCACAGAAAAGTCTGTGACCATCTCACGTGGAGCCAGGGCAGGCCCACCTGAACTGCAGTGGCCTTGAGGCATCATAAAGAGTGCCACTTAAAAACTCAGGGATCTTCAGAGGCCAGAGGCATCTAAGTCTGTGGAAGTTTTATCACATAGACTTTCCCCGCCGCTATGCACAATGGACATTCACAGTGGCCATGAGACTCTCTCACTGGGAGGAAGGCACCTTATCCTGCAGGCACTTGGGGCATAAAGTGGGTGCAAATGTGGCCTTCATCAGTTATATTCCTGACTTCGTTGTTCCCTGACCTTACCTACCCTCCAGTCACATCCCCAGATGGAACATTTGGGCATCTGCTGACCCTGAGACCTTGGTGAGCTTCACACACATAAACACATATACACCCAGGCCTCTGTTCTTTAACACTGACCACAACCTGCCCTCCTGCGTTTTCCTCTTTTCCCTTTTTATGTGTATTTGTTACGTTATGACTTATTTATTTCACTTACAGATAAAGATTCTATCAGTTTGATTTTTTTTTCCCTACAAAATTAGACATTTTGGGAGAGGACAGATGACAACAGATTATTTCATGTTGAACTGCCCAAAGGATAAGACCTGGATATGTTGAAACAGCATGAGGTGCCTGCCCCCCGGCTCTCAGGATGCTGGTTCTGGTACTGAGAGCCAACCAGCTGGATTTATGTCCCATCTCCACCATGGACTGGCTGTGAGAACTTCTTCCACAAGTTACTAAACCTCTCAGGGCCTCAGTTTCTGCCTCTGTACAATGGGGACAATGACAGTATCTACTGATGAGTCTAGGGGCAATCAAAGGTGTATCTGTAAACACTCAGGAAGGAGCATGGTCTAGAGTACTGGTTGGGGATAATAACAGTGATTCCACTCCATTTGGTGCAAAGACTTGCCTGTGTTCCAGGAGCTCTGAGTTACAAAACCAAACAGGCATGGAATAAAGGGGATGTTTTCCCTAACACGGAGAGGTCCCTCACGATGCCTCTCAAGCTTGAAGACTTGTCCTGCTACTGGACTAGTGCATGCCAGAGAATTTAAAACAAATACTGATGGTTCTGAGGGCTCTGCACTGACCACTGAATGACGCTCTGAATTTCCTAGGGACAGTGTGGAAAATCAGCGCCTCCTCCTCACTTACGTGCTGACATCTTTCCCTGAGACGTTGAGCCCCCTCACCAAACAGACCGACATGTAATCACCAAGGATTCTTCCAGGAACCTGTGTTTATTAATGCACCTTCATCTCCAGTTCAGAATGTTTTTAATCTTGTAAATCAGTAACCAACCAAGGTGATTGCTGCTGATTTTAAATACTTCATGTTGTTTTTAATGGGTTTTACAGAGCTGGGATCTGATGAGCATACATGTAATAAAAACACATCCTCCTATCATTTTTTTTTTTCTTAAACACATTTTCCTTGTACAATTTGGCAAAAAGACAGATACTTATAGAGTAAGTTCTTTTGCTGTTTATATTTCTCCTGGCAGAGCTCCAAGAGCATTTAGCAGTGTATTAATCAGCCAGAATGTGAGCTCAACAGACCACTGCATTTTCCTACGGCACCTGAGAACCCAGTTGAATACTCAGCACTCTTGTTGAACCAGGAATATGTGTTCAACGTATACCAAATCCACAGATTGCATATTATTAGTCTCCTTTCCAGGTGATGGTAGGGATCACCAGCAGGACCTCCTAGACCTGGGAGTGGGGCAAACAGGGAACCATTTTGTCCCTCTGGACATCAGGAGAAAACATGGCGAATTCTGTCCGACTCATATTATATCTTAGAAATGTCCACCAGAATCGCCAATAGGTTTGTAAGATGAGTATGGCAATGAAAATGGCACGGTGTGATTAGTTATCTTGTCATGGTGATGAATTTTAACGGAGGTGGCAGGGGCAAGCCAGACTTGAATGAAACTGAGCTGCTAAAATTTCAAAAAAAAAAAGGAAAAATGGAATAAAAGGATGAAATGGATTTTAGATATTTTTGTACAAGAAAATCCAAAAAGTCAATTTATCTTTCTTTATTAGATTTGATGCAGATCTAGGAAATATCATAAATTTAAAGTAATCTAGCAGCTTTTCTCACTGTGAGGGTGCTGTGGTTTTAGGTCTTCTGAGGAAAGGGCTGATTCTTGCCTTGCCCACTCTTCTTAAAGTCTCTTTATATAATAAGCGAAACGTGTGAGTTGCCAGCTCTCAATTACACAAAAAGAAGGGAATGCTGATCTCAGAGGCACTGGGAGCAGAAGCAATTGCTTCAAGGAATATGAAGTCAACAGCTTTGCTTTCACGAGGGCACTTATCTAGCACACACTGTATGGTGTGCCCGGCTCTGGCAGACACTATTCCAGAAGGATGATCCCCCTTCTGACAGTCTTGAGATATCAGCAAAATTAAACCTCTGAACATGAGCATTTTTTTTTAATTGGCCTCACTGCCTCTTGCTTGCAAAGTGTGTGTGTGTGTGTGTGCGTGTGTGTGTGTGTGTGTGTGTTTTAAGGGCATTTGCATGCTAACTAAGCTATGCAGTGAGAACTTGGCTTGGTTTACAAACTGCCCCCAAACAAACTCCTGAGCATAATCTTACCTTAAAGGTATGTCTTACATACAAGAAAGGCTCATATATTTGTATATTTTCTCTGACTTTGTTTTATTCTCAGAAATCTGAGGAGTTTATTCCCCAGAGCCTATTTATAATGATGCTTCAGGTTCAGCTGCATGTCCCCTTTGGCTTTCCTCCTGAAGCGGAGAAGCATTTGCACAGGGCACACCAGGTGTTACTTTCATATTCTCAGACATACTAGAATACATTAACACAAACACTAAATCAAAACATAGCAAAATTAATGATCATTGCCAGGGTATCTAGACCAAACTCCTTATTAATGCACAGGATCTGCGTGGATTGTGTCTCTTCTCGTTGTCCACACGATCAATGTGATGCTGATATTAATCGGTATTTTAAGTGTTAGTTGATGTTCACATAAATTATAGACCAAAATCCATCTCATTTACTCAGCATCATGTCATCCATTTCCTTTGGCTTGTTAGATAATGACATATCCAAAGACTGGGTTCTTGGGTTTTCATTTTGCTGGCCTGAACCCAAAGAAAACTCACTCCTCTGGCCTGAGCCCCAATTTCATGCTTGGGAGCTAAAGCCCATGACAACCATTCAACATTCCCATCTTTTTCTTTCTCTTTTTTTCCTACTATCTAGAAACCAATTCACCAAAGGAAACTAGTAAAACTCTTTTGTAAAACATTAAAGTGAAGTGTGTGGGTGTAGCTTTCCTACAGACGTCAAACTGCTAAGGACGCAGGGTCCCTGGGCATTCTGTAGACCTTTTTAATGGTACCCACACCAGCCATGCTATGTCTGTGCACAGTCCTCTCAAAGTTAGACTGCCATCCCATGCAGCTAAAGCAAAACCATTAATTACCTGCCACCTCTCTATTCTTCTGTAGCGTTCTTTCATTACCACTGATGCCAATGTAAAATGTTATTTTTCTAATTGCACTTTCTGAGTTCATGCATGGTAACCAAGCAAAAGGGAATGTATATATTTTTAAAATCTATCAACTAGCAAAACAAAGTTCCTCTAAGGCACCTCGACTTTATCAAGCACGCAAACACTACAGAAGTGAGCATGACTGGTTGCCATGAAGAGAGGAACACAAAGGATTCTCATTCAGATTTCTCAGTAACTGTGTGTTTTCCCTTCCCCACACAGGAATGGCCACTTTTCTTCTAACAGTGGCAATTCAGGAGTGAAGAAGATCCTGTTTATGCACTGGAAAATGTCCTGGGGAAGAATCTGATCGACAAGATCCTTGGGAGACTACCTTTCCAGAATCCAGGTGCATCTGTCCATCCAAAGTAAACCCAAATGACATTCCTGAGAAAGTGCCTGAGAGGACAGGAGAGTGTACTGAATGATGAGCGACCGAAGGAGATAGGGAATTCCCAAAATAAAGCAGAGGAAGATTTACTTATCAACAGGGGAGGTAGATACTGCTAAAATTATTGAGTTAAATTGTGCCCTTTACTTCACAAAGGAAGCTGGAGAGAGATCTCAGAAGCAGGTGGTAATTTCCCAAATGAGGACGGAGGAAACCCTGGGTGAAAGAATAAAAATGTTCTGGTCTTACAGTCAGTCAAGGATTTAGAAATCTTAGGAAATGTGCAATTTCATTGCCTGCCTCTACATTTCAAAGTAAAAAGAAGAGGAAATGAAAATAATTAGCCTATTTAAGCTGAAATGTGTACCTATCAGCTTGAGAAAATATTTGGATGGTCTGGATGGTAAGACAAAGGGAATGACAGGTCATTAGATTATTCTGGGGTCAGCCAGTTGCACTCATGGATTCCTGCTGTCTTTAACTTCCCGTTCTCTTTCTCTGTTCAACATATCCTCTGAGGCAATAACCTGCAAAGGAATTGATGGTTGGTTCATTTTCTGGGCTCCCAGGATCCTGACAAAGAGAAGCCTACCACAAACCTGTCTGCATCGGAAATTGCTACAGGTGTTTGTTCCTACTCTGTTTTCAATTTGATTTATTGCAATTCAAACCAAAAATGGACTGGCATGTTCTAGTGTGTGTTAAGCCCCATGCAGGACTCAAGAGAGGGCAAGACCAAATCCTGACCACAGGACACTCAGAAGGAAGGGGGAAGGAGACAGAGAAACCATCATACAACAAAGTGATTTGTGCGATTTAGTGATTAGGAGGAAGAGGAGCGGGGAAAGGTGGATTCTCAGTCTGCATGAAGGGGTCAGGGAAGGCTTCCCAGAATACATCAGAGATGCATCTCAAAAAAGGTGGGGAAGTTTGTAGGGAGGGCAGGATGGAGAATGCGTTCCAGAGAAGAGAGCTGCAGGAAAGGCACTGACGCTGTATTGGGAACGTATGGTGTTCCAGAAGCTACAGAATGTTTGATGCAAGTAGGCTTTTGTCTATGGGATGAGGAGGGAAAAAGAGACTGGAAAGGAAGGAAGAGCCCAGATGGCGCCAGGGCTCACATGCCAGCCTAAGGAGCTTACATGTATCCATAGATAATGAGGAGCCCTTAAAGGACTGTCGGCGGGGAAGCGACGTAGTCAGCTCTGTGTCCCAGTGTAACGTACAAACTAGAATGGGGCAAAACTAGGGAGGTGAGTAGATACAAGGCTACCTCAGTACTCCAGGTAGGGAAGCAAAGCTGCAACTGACCAACCCCCAAAAGTCCTTCTGTTGAGCAAACCAGAACAGACTGAAGCAAATGCTCTGCTTTGTCACAGGCCCTGCTCTCTCTCTCATGGGACGGTGCTGGGATTCTCCACATTCGTGCAGGTTACATAGGCAGGTAGATAACCCCTGATAATAAAGAGCAATAAACTGCTAATCTGGACTGCAAATGGTCTCCAAGGCAAATGATGGAATACTGTCCCCGTTAATGGTACCTGCCACATCGTTCCACTGGTGGCAGCCCTGGAGGTGACCAAAGGCCTCGGCAGCCCTCCCCCAGAGGCTGACACTCGAGCAGCTCAGGCACAGGACTCCACATCCTGCCATGGCACTGGCGAGCGCAATCATTCGCCCTCGAAGGCCCCCTCAGTAAGGGCAGTATTTTGAACACTGGCCAATTTACATCTATAATTCAACTAAAAAGTGACAAGAAACAGTTTTTAGAAATTTTCTTCTAACATGATTTTCCAAAGTTCAAAATCTCCTCCCCACCAAAGTTAAGACCTAAAACAATATAAAAAAAAAAATTCAGTTTTCCTGATTGCTTAAATAATGTTGTTTTTATCTACCAGAATTTGCTGCCTCTCCTAGTCAATATGTAGAGCTTTAGTTCACCAATATACCATAAATTATAGCAGGTTTCACCGGTCAGAAAGTTAACAAATATTTTGGCATGCTTCCTGGATCAGGACACTTTCAGTTATGAGAATTAAGACCCAATTAAAAGTGTCTTAAACAACTATGCAAATGAATTATCCCACATAAAATGTCTTGCAGAAGGGGAAGTTCCAAGTCTGGCTAATCAGGAGAACTCAACAACCTTGTCGAGGCCCCAGATTCTCTCTCCTTCCCACTCTGCCATCCCTGGGGTGTTAGCTTGTGGTCTTGAGCTAGCTCCCTTCGTGCTGCTAAGATGGCTACTACAAATTCAGGCATCGAATTGTTCTTTCCTGGGAGCAGAGACGGTTGTTGCAAAAGCATAGAACATTCTCATTGCTAAAACAATAACCAGCAACAAGAATAGGAAAACTTGGGTTTGACTTAGGATGATTACAATACACCCTCTGGGCCAGAGTGAGGGCCTACCCTTTTCTGAAGCACATGGTTACAAGATACCAGACAAAATCAGGCTTGTGTTGATAAAGAAGCGAGGGAGGTGGCTGATAGATTGGCACCTAACAATGGCTACCAGTTCCCTAGTCTAAGTACCGGAGACACATCAGCACACAAGCCCCCCAAGATTCTCTGGCTCTCAAGAAACATCTTCTAGTTGAGGGATGGGAATGCTGGTGGTGAACTTAGAAGAAAAGAGAGGAGCTTAGCTGTGGAGGCAATCAGACTCAAAAAACAAAGTAATATGATGCATGTGTCTCCCTGTGGGTGAATTTTAGTATCATGAAGGGTATATTAAATATATTAAATATCGTAGAGTTGGCTTGGTAATTGTGAGGAACATTTTAGACATGAGAATGTAATGGGCAAATAGAATGAGAACAAATCAGTCCCCATTTAATTTCCAAACATTTACTGCATGCAAAGCATTGCCCAGGACTCAGAAAAGGTATAAGATATAAAGCTCGACTCTGAGAATGTCCATGTAGTTGGGCAATGACGTATTTGTGATGGATGTGAAGTGCCAACAGAAGTTCCAAAGAGGACTAGAGATAATGAGCTTGTCACTGAAATAATTCTTGTCAGCTCTGTATTTTGAAAATAATTCAGGAGAAAAAAAAATGTAAAAGGAGTCATTTTTTTAACTATATAAATTGAGGAGTAGCTAAGAAGGAAGGTAGCAAAATTAAAACTGGAAGGACAAAGGGTAAGGGCATAAACTTGAAAATAATCCCGATGCATGTTATTGACTAATATATTTAGGAAAATTAGTTATGTAAGAAAATGTTCTACATATCTCCAGTAGGATCCCACTCAGCGTAACTACTGGATAAATAATACTGACAGGGATAATAGTAGTAGTTAGCACATAGCACTTCCACATACCAAGTCCTGTGCTAAGCACTTTATGGATTAGCCCACCTAATCATTACATCAAGCCTGAGAAGAGTTGCTACTCCATCCTTATTTTAAGACGAGGGAGGTTAAGTAACTTGCTCAGGGCCACACCAGTAAGCAGCCAGTAAGTGGCAGAACCAGTGGGCTCCCGAGACTCTGAGTTCAACTACTGTGTTAGGACAGAAACAAGCCCTGAAAGAGCATGATCAGTAGGGGGAAAATAAAGCACACCTGGAAGGCTTTCTTCTCAAGATGTAGAAGCCAGAGTGAATTTGAAATGCTATTCTTTGTGACTCTGGCCATCTATGTACAAGCTGTTTTGAAAGTGGGTGCTCCCAGAGGGGTCCCCTGCCAGAGGGACCATGGGGAGAGAAGCAGACTAGTCCTACAGAGGATCTGGTGAGGCTGAGAGACTAACAGGTGGTCCTGCACCTGAGCAGTGGGGACGGGAAGGCCATCCTGTGGGGTTGGGGGAGCCCCTAAGGGGAGAGTGAAAAGAACAGGCACTTTCAAATAGACCATAGGCCTTAGAGAATGGTGCATCCTGTTCCCTCTTACAGAGGATCACAGAATGAAAAGCCAAAGCGGGTCATCGCAGAAAGCCGCAATGCAGAATAGTCTATAACACAGTTGGGAGGGCATGCTGGAGGATGTCCTGGAGGCTCGAGCCAGAGGCTTAGCCTTCCTCATCCTGCAGTTTTGCCCTCCATTTGGTTGCTCCAGGCTTACTTTTTTGGCATCCATATCGCCATTTCCTGTAGTTATCATCTTATCCTCGGCTGCATAAAATGACCCCACTGAGCCCTTCCAAAGCTTCTCAACAGCAATTCTGTGAATGCGAATTGGGGCACATTGCCAACATGCAGATGCTGAAAAACACACACAAAAAAAATCCTTAAATTTTGCCATCCGGATATAGGTCCTTTGGACTAATCTGCTTAGAGACTCTTGCATAGTGACAAGAACACTGGGTTAGGATTTCAGAAGTCCTAGAGTACAAACGCTCAGGGTGATTTCAGACAAATTACATGAATTACATAGCATTTTAAGTACCTCAGTTTCATCAGCTGTAGAATGACAATAAAATGCCCTGCCTCTTGCAAAGGATCATAAAGGTACTATGAGAACAAAATGGAATATCATGCATGAAAGCCATTTGAAAGGGACAAGGGCCTGAGAGTATTATTCCTTTACTCCTGTTACTACAACACTGGTGCGAGAAAATCCACCTGCCTGCAACGAGGACCCCAGGTCTGCCCCTTCCACCTACCCAGTACCACTCACAAACAACTAAGGACTGAACAGTTTTGGTCAGCTCAGGCTGCCGTCACAAGATAGCTTGGACTAGGTGGCTGACACAGCACAAACTTATTTTCTCACAGTGTGGAAGTCCAAGATCAATGTGCCAGCCGATTGGTGTCTGGTGAGCCCTCTCCTAGATTGTAGATGGCTGGCTGCCTTCTTGGTGTGTCCTCACGTGGCTTTCATCTGTGTTGGAGCAAGGAGAGAGAGAGAGAGAGAGAGAGATCTGATATCTCTACCTCTTATAAAAACACCCATCCTCTCAGATTAAAGCCCCATTCTAGGACCTTGTTTAGCCTTAATTAGTTCCTTAATTGCTCTATCTTCAAATACAGTCATGTTAGGGGTTAGGGATTCAACCTATGAATTGTAGGGGACCCAGTTCAATTTTTAACAAACACCCAGAGAGAGGATCAGGCTTGTTGAGTCTGCTCAAGTCTTTTTAAGTCAGACAATCCCTGCCCTGTACAGTAGGGAGTTACCTGGAACACAGTATCCTAGCCAAGCCCCTGGTGAATTCTATTTTGGCTGTTTCTAGAACTGCAGGATTGGTGACCATTGTGGTATCCATTAACATAAATTAATACGTAGGAGAATGTCATGCCTTTAGATGGAAAGAGGAGGTTTTTGTTAATGGTGCTGTTGTATTTAGTCTGCACAGGACCATCTGAGAACAAGGTAGAATGACATCTGCCCCAAGCTAAACTTCATGGTTGGCTTTTGTCCTCTGTAGGGAACGGT
Organism: Neomonachus schauinslandi; assembly: GCF_002201575.2. Classification (NCBI taxonomy): domain Eukaryota; kingdom Metazoa; phylum Chordata; class Mammalia; order Carnivora; family Phocidae; genus Neomonachus; species Neomonachus schauinslandi. The sequence goes on along the minus strand of NC_058407.1, from coordinate 107,386,614 downwards.
TAAAGGCATGCATTGAAGGAGGGCTCAGTGCCCAACACTCCTGGTATTTCATAGATCAGAAGTGTGGTATCCTTGAACTTCAGCACCCCTGGCACACACGACTTCTCAGCACAGAGGCTCCTTCGAACAGGTTCACAACCAGATGGCATAGATAAAGAGTTACCTGAATAGGTCAGGTGTAGAGTGGTTTGCTTGCCTATGTGACGATCCCAGAGTCCAAGGGACAAGTGACAGGGGACGGAGGTGGAACAGTGATTGGCTCCATAGGGGCAAAAGCAAGAATATTTAAAAACCAGTATTTATTTGTCAATCGATCAATATATCAAATCTCCCTAAGCTGGTGAGGCCAGGGGCCTCTGGTTAAATGCTCACAGTGCTAGATCTCAGGCCACAGAGGAAGGAGATGAAGAAGGAGATGAGGAAAAAGTGGAGGGGAGGAATTTCTAAAGGTGATTGAGGATTATGCCCCGTATAGGTAAGATTAATCTTGTGGGTACAATGGAGATAGGTTTGAGGTGGATTCCCCTGGCTCCACATCTGCTAGGATAAGACCCCCTGAAGTGCCTAATCAAGGCACAAGGTGCCAATTTAAGAGTTGTGGCTAAATCAAGGATCCAGGGTCTAAGGGCTCTCTCTCTCCCTCTTGCCCCTTTGAACCAAGCCAGTAGAGTCAGAACCCCTGTTCTAATCTTGGCCTTTTTAATCTGACCAGGGTAGTTATTATTTGCTCTATCAAGGAACTAGCCAGCATCCCTATCTCCCAGATAAAGTGCTTGGTATAGGGACACTCTTAGTATTTAGTAATGTTTTAACAAGGGCAGTGATCACTGTAGCTCCCTCACCTGTTCATGTGAACACCATCCAGCAAAGCCTATAGGCTCACTGTAGGGGATGAGTGCCAGGAACAGAGCAGCCTATGTGCCAGAAATGGAGCCTCAGGAATACAACTGTGTCATAGGCTCAGCAGTCTCCCTAGGCAGGGCTCTGTCACCAAAGGAGACAGCCTGAATGTGCAATGACTTAATTAGAACCCGGTACTGCAGCCAACAGGGCAGGTGGGAGCAGCTAAAGAGAATAAGCGGCCACCTCCAGTTTGCTGGAGGATCGTAGGCGGACAGGCAGGGAGGCTGGACCCTGAATGACGCTCATAATCTCAAAAGAAAAGAATCTCCATTAAGATCTCACGCGCACAATCTCTGAATGAGTTCAGATTTATTTCAAGAACATATTTTCCCCCAGCCCTGAAATAAGTGTGAACCGAACTGTGAAAAACAGACCTTGACCATATTGTTGTCACTCCCAATTCACAGCAACAATCTTCAGTTTGGAATTATCGCCCTCTATTTCTTTTTTGCATTGAAGGATTTGGAGATTAAAAAAAAAAATCTCTAGCCAAGATGACTCAAAAGATTTCCATTTTTGAAACCTTGATCATTCTTCTCCCAGCCTACAGATCCACGGTGCATCACACCCTGCGATCGCTGGTGCTCACTGGGATGTGCCTAATGAGAGGTGGCCTTCCCCTGGGCTTCTGGAGAGGTCTCTGCAACATAACTATGCCCTACATAATGAGAGAGAACCACCTGGGGAATTCTAGTCCTTAGCAAACCTCAAGTACAAACCAAGCTTGTTCTTTTCCATCATGTTCTAAGTCAATCTGAATGCATTACAAACCACAGAGTTGCAAATTGTATTTGATTATTTATAACCAGAAAATAAATGGAATAATGTAAGTCTTGTGAATTTTTTTTCAATGACGGATAAGGCAAGGAGCAGAAAATTCCCTGGTGGGGCTAAATGATTAATGTCTGATGAATTCATAACGGTCTTGCATTTGACAACCTTTCTTGAAAGAGTGGAAACCAGTTTCCAGGGTACAATATCTACAGTTTCCACAACTTTTAAGTTTCCTAGCCCTGAGCTCATTCATAAACCACCGGAGTTCAGAGAATTACATAAATTTTGAGGAAGAATACATATTTCTTTTCTCTGGGCAACTCATCTTCTTGTGGCAAAGGCCACAAAATAGCATCCTTTCACCTGCTTCTAATTTGGTATAAAGGCAAAAATAATATGTCTAGGTATTTACTTCTAAGATCATGCTATAAGAATACTTTGAGATGAAAGCGAGTCTGGCGAGTTACTGTCATTGGCTTCCCATGATTAAAGGTAGGTACATATGCAACCTGGACGAACCACATCAAAGACTTCATTAGGCCAGCAGGTACAGCGCCGAGGGTCCAATTGCTGTGGGGCTCTCAAGTTAATATGCTTTCATTTGATTAAAGTCTGGACTCCTAACAAAACAGCAACATGGGGACGGTGATGCTGTCTCTCTGTGTTTCCTCCTCTGGATATGTTTCTTGTGAAGCTTCAGATAACTGGACAAGACTCTGTTGTTGTCATTATTGCTGCTAATGGCCGGCATTTGTTAAGTATGTTTCCGGCCCTGCACCAGATCCTTCAGACATGTTATCTCATTGAATCTTCACATTGCAACTGGGAGATAAGGAAGGTGTCTAATGTCCCACAGCAAGACAGGGGCATAGCCAGGGCCCCTAGGCAGCAGTGTGAGACTGTGGAGCCCCACTCGGCTAGACTGCTTCCTATTGTCCACTCAGTGAGGGAGGGAGGGAATCCCAGAGCAGACTGGCTAGTGAGTCCATTCAAGTTGATGGCCTCAAAGGCCCCCCCTATCTTGTTAATCTGAGAAATGATAGTTCCTTTGGTTTGGAGTAGAAGCCAAGGGGGGGGGAAAATGACTGATTCGCTTCCTAAATCTCAAAATCATCACAAAGCAGCCTACATGAGCCCAAGCCCCACCCTACCCCCCCAAAACATTCATAACCCCCTACTATTCCCTTAAGGGTCACGACAACCAAGATCTTATACTCCACAGAGGGGCAGGGGGAAGCAGTAAATACGAGAAGCTTCCACCCCCACAGTGCAAGAACCCTTTTTGAGAACACCTGCGTTTCCACAGGCGGACATGGAAGCTGTAAGTAATTGCCTATAAAGCAGACATTAAGGCCGAGAGCCCTCCCAACACTCCCATCTAACATGTGCAAATAGGTTACGCATAGGACGCATGGAATGATTCCATTGAGAGAAATCTGTTCCATCAGCCGTAGAAGTACAGCCCAGCACATCTTCTCCCCTGAGCCGGGTTAATGGCAAAAACTCCCCCCACCTTGAAAGAGGATGCTAGAAATTTAGACACTGCACCTAGACTTAGGAACAGAATATCCGCCAGACCTACACAAACAGCTGTGCAGTCTGAACTCAGACCGCAAATTGCCATGGCCTTTGCTGATGAAAGGAGCATGCTTCCCACAGAGGAGGACTGTGCTCACGACACTCTTTTTAAGTCGTCACCAAACTCCCGGCCTCACCACCACACAGGTACCGTTCGTAGCCCATCCGCACCTTCAGGTCTCATGGCATTCCCTGACATTGGTCTAGAGTAAACGGTCCGCATTTCAATTGTCTAGTCATACTCGTTATTTTCTGGAGGCGGGGCAAGATTAAGCAATCTTTCCCCAGTACAAAATGAAATCGGCAGGTATCAAAACACCCCAGTGCTTTCCTCTGACCGACAGTTTGCATGGTTGGAAGACCGGAGGGTATGCAAAAAACAGCCAGGACTGCAAGGATGCTGATGTCTCTGAAATTCAGATATTTTTTTTCCTTCCTTTATTGGTAACTTTCAGAAGTAATTAGGGCACTCATTTCTAAGCTAATGCCTTCTAATGGTCACTTAATTCTGGACAAACTGCAGAGTAGAATGCTTTTGAAACTAGAATGAATTGTTTAAAAGACATTATTGGGATTAGTCTGGTAAATGTAGAGAGAAAAAAAGATCTTTTACTGAGACATTAAAAATAATGAAGTTCCCTCCAGTCCCAGACCCTAATACATTATGTGGGTTTCTTTCTTTCCCTCTTTTGCATGTTTTCTGAAAGTAATTGGTCAAAAGAGTGAAGCAGTACCAGAGACCTTTACACCTGTTTATGGGAGTTCAATGATGTTTCCTATCCTCATATCAGATAGTCAGGCTAAGGAAGGAAATACACATGGCCAGAATGTGCCAGGCTGCAATTACCATTCTCCTTTTTGCTCTCTCATTTCAAAGGCATCCAGCTAATCACTGCTGTGCTCAGAGTCTCAAGAAACCCTGTAAAAGCACAAAGGGGAATAAGTTTCAGTCCTCTAAAGCTACAGGCTACTGAGGGTCAAAGGCATATAAACAGCAAAGAACACTGAATCAAATACTATGATAGGAATACACACAAGATTCTAGAAGAGTCAGTCAAGAGAGGGAATTTTGAGTGGAAAGGGGCTGGGAAGGCTTCAAAACTTTGAAGTGTGTGTAGGCCGCCAGTGGTTGGATATGGAAAGGAAGGGGATACCAGGCAGAAGGAGCAGTAGGACAAAGTAGTAGGAAGCTCACCATGGAGCACAGGGGCGTGTGAGCGGAAGAGAGAGGTTGTGGTGGGATAGGAGGTGAGACAGTGGCCATATCTGGGAGAACTCCGAATGAAATGGAAAGAGTCAGGACTTTGGTGTGTAGGCAATCATGAACCTTTAATGGAGTTTTGAGTAGGAAACTGCCATAATCCAAGTTGTAGGCTCAAGTGGGTGTGGTGCTTCTTTTCTCCCCATCAGAAAGATAAGACGCCTATAAATGAAACTTGATGAGGAAAACGGAAGAACCACGGGGGAAACAATAGAAGAGCAGAACCAAGAATATCCATGATCCACAGGTTTCTATTTTGTCATTTTGGTTAGGGCAGACCTGTTCATTCTCTTAACAGACCATGTCCTGTTAAGGGTCAACATTCTCCTCTTTAACTTCATTTCAGTATTTCAGTATCACTGTCAAACTCTATCACCAGACTGGACTTCCATCCTGTGTTTTTGTTCCAAACGTTCACAAGCCTGCTTGGCATATAAAGGTAGATACCCTACTGATCTTCAAACATATTGATCTTCAATATAGCCAAATGAAGTTTATCTTCCACTAGATCCGTGATTTTCTTCTGCACTCCCATCACTTAACATCACCTCCATCCTCCAAAGCACCCAGACTGGAACTACGAGGGTTACTCTACACGGCGCTTTCTCTCAGTACATCAGCATATAATACATGGTCAAATCCTGTTCTAAAATCCCTCTTAATATCTATGCATCAATCCCCTTCACTTTATTCCCTCTGGCATGAGTCTATTCCAAGTCCACTGGCTTCATTTCACCCCTGGGCTATCAGATTAATCTCCTAATTGGCTTCCTTGTCTCTGGTCTCTTCCCTCACTAATCTGTTTCTCACTATGAAGCCTAAAACACAGATCTGATGGTGTTAAGCCCTTCCTCACCAATCTTTGCTCTTCCCACCACCTACACAATGAAGTGAACCACCTGAGTGTGACATCCAAAGTTTTGAATGATCTGGCCAAAACCTCCAACCACTCTCTCTCTCCGTGCTTTCTGGTCCCCCCTTCTCCACTCACAGCATTCCATGTCTGGCCTCTGCCTCCATCTCATTCTCCAGATTTGTCTGTTCAAGGCCTAGCTCATACATTGCCTCTTACACAAAACCTTTCTGATTTCTCCATCTCAGCTGAATAAATGTCTACTTCTTATTTGCACACACACACACACAATTCCTCAAGTGTCTTATTTCTGTCATTTATTATTTTCTATTTGTTTCTCTTCTCAATTATAAATTCCTTGAGTACAGAGTCGTGACATTCATCAGTATATTCCCTACTATCTAGCATAGTATGGGCTCTAATAGAATGAATGCAGATTTGATTTATTTTTAAATTTGCTCCCAGGTATTAAAATGATTATTTCCTGACCAGGAATCCAATCAGCCAATCAAAAAAGGACACTATGTTCTTACTCATTTGTTAAGTGATTTGGGCCCTAAGTTTCCAGTGGTTAATGAAATTTGTATTGGGTCCTAACTACCCATTCTAATTCATAATTTATTCATTTACTCATTAAACAAATATTTATTAAACATTTACTTTGTTCCTAAGACTGTTCTAGGTGTTATAGATATGGCGATGAATGAGTGGTTCAGTTTCATCTGGTTTACATTCTACTGGGGAAACTCACTTCTTTTAAATTAAAATTCTTTTAAAATAAATTAAAACAAAAGTTGGATAAAGACACATGGTAGGATAAATATAAAACAGAGTGATAGGATAGTTACGTGGGTGGTCAGGAAAAGCCTTTTAAGGAGATGACATTTGAGCTGATAGGCATTTTGTCATTCTGTAAAACCAGGTGCTTGCAGGAGATCAAGGTACATGTAAAACTAGTGACTCCAAGGAACCTCAGGCTTTGTGTGTGTGTGTGTGTGTGTGTGTGTGTGTGTGTAAGTGACTTCCTGGATCAGAAGCAATGCTGTTCATTAGACTATGAGGACACTTTGTTCTCCAAGATGGAAAGCCTGCCACCAGATTACAACTGTCTGCCTACACCCACCAGGGATTCAAGTTTGCTTACTAATGCTAATTAAGCTTGTAGGGATGGCAGTACTGAGGTTATGCTGTTGTTGTTGAAGTTATGCTCTGCCTCCTTCCTTACCACCATGGTCATTTTGGTCATAAGTCCATTGAGAAGCCTGAAAGAGTTGGGCAATAAGGTTAACTAATACCCACAAGGATACTCATCTTGGCACCCTAAGAGTTGAGATATATTTCCATTGTGGAATCCTTTTCATGAGCACTTATATGAGAAATGAGTATCTCGCTCTGAACCTATTCTAATAGGTCCATCCACACGCTGCCATCCAAACCTCACCGTCCCTAGTCTCCCGATATTTTCCCTTCCGAGTATCCAACGATAGAGCCACACCATTAGCCAACCACTGAGCATAAGCAGATATAGATTCTTGGCTCAGGTTCCTTCTCCTTTCTGACAGTATAGTTATGAGATCTTTTATTCAGGTATTTGTGCTGGAAAGATATCCTCTTTCTAGTCCCCCATAGGACCACCTGTGATAAATGCAGCTATAATAACACAGCAGTCCAGTTCCAGTGAGACTTACACACCCACACTTAGCATAGCCATCTGGAAACCAGGCCTAAAAATTACTCCTCTGTAACCATGTACATAAGGCGTCAGACGAGCTCTTAAGGCAGATTAAAGAGGGTGTGACAGTGAGGTAGTGGGTACACTGGGCGTGTGGGCGTGGCAGTGAGGTAGGAGTAGGTTCGCTGGGACTGTGAGCTGCATACTTATGTAGTTGACTTATGCTTTCACAGCCTGCTTAGTCCCTATTTCAAAGATTATTTTCATGTGATGAAGACATCCTGGGCATGCCTGATTTTATGGCAATGGGATCAGAAAATCCTTAGTCCATCATAGGCAACGTGGGTCACATGGTCACTTGGCGATTGTGATCAGGCATCCGGACTATAAAAAAGCTTTTTTTTTTTTTCCAAAAAGAGTAATATTTTCTAAAGAAGTCATGGTTTTGCTCCAAAACTCTATAGTGATTTCCCATCAGGTGTTGCCAGTGTTCTATGTGATATTCCTACTTTCTAAGATACTTAAAGCACCAGGATTCTGCTGGGCCATGAGGACTTAATAGGTGAACTGTTTATCCCCATGTCCCCTAGCTGCAGGTGATCAGAGATCAACCTCTTGCTCTAGCTTCCACTCAAATCTTTTAGTTCACATTGTAAACGGATTAGAATGGTACACACAAACATTGTATGTATCACCTGCAAAATCCAAGGTGGCCCCTTCTTAGTGATATGAAGCATACGGTACACTGCTTTGTCAAGAGCACCTGAAAGTCAGCAGTCTCCAGAATGTTGCCAAGGTGGTCATGCCTGTATTTTCATGGGATTTATCTGAGACCCTCAGATTTGCAGGTATCTTATTGATGCATCTATATCTGCTACTTTCAGTTCTCTAGGTCCCAGCAGCAAAATACTATAAACTAATGGACCGGCGTGATACTGTATAGGATAGAGAGAAGATCCACATGTCTTTGGACCATATGTGGCCCAGAGTCAGAGTTAAAGTGTAACACTGAAGCAAATTTGGGGAGATGTATTATAATCTCTGCCAGATGAAAGCAAATGAATTCTGGTGTTGTTTAATGAGACTGAGAAAAAATACTCCTTAACTTAAGACTGTATACCACATGTCAGAGGTGCAATCCTTTGTTTCTGCAAAGAAAACATTTTTATCTTCCTTTTATTCTCTAATAATCAACATGTGGAGAGTTCCAGCACTCTGGTGCTTATCTCTCTTCCCTCTTCAACATATACTTTCTCCTTAAGTGACTTTACCCAATCCATGACTCTAAATACTACACACATATACATGTGTGTATGTACATATCTATACACAAAAATTTTGACGTAAACATATATGCTTCAACTTCCTCCCTGAACTCATATATTCTCCTACTATATATCTCCATTTGGATATTAATAAACATCTTAAATTAATAAGACATTAGTTGATTTCTGCCCCCCCACTAGGCAAAGTGGGTCTTTCCCAAGCAATTGCTTCCACCATCTACCTATTTTTCAGACTAAAAATCTTGATGCTATTTTTTATTCCACTCCCATCTCCACATTCACTGTGTCCATCAGTTCTTCCTACAAATGGACCCCAAATCTGATCACATTACACAATCACTGCTGTTACATTTGTCTCTACCACTATCATCCTTCCTTTGATTAATGTAACAGACTCCAAAGAAGTTTTCATAATTTCACCCTTGTCTAGCTACAGTCCACACCCTACCTCCCATAATCGAGGGTAATTTCTCTAGACATAAATCAAATCATGTCCCTGCAATGCCTAAAATTCTCAAATGGCTTTCAAATCCAAACACATCGTAGCCTACAGGTGTCTTTGGCTCTTACCTCATCCTCTCATGTCACCTTTTCCCATTCTCCCCCATCTTCACTTTATTGCAATCTACTCTAACCTTATTTCTCACCCTGGAGGTTGTGACATACTTGTTCTATCTCAGCATTCTTGAGCATCTGTTTTCTTTGTTTGGAACTCTATTCTATGACTGGGTCCTCTTCATAATTCAGGATACAATTCAAATATCACTCCACAGGGCACCTGGGTGGCTCAATCAGTTAATTGTCCGACTCTTGGTATCAGCTCAAGTCATGATCTCAGGGTTGTGAGATGGAGTCCTGCATGGGGCTCTGCGCTCAGTGGGTAGTGTCTGCTCGAAGATTCTCTCCCTCTGCCCCTCCCCCCACTCACGCACTCTTGTGCCCTCTCTCTCTAAAATAAATAAATAAATCTTTAAAAAAAAATTATCATTCCTTAATAACTACACACACATCACTCTTTAGTATCTTCCATCTTTTATCCTTTTCAGAGCATCTATCAGTTCCAAAAATTAACTTATTTATTTATTACCTCTTTCCACCACTATAATATAAGCTTCTTGAGGACTCTATCTTTCTCACCATTGTATTTCCTGCATAGAAGAGCGCTGATCACATAGTAGGTGATCAATAAATATTTGTTGACTGAATTACTGACCACCTACAATTCCTTACTTTGCCTGGTAGACTGTAGTGTTGTTTTGGGCTCCAGAAATTAATGTTAGTTCAGTCCAAGATCTAATGACCCCTGGAATGGTTGGATATTTCCTCTCCCTCAGTACACAGTTACCCTGGTTAATACCCCCATGCTTCTCTGACAAAAGCTAGGAGGATGTTTCATTGTCCCTATTTGTGACTTCATTGCACAGTCTCCAGGATTCTGTCTTTTCCCTTCACTTAAAGGGCTCTAGCACAGCAAAGCTCTGGGAATAAAATGAAGGATTTTTACTCTCTCAATGTGGCTCAATTCAGGGCCCTCTTCGTGAATCCCAGAGTTTTGTTTTCTACTTAATATAAATAGGGTCTTTAATATAAAGTAGGACCTTAAAGGAATGCCTATCTCTCTCACTCTTAGGATCTACCATCAGTTAACTATTATTCCATATCCCTGTTGGTCAAACCGCTCTGCTTACCAGCGAGGACCTGCAGCTTTTCAGGGTTACCTTTCCCACTTTGCCTCCAGCTGTTATTCACTGTTGCTTAATTTCTGTCACCCGGGATACTTCTGGCCACGTTGAAATGAGGTATTCTCTGTAGAGCTCACAGAAAACGGGCACTAACATGTTTTTCAAAGATGATGGTAGTTATTCACCAATGTATTTTTCAAAGTCTTCATGAATAATGTCTTCTAGGCCTTCTCAAGGGGAAAAAAGTAGGACAAGTTACAACAATAATTCACTCCAGCATTACTAATTCTGAAGAATTTGAATTCCTTACTTTTTATTTTACCCAAGAATATCCCATCCCAACCCCATTTAACATAATTGAACGTGGGTTCAGTCATCTAACTGAGAAAGCAACTAAGCCACTACTGGGTCTCAAGTTATCTCACTAGAAGAGCATTGTCCCATCCCTCACTAAGTTTCCTACAGTGATGGCTTCTCACCCAAGTAGAAAGGGGATTCAGATTCTAGGCAGCTAAAAGAAAAAAAATGTCAAATATAGACTATGAAACTTTTAATTTTATTCTAATCATAAAGAAAAGTTACGGAGTGTTTTTTTAATAGGAGTGGAGAGAGAGGTTATATGCTACGTGGAGGATGGATGATGTGGGAAATGAACAAAAGCAGGAAGCCAGTTAGGGGAATATGGCAGCTGTCTAGGTGAGAGAAAATGGTGGCGTGGTCTAGGAACATAAAAGACAATGGGATGGTGGAAAGAGATAAGACTGGAAATGTATTTTGGTCACAGAGCTGCGTGGATTTACTGGTTGGATATAAATAGGTAACAAAGAGAGAACAGTCTAGAATGGTGTCTAGATTATTGACTTGGTGCCTGTAACTAAGATGGAGAAAACTTGTGCATTACTGGGAAGTGGGAAGGGTATTCTGACTCTGCCTTGTTGCTTCTGATCAATCTGTCAAAAGACACATGTAAACAACTAGCAGAACATAATCTGTGCCAAAGTAGCGACTGAGGTAACCACAGAATCCAGAGGAGTTATGGCTAGCTTTGTTTGGAGAGGTTTCACAAAAGAGCTGAAACCAGAGGATGAACAAGACTTCAACTGAGGAGGATGGAGAGAAGGTACCTGGCACAGGAGAGGAGGGGATGACTCATATAGGTCACTGCATCCAGTTATGTACTGCACACCTCCAGGGGGCGCTGGTCACATGGGCTGTGGGTAAGTCCAGTCTTTAGGTGGGAAAAAGCCAGGCACAAGGCTGGCACGGTAAATAAACCAATGTAGCTAAAGCAAAAGGTAGAGTTCAGGAAGCTTAGTGGAGTTAAGATATTAAATGAATTCACGATTCAGCCACTATAGGATTCATTTTTAGGCATATTTGAATAATCGTAATGCCACTGAACGCAACAGGCGTGGGAAGTGTTAGCAGGCATTCTAAGTTTCCCAAATCCTCTGTTAACTAATTATCAAATATTAGCTCATCCAAGCTCCAGTAGCGAAGGAGCCATAAACATTTTTTATGAGAAGGTTTTCTTTCATCCGTTAAGGTGAGACAGATGAATCCTCTAGTTCCCGTTCCAAGAAAGCACTCTAACTGCTGAGACTAGACTTGGTTTCATCAATAAATGAGCTGTTAAAATTGATTTCTCCTCATTGAAAGGCACTTCATTCACAAATACGCTCTGCCACATGGAGACCATTTTAGCCACAGTCTGGGCTGTTCCAAATGGAACTCTTTCATTGCAAGTGTCCCTTTCAGGACTCTTATTGGTGTTGTCACTGTGTAAAATCCCATTTTTCCACATATTCACAGTACCTCGAACTTGAATGTCAGTCAGGGTTTCAGGGTTTTTTCATCCTTAGAAACAATACATCTGTAGATAGAAACTATTTTATTCCTGTCACGGCCCCCACTGAACTATTTGGGAAGGATAAATATCACTTAAGGAAAGATGGCTTGTGATTGCCTTCTCCGTATCTTGTAATAGCATTATTCTATGTGGCACATGGCAACAGAACATTTACTATATTACTGTCATTTTCAGGAAAAAAAAAATACCTCTACCAGAATAACATGGGTCGTATTTTTGGAAATCAGGAAAACGTATAAAAATATTGTTTTAGAAAAATACCTAGGCTGTCGAATAATGTCTTCCTGGTTTGATAGACAAGCCATAACAATAAATTAACGAGCTAGCACAGGGTTGGGAGACCTCTGGAGTGGGAAATGCCTTGTGGACAACATGTCCATATCCCATTTTTTCTGCCTGTCTATTTTGTTTCAGTCTGAGAGAGAGAACATATAACAATGCACACATTCAGTGGCAAGCACATTAAAAAGATGTCTGGGATCAATCTATTGTGAAATAAATATAATTATGGATAGTGTCCTGAAGCTGCCTAAGAGGAACTATTTAAATGACTGAGTCACGACGGTAATACTGTTTCACTGGGGCAAGATTCTGGACTCTACAAACTCCTCAACTGAAATCCTGGCACGTGCTGATTCACTGTTCTCCAGGACAGTCCAAGGCGGACATCCCCTCTGCCCTCACTCCATATACAAAACGTGCTCTCTATTTGTCTGCAGCGAGCTCCTTATGTGTCTTGTGACATCTGCTAGTATTTCCATCTAAAACAAAAAAGATTGTCTTAATTCCCAGCCATATCTATTCTCTTTTGGGGACGTAAGCCATTTTGCAAAGACATATCCTTGAAGATTGTGATTTAAGTTCCACGTGCAATATCTGGTTTTGTTTTGTTTTCTTTTGTTTTAAATGCCTTTTTTGCAGAAATATTTGAAAACAGGGGAGGGGCACCTGGTGCTGCTCCGGCACCAGGGTAGACATTCCACAATGCAAGGCACTCGTTCTTCACCTTTTGCTTTTTCTCAGACTGTTGGCAAAAAGGAATGGGGGTGGGGGCAGGTTTTGTTCCTTAGAAACTAAGAAGGAAAGAAAAAACGGATTGTCCTTTACAGATAATGGGTGGTCAGCAAGCACATAAAAATGGGGTACATTCAGACGGTCCAAACTATTCCAGCAGCTCAGCTGTACAATGACAACCATATGTTCTGGACTGAGGGATTAACTCTTACATTGAAGCTGATTAGCGGAGTCCATCTTCACAGAAAACAACTCCATCCGAACTGATCATTCCCAGCAATAGGTAGACATCAATGGGGTGAGAGTTTGCTTTCCATACCTCCAGCTACTTTCACAACAATATCCAGGCTAAAGGAATCAATTGTCCAATCAGAACTAAATGCACATGCTAACCTTAAGTGACCATGTTAATAGCACAGGGTTCTAGGGACCTAAAAGGAATCAGGAAAAATCAGAAGGCAGGAGACTGTCCATGAGAGGTGCCCATTCGGTTAGCACATTGTGTTCGAGAGGTAGAGCCCTTAAATGTTAGACCAGTGTTTCTCACTGGATCTGAGAGTCACAGAGTTTTCTGGATAACCTTTTCAAAGTCTGCCCTCCAGTCTTCTTCCTCGCCCTCTTTGATTCTGATAGGTCTCCATACGACCCAGCTAACTTGTCTGCGTGTGTGTGTCAGTGCTCCTTTCACTGTTTTTTTCTTTTTGTTTTTTTGTTTGTTTGTTTGTTTGTTTTATTCATGAGAGGCAGAGGGAGAAGCAGGCTCCCAAGGAGCAGAGAGCCCGATGCGGGACTCGATCCCAGGGCCCCGGGATCATGACCTGAGCTGAAGGCAGTCGCCCAACCAACTGAGCCACCCAGGCGCCCCACTCCTTTCACTGTTTTTATTTTTTTCTCCAGAATTAGAAAATACACGTGTGGACCCAAATGAAAGGCTGCTTCTTTTTTCATGGACTGATTAACCGATTTATCCATTCATTCAATGCTGTTTATTGAGACATTGTTTTAGGTGTTGGGACGTAGTGATAAGCAAGACATATATAGGAACTAAATAAATGAAGAATATTTCATTCCAGTCTAAATGTAGACTTATCTGGAACGTAAGCTAAGACATAAAGAAGGATGGAGATAATGCCTAAAGTAATCTATATGATGGGGAAGGGGTAAATGATGATACTGCTTATCACTAATAATGACATCTTATTAGTAAATATAATGTTTATAAGATTTCAATTGTTTTGAACTATTATCATGATGAATGCCATCTGCCTACATTACATGCATCAGTTTATAATGACATGAATGACTAATTATCTTACATGTGTATGTGTGTGATCTTCCTGCACAGGTGATAAATCCTACGAAGGCAGGTACTGTGTCTTTCATTTCTTCATCTTTCATAATGACCATCGGTGTCTCAGGTCAAAGCATGTCCTAAAATATTGCGACCCATTTATGCAGGTCTTAATAGCTTTCAAATACTTTTTATCTCATTTGATTTTTATAATATTTATAATAATAAAATAATGATGTTTTGTTTATGGATTTTAATGGTGAGAAATGGAAGATCCAAAGAGGTCACATTATTTATTTATGCAAGATCACACAATTAGTTAGAAGCAAAGTCCGACATCTTTTTGCTTTTCTTTTCTTCTTTTTGTCTAATGCTTTTTAGTTTTCATCATACCATGTGACTCCTCATACGCTGTGTGTATGTATCAGATTTGTCAGGCATATGATATGTCAGATGTATATCAAATATCTATTTATATACTGTGAGGAATGAACTCATTTGGGGGAATTAGGGATGAAAACAGAGATTAGGTTGCTTGAGACACATATCAAGCTGCTTATCTCTGGGTAGCCAAGATGGTCTGAGAATTGTAGGAGCAGAGGCAGAGATGTGACCACACCCCCCTACGGTTCGGAAGGCACAGCGAACTGAGGGCGTCCTTAGAACAAGTCATGGGGACCCAGCATTGGAGACGTTGTTCTCCCACCAAAGGCTGCAGCTGAGGGTGAGTCAGCTTAGCACCGTGGAAGATGATAACAGAGCTGAAGTAAAAAAGTGATTCATGGGGCACCTGGCTGGCTCAGTTGGTAGAGCGTGCAACTCTTGATCTAGGGGTTGTAAGTTCAAGCCCCACCTTGGGTATAGAGATTACCAAAAAATAAAATCTTAAAAAAAAAAAAAAAAAATTACTCCAGCCTGCATCCCAATTTTTTTTTTTTTTTTTTTTTTTTTTTTTTTTTGCCTTCTCCTTGCTTTTCTGAAAATGAAATGCCAATACCAGGCTGGGGCTTTCTTCTTAGTTCATGCTGGAAGCCCCCAAAGCTTGACAGAATATGTCAGTATATCTACAGAACACACTGTGTCTGATTATCAAGCAAGAGATGTATAAACATCTCATGCTCATGCCTTCCCCCTGCTCATGCTCTCTACCACCGACTCTAGAACTCACAATGGGGGGCAGAATAAAAACAGACTATGTTTCTATTGCTTCTGAACACATCACGGTTCCAGCTAGACTGAGCCTTATTTGTTGGTGAATGCATGCACTGAAATCACTCAGGGATTCATGTCTTGCTTTTCTACAATTTGACAGCAAGCATCAGACAGCAGCAATGTCAGCCATGGGACATAACTTTTATGCCAATTTCAGCTATGCCCTATAAAGTTGTTTTTTTTTTTTCCCAAATCAATAAGGTCACAAAGACCTTCGCCTTCAATAGCATAGCTTAGATGTACAAATTAAAATTCAATTTCCTGTATTCCCTCTATTCATAAGGAACAATTAAAGTAAAGTGTCTAATATACTCTAGGATCCTGGCAAGGATATTACTTTTCATCTGCCTCAATGGACTCTGCCAAAATACCTCTTTCATTTATTAAAGCCATTGCGATTGCCACCAACTTTGAGCTGAATGGCATCCCAAGGCCAAATTTGTTCATTCATCCACTTGTTTAAAGAAATAAAAACTACAAAAAAAAAAAAGAAATAAAAACCACTAGAGGAGCCACCGATTGCTAAACTGGTGGCAGTTCCTTATATAAAGCATCTTTACCTGCCTATTGAAACACAATATAGGGTGAGCCTCTGGAAAACATACAAAGCTGAGCCCGAGGCTGCAGGGACATTGTTCCATAGTTTTATCCTATGTTTAGGATACTGAGAGTGTGACTGCCCCTGCCTGGCCATACACCCCCAGATGTCACTGGAGAGCATCAAGAGGGTGACATCGGAAGTACTAGGAGCCCACTCGCCCAGCCCCCTGGGCTGCTTGTTATTGCAGACTAGGAGACAAATGAGAACAGCCACGGTAAGAAGCTGGCCCAGGGAAGAGAGCTCACGGTTTTACCTTGTGGGATGCAAGGACATGTACACTCCTTGGTCTGTTTGTCAAGCCCTTTCACATACAGGATCTCATTTATTTCCCATGACAACTTCGTCAAGGAGGCATTATTACCCCATTTTGCAGATGAAGAGACCAAGGCTCAGAAAGTAAGTTGCCCGAAGTCATAAAGCTAGTAAGCTATAAAACTAAGCTTTCAACCTAAGTCTGGCTTACTCCAGAGTCTGTTTCTACTGTAACGGTTTTCATGTAAACTCAGTATGATCTCCGAGTCATAGAAACCCGCTTATATACATGGTACCAGAGCAGCATGACGACTCAAGACTAACACCTAGGAGCACAATGCAGAAATGTGGACAACAAAGTAGAGAAATATACATGATTTTCCAATGTTATCTTGGATAGTGGAAGAGAAAAAATAACATTTCTTTTGTGTATTTCTTTTAGCTCCAAAAGGCAGTTTTGGTGGATGATAACCAAACACACTATTTTAAGGATAGAAGCTGGGAAAGACAGTCCATCAGAAACTTGAACTTTATGGTAATTTTCTAAATGCTTGTCTGAAGTGAAATCCATGTGATAAACCAGATAGAAACTGCCCAGCTTCTGAGAACCCTCAAAATGGTCCTGATAATGATTTGTTTAAAGTATTTGTTTATTTAAATCATATAGAAAATCTACTAGAGGGGCACCTGGGTGGCTCTGTCAGTTAAGCATCTGCCTTCAGCTCAGATCACGATCTCGAGGTCCTGGGATCGAGTCCCATGTTGGGCTCCCCGCTCAGTGGGAAGTCTCCTTGTCCCTCTGCCTCTGCCCTTCCCCCTGCTCATGCTCTCTTTCTTTCTCTCTCAAATACATAAAATAAAATAAAATAAATCTTTAAAAAAAATAAAGAAAATATACTAGATTTTATGTCTTAAGTGGTCATGTCCAATTTATCTTTACTCAATGCCTCTCAGGCACCTTGGTGTGTATTGGGTGTTTATTAAGTATTAGGTTTAAGGAAGGAATATCAGCCAAGTAAAACTTACCATCTGAGAGTTGGCATGCTCTTAGTTGGTTTGGCTCGTCAGGCCTCTACTGGAAGCTCACCAGTTCAGTAGGATGATAAGCAAGGACACACAGACCTATTTCACCATGGAAGAGCTTAACATCCTAGCCCAGGAAGGACACATTTTTTTTTTTTATGTATACTACAAAAAGCAGAAAACAAAAAAGGGTGACTGTGATCTAGCTGTATAAAGAATTATACTGGGAGTATCTTCTTAGTTCACAATGATTTCTCTTTCTCAGAGAAATAAGTCTGATGCCCAGACCCTTCTCTAGAGAAAGCAGAGAAGTCTCTACAATATGCCCTGTCCTCTTGGCTATATGTACTTCATGCAGGATCCAGCAGTTGGGTGACCAAAGCCAAACTGGGCCAGTCAGATGCTTCTCTGTGGGAAATGAGAATTTTCAATCAAGTCTCTGTTGGGGTGCGAGTCCTTGCATCTCAATAACATTGGTGGCACTCCAGTGAGGACACGTATATTGTCTTATCTCTGAAGTCACTAGAGTTGCACTTCTTTCTTTCCTTCTGAAGTTTTCCTGTTCAGTTCTTCCTGGAATTCTACGATAAATCCCATTATCTTTCCAATGCATTTCTTCTTTCACTTGAGCTACTCAGAGGTGGTTTCTATGACTTGCAAAAGAAACGTAATGATTCAGAAGTACAGATAGACAGCTATAAGAATTGGTGTGGCCAGAACCGAGTTAGTTGACACTGGACAGAAAATAATATGCAAAGTTGGGCATAAGAAGGAACATTTTTGAAGTACAATAGATTCAGGAAAGCAAGCCACAGTGGACCGAGTGGCATGGACATTATAGCACAGAGTCACCTGGGAGTAGAAAGCAGAGCTCCCTTGCCAGGAGGAACATAGCATCCATGCCAATACTCGAGAGAAGGTAACAGTGATGGAGGAGGCTGGCCAGGT
Organism: Neomonachus schauinslandi; assembly: GCF_002201575.2. Classification (NCBI taxonomy): domain Eukaryota; kingdom Metazoa; phylum Chordata; class Mammalia; order Carnivora; family Phocidae; genus Neomonachus; species Neomonachus schauinslandi. Next base: position 107,368,394 of record NC_058407.1, on the reverse strand, counting down.
ATTCAAGTTAAATTAGGTTTTGTTGTTGCTGTAGTTTGTTTTTGGTTTTGTGTTTTTGTTTTTTTGGTCTGGGGCTTTATGAAGTAACATCCTATTTCTACAGGTAGAGACCATGGCAACTTTACCCTATAGCTTGATACCTCAGAATATTGCTAGTTTTGCTATGTGGAAGGATATTTAATGAGGAAAGTCTTGAATACAACTTTAAATTCACTAGACTTGGACAGATGAGTGGCCCTGGGGGCTGTCACTGGGCAGCTGAACTCCACCTGCAGCCTGGGTCAGCTTGGCGCTCTGACAAGGTCTTCCATGCCATGGCCCTGGACCTCCAGATCCTCCGGGGACCTGGAACTGGTCAAGGACTGGATGGGGCAGTCATGCTCAGAGCCAACACCTACCCAGGCAAGAGAGGTCACCTTGAGCTACACTCCAACAACATGGGGGAAGGACTTGATATTCAATTTTCTTTTGAAAGGTGCAGACTGAGCATCTGCACACCCTGAGTGATGGGTCAGTCTAGCCCGTTGCGGCGTTAGGGTGAGGGAGTGGCACACGCACAGCCTAGCGGGAGCCTAGCTTCTTGAGGTCTTCATCCACCTCTGCAGCTTTTGGCTTCAGCTCTCTAGTGCCGCCAGCTGAGAGGAGTAGGAAGATTTTGTTACTTTTACCTATGAAACCTTGTGGAAGCAAAGTTAGATCTATTTCACATAAGACAAATTTAGTTCCAGGGCCTGTTTTTCATGAACCAAGTTAGTACATATCACAAGCCCAAGAAGTCAGAACACAGTGTGACTCTTATCATATCTGTTCCTAGCATATCTTCTATCCAATGAAGTCTTCCAATATGTCCTTTGAACTCTGCTAGGAAACTTTCTTAATCTCAGGAGGACAGAAGGGAATTTTGAGATTGACAGCTGAGTACATTTGACCAGTTGTATCTCATGCAATTAAAAGTTGAGGTCGATATAGAATATTGCTCACCACATTAAAAGCACTAAAAAAAATGGTAACTATTCTTCAAATGACAAGCAATTGTTTTCCTTTCATTTGTTTTCTATGAGCATAATTTTTGCCAAGGACTACAGTTCTGTTGTATAAATTTAAGTGCTAAATAAACCACATACCCTAAACTCCAGTCCAGGCGCTGTTCTGGCCCGAGGGAATTTGATCAACACGTTTTTATTTACACAAATCTTTACATTTTTGAGGGGAGGGGCTTGTTTTTTGCTTTTGTTTCTTGTCGGAATCAGAGGTAGAGCACAGAACTATCCCCAGAAAGTATCTTGTCTTGGCATTTGCAAGCTGGCAGGAAGCTCTGAAAGTCTCCTGAGAGAAGGTCCAATACATTCCTTGAGATTTCCAGTGTACAGTGTACTTATTTATCCCAACCTAAGTCTTATTTTTTAAAAAAGATTTATTTATTCCTAGTCTCAAGTTTCATGCTGGGCTTTTCCATTGACCACAGAAATGTAGTAATAATCTTTGCCTAAGCCTCTGAAGAAAATATTAGGCATCTGAAGGAGGACCATGAATAATAATAGCTCCTAAGCAACAAGTTCATCTTCATAACACATCTTCCTCCCATCAGCTTTCCCAAACCATTCCAAGGCATTTGGAGCCTGTCTTTTATAATTGTTGCTCTGAGAAACAAAATTCATCTGAGTTCCTCCTGTAACATTAATTAAAATGGACATGCTGTGGAAGCACAAAGACTAGAATTTATTTAATATAAATGCTTGTCATGATAACATTTTCTATCATGTCATTATGACATCTTGCTTTTCTTCTTTAAATATTAAAAAATAAGTAAAGGAAGTAGGCTTTTAGTGGAAAAAAAAGAAATCTTACCAGCTACACTTCTTATCACTAAGATAAAGGACTGGTAAGCTGAAAATCTCTCACCTCTCTCTGATGGGATAAAAATAGCACTAAATGGAAAAGACAAATCTGGCATTAATAGAAGAGGATTATTATTAGTAATCAATACAAAAGAAATTATTTCTGAAGACCAATGTTCGGCAAATCATTGCGTGAGTAAGCACTTCTGCTAACTTACCCAGGGAGTAAGAGCTAAGAACATGGGAGCATTAATTATGAAATTAAAAAAAAAAAACAAGGAATACTTTCTGAAAATGGACTTTATTCTTTAGGTTAAGATAATTGGAATAGGATTAGGGAAAGAAAGAAATAGGTCTTCAAATCTGAATATTATGTGCAAAGTCAGGGAGACACAGAGGGGACATTCAAGAAAAGTGCAAGGCCCATTTAGTAAAGAGTGAATAAAGCATATGGATTCAACTGTTCATTCCATGAATATTTACATAAATGCCAGCCTCCCGCCAGTATTGAGCTAAGCATATAATAATGAGGACAGTCCTAAGCCTCAAGTAGCCCCCAGTTTAATGGTGAGAAACACACATGCACAGAAATTTACAAAATAATGTAGAAGATGCTGATATAACAGAAGCACAGCTAGGGCTTTAGGGGAGCACAGAGCAGGGGAAGAGTGAGGCAATTTCAGGCAGAGGGAACCACACAGCAAAGGTAATTCCATCTTCCCAGAGCAAGGGGCAGACTGGGAGAAATGAGACAGTTCCAATCACAAAGGGTCTTGTATGTCAAGCTAAAGACATAGCTCTAGTAGGCTATGATAAAACAGGAAAATTATGGAAAGAAGGGGGCTTGATGACATTTCATCTTGCAGAGATGGTGCTGGCCACAGGAAGGAAGGACGTAGACGTGGGCGGCCTCCCTCAAGGCAGAGAGACTGGCTGGGAGACGAGACAGTGGCCAGTACCAAGGTGTTCACGCTGGGGCTGGAGAAGAGACCACAGAGTCGTGGTCAGGGCTGAGCTCATTCAAGAAACTGAGGGAAGGGGATGCTGGGGACACTTCCATCAACTCTGAAGGGTGGAATAGTGGAAGGATTACATGAGAAAGAGAAAAAGAGTAAGCATCAGAGTAACAGAGAGAAAATTAGGTGAGAGCCACACCATGAAAGCCAAGAGAAGAACATATCTAAAGTGAGAGTATAGTCAACAGCATAGAACACTATGGAGAAGCCGGAGTCTCAGTGTATGGCATCTCAGAAATCACAGCTAATTAGGCGAGAGCTGAGCCCAGAACTCAGGAGTCCTGACACTTGCTGTGCTGTTTCTGCTCATCAGGCTACATCTCTGGTTTGATTGAGCCCAGTCCTTACTGAGGGGAGATAAGGCTTAGAAAGAGAACTCGAGGCTATGCTGGAAAGATAGATGTTGAAGAGGGAGCTTACATATTATTCTTAGGAATGGGACTCCCTAAAGAGTTCTGAGCAGGAGAGGCTTCATAATGAAAGAGGTATTGGAGGAAATTTTATGTGGTAGTGTTTAGGTCCACGGTCAACATTTTGCCCTTCCCAGTCATAGCTTAGGCAATTATGAAATAATTGCTTTCCTAAATAATCCACAATAATCCTTAAGTGTGTCAGAAATTAATAACCAATAAATAAGTAGAATCACAGTTATGAATTAAGTCATCTCTCACTTCAGTCCATCATACCATCTTAAAAATATCTGGGAGGGTGCCTGGGTGGCTCAGTGGATTAAGTGTCTGCCTTCGGCTCAGGTCATTATCCCAGATTCCTGGGATCGAGCCCCATACCAGGCTCCCTGCTCAGTGGGAAGTCTGCTTCTCCCTCTCCGTCTGCCTCTCCCCCAATTGTGCTCTTTCTCTCTCTTGCTCACTCTCTCTCAAATAAATAAATAAAATCTTTTAAAAATATATATGGAAATAGATCCAGTGATATTTGGAACCACCCAGCCTTAGGTCCAGGCCTGGTGTGGCCTGAGTACACTATGGCCCATCCATCCATACGTCCGTAATTCTCTTTAGACCAGTGATTAGTGCCATGTGGAGATGCATTATTTTATGCGATTCCTTCCTTTTCCTCTTTTTCTTCTTTACATATACATGTGTTAGAAAGATGAAAAAAGAATGATTCCTGTGTCTGAGGAAGAATGCCTTAGGAGAAATGCCCATCACTCGGGGCAGGTCTTCTATCCTGCCATTGTCACTGCATGGGCCCCTTGCACTCGGTCCAGCCAAAGCCACAGGGTGAGTGACATCAGGGCCTGGGGGGATGGCACAGGAGCCCCAGCAGCTCTGTCCACTCTCTCGGCTCAGAGCATCACAGTTTTGAGATTCTCGAGAGCCTAGATAATGGTCTGCCTCATTCCTGGCGGGTGGAAATTGACCCGACACCACTGGAACCCCAAGGTCCCCTGGTCCCCAAGGTCTGATTAGGTGGTTCATTGCAAGACTAACATCAAGTGATAGAACACAGAACAAATGTCACACTTAGTGCTTGAAATTGATTTTAGGGTCCCAGCAACCTGCACTTGTGACCCTGACTTTTAACCTCTTTGCATCTTGCCCCCCATCTCTGCTGTTAGTGCGCTCATGCTCGTGCAGACTTGGAGCAGAAGAGACAGCCCCGCTCTCCATGTGCCCGGGCAGAATACTACCGTGGGGCTGTTGCCGGGCAACAGGAGCCAGAACAATTTGTTTGGGGAGCATTTTGAGAATGATTACACTTGCAGGGGTGGGGTGGGTTGGTCGTGTGTCATCTTTTTTTTTTTTCTTCCTGTGCTACCTATTCCTGGATGTCGTAAATATTCATCTGAATTTTGCATATGTGAGGGGAAAACGTTATTTAAATGAGTTTGGGAGGGTAATTTGCTTGGGTGCATCACTACACTCCTGTACGTTTTGCAGGCAGTCTGCTGCAGAAGGAGGAAAAGCAATTCTGTGCCCGTTATTGACAGATGACAATGCTGTGCTGGCTTGTTTCAGTTACATAGAACAATGGGAGCAGAAAAAGATGCAGTGTAGCAAAGGCATGTAGTCAATTGTTGGTAAATGGTGAGGACAAAAGCCCCAGCTAAGTCATCAGGCACATTTCCTCTCTGTGGCTGCAGTTAGTCCCCTGGCCTCCTCTATCCCCACTCAGAGAGGCAAACTTCCTCTTCCTCTCCTTTAGTGATAGCAACACGTTGAAATACAGCACTTGGCTAAACCCGGGAGAGCTGACTCTGAAAGGTAATGGGAAGAAACATTTCCTTTCAAAAGGAATCTGGCAGCCTTGAAGGATTTGCAGCACGCCAATTTCAGATGAGTCAGAGTCGGGTAGGAATTGCAAATACTTAAAAAATCATCGGTGTCAATATTGCCCACACCCCTGGAATATTAATATACACACACACCCACGCACCCCCCTGGAGATGTGTTTATTTCACAATTCACAAATGGTAAGGGGACCTTTTCTGGATTGTTTCTTAGGGACTTGGGAGCCAGCATTAAAATTGTGATTCTTCCAAATGCTTTCCCATATGCCTTAAATACTCTCATTAAAGTCAATTTCCTCAGTGCACACACATTCTCTGGGTCTTAGTGACCACCTCCGTGCCTCACTAAAGGGAAGCTTTTCTTGAGGCTGCCGTGTCCTCTCTTAGCCATGGCTTGGTCAGGAGCCTCTGGTACCATATGGCAGAAATCGAGGCTGTATTGCCAGCCAAACACAACAGTTGTTTATAGGGCACAGTCAGTTATGGTTTCCATCTCTTCGCCCTCAGGGAGATGTCTATGGATATAAAATAGGTATCTGGGCCATCTGACAATATGGGCCCCAAAGCTGTGGGACTTCTTGTCCAAAACTGCTTTCAAGTAGATACCCCATCCAAAGGATTCCCATCCCTGGTCCGTAATCCCAGAACCTCAGGCTAATTTTGTAGGCTCTCTCGCACAGGAGGCAGCCTTTGGCACAGAACCCAGTAAAGTTCTTTCTGTTTTCTGGTTTGACTCAGGGACACGAGCTAATTACACAGTTTCATTTTCCGTGAGGCCACTTAAATATCCAGGATTAAAATCTGGGCAGGAGGGTAGATGGTAAGGAGGCAAGAGACATACAGGAGAAGGAATTCAAAAGTGAACCCGTTCTTCGCTTTTCATCATTGGAGCTGGTACTGGGTTAGAACAATAAGCCCCTCCCCGTTTCAGTGTGGACACGCCCATCAGGATGGCCTTGAAGCCCACACCTGCCGAATTTCCATCAGACACATTTCTGTTTATTGAGACCCTGTCACGGGCCAGGCACTCTCCTAGGTCAGGCACTCTCCTAGGTCTTGTGTGTGCTGTGGAGAGCAAAAAAGGCAGCCTCCTTCCTCAAGACTGCAGGGCACAGGCCTTCTCTTGGCTCGGGGGAGAGAAAGGCGGCCTCGGGCCTGAGCCTGCACTCACCCGAACAGTAACAGCGGCCCCAGCCCCTGTGATGAGAAAAGGCGCTTCAGATCGGAGAGAATATCTGACTCCGTGGAAAACACGCAGCCCCATTTGCTTTTCCTTTCCTTTGAAAAATGTCCAGTGTCTTCTGATTCAAAGTTTACATCCAAAAACAACCCTTTTCTTTTGCTATACCTCTAGGCAAAGAACATATGTCACAAATGCCATAGCCATATTTAGATGTTGTCTGTCGTTCAGCTTCACTGAGCCCGCCGCCAAGTTACCTTTTACATGGCAATTACTCATGAAATCTGAACGCTTCTGCAAATTAGTGTTAGGTTGCTTTCATTTCCCAATTAACTGCCCACCTGCTATTATAAGATTCAAGTTAGTCATAGTCAGCCTTTTCCCCTTCAGCCTTTAGGAAGAAGAAGAAGGAAAAAAAAAAAGTACCCAACTTCTTTATGCAGAGAATAATTAATGTGTGAAATGGTCCACCAAAGGCAACAATGAAACATGCAACTGTGAGTATATTCAAAGAAGAGCCAGACAAGGAAGAAAAAAATTCCATGATACAAACATTAGACAGACAGGTGGATGGGTTTGGATAGACCATATGGCCTCCTTCTGTTTTGAAATGTACTGTGAGCTTATATTTTGCAAAATCCCTTCAAGAACCAAGTTGATTTCTACACAGTAAATTATGGCAATGAAAATGCTTATGACACCTTAGCTATGTCCGTTATTTCAATGTCAGTTTTGTATTTCTGGGGATATGTTTTCAAGACCAAACTAACACACTTGTCATACCGTAAATGAGGTGGCAGAGGCTAAGGTGGAAAGACAGGGAAGAAGAATTTAGTCTTGTTTTCTTTTCTCAAGAGAAATGGAGACATACTTTCCAAACTCACAGCAGAGGAAAACACCAGTACCCCACTGCAGCCTGTGGAGACAACCACCGTGATGCGAATCCAACGCATTGAGCTGAACAACAAGACATGAAATGCACCAGATAATGAAAAACAGTGTCATTTCTGGAAAACATTACAGAATAGTTTTCTCCCCCTCAGGAAGGGAGAGCATATGATTCCCATTCTCACATTATGACAGAAATGCTGTGTGCACTGTATGGATTGCTGTCTGAAATTCCAGAAACCATACATGACGGGGAGCTACAAACATGCTTCTTCAAGCCCAGTGTCATTGACACCCTGGTTGACAAGATAACACGGTTTCGACAGCATCTCTGCACGGAAAGAGTTTCTCTTCGAATTTTCAAAAAGCCAATTCTTGCCAACAGGTTGGGATACAAGAAATTCACAGCCTTTCAGAGCAACTTAGTCTAAGCCTTTGAAGCACAGCCCATGTTCAGCGACACCACACCAGCCTAGGAACAATAGGGTCACTAATCTTAACAAAATGGTGTTACTCTGCCTCTACCCTCCTCTGGCCGCCCACAACCACAGACTGGCCTGCCCCCACAAAACCTCACTCAGAGTTCCCCATTAGGGGACTCTGGAGGTTATTTCCCAGATGTTGAACCCTCCCAGTACCTGCCATTATCCTTTACCCTGACTGTTTGCTGACACACCATCACTTGCCCTAGATGAAGAAGTTGCCAATGGCACAGTGGTGCAGGGGGACTGATCCTTCCACCACTGACACCATGACACTTCGGACCTGGTACCAAATACTGCAGCGGTCAACGGGAGTGCATCTAACGGAAGGTACCCGCAAGGTGCTGCAGTGCGGTAGCAAAGGCCCTTTTGCCAAGCTGCGGCCCCACGTCACAGCTTGAGCAGTTGAACGGAATAATAATTCTATGGTCTTTTGAATTGCAGTGTGATCTGAGCCAGTACTAAGTGTCCGGTGAGATAATTTAGTAGGTGTTTAGATGACCATCCTGCAAGTGCAAACAGAATTCAGGAATCTATAAAGCGGGATGATTTCACTTTTTCTCTATTCTCTTCTTGTCGTAAATGCGACTACTGAAGAGTGTTGGGAGGTAACATTCCTCCTGAGCTTGGGAGAATCACACTGTCCTCGACAGAGAAAAAAGCAAGTAACATGATACTAAACGTAGAAAAAAACAAGGAGCTAGTCAGATAGTCTTTTCAATCCTTTGTCTACTCCCCACCCAAAACTAATTTGGACCACAGCTACATCATGACAATGTATTGGCCAGCAAAAAATTGGGTCATTCAACCAATCGTTTTAGCTATATAAGGCCAAGCAATTACTTTGACCCACTTTTTTTTCCCCACCACTAAATGACTGATTCATAGATTTGCTTGGTTGGTTGGCATGTGATAAACACACAGCAACAGTAGATTCCAGAAGGAAGTCATCACCAGTCTCAATTTAAAAATATCCTCTTGCTTTTTTTAATGCATCAAATACAATATAAATAATTTTGTAGGCACTGTTATATGTTTTCTCAGTTCATTTAATCATACATTCCATATGGCTCAAGAAAGAAGAAGCATGTTTATAATCTCTCAATGAATATGATATTCTTCTAAACTTATAAAAAAATTTCTTCTAGGGCGCCTGGGTGGCTCAGTCGTTAAGCGTCTGCCTTCGGCTCAGGTCATGATCCCAGGGTCCTGGGATCGAGTCCCACATCGGGCTCCCTGCTCAGCGGGAAGCCTGCTTCTCCCTCTCCCACTCCCCCTGCTTGTGTTCCTGCTCTCGCTGTCTCTCTCTCTGTCAAATAAATAACTAAAATCTTTAAAAAAAAAATTTCTTCTAAACTTATAAAAACAAGTTCAGATCTGGATGAAAGACAAAGCTTTTCAACTATATGCCATTATGAAAATGCCAACAGTATAAACCTTCTTGTTTTACTTTATAACTTAGAGTTACTAAAGCTACTCGAGATGATTGCAATCAATATTTGCTAGAACACCAACATAAGAAAGCCAGCCGTCCTTCAGACCTTGAAAACTGAAGAGAGGGGCTACGTACCCACCCCACACACACACACCCACCGCCAAAACAATCTAAAGTCTTACACTTCCGAGTTCATCCTGAGGTTAGAAACCTGGAGATTAGCAACTCTTCTGAAGTATTTTATAGCCTTTTCAACGTTTCCTTGCATCGCTTTACAAACCAAATACAATAACCGATACACCCCCAGACAGAATATCTATGTATTGCTTTTTCAGTTTCTTGTGAATTCCAGGCCATTAAGGATATAATTAAAACACTTCCACAAAAAGAAAGCCCAAACTGGGGCGGCTTCAATCCACAGCGGCCTGTCTCCTCAGAACCTATAATTACTCTGTTTAGCTCAGAGCGTTAAATAACAGCCGCCTGTTATCTGAGGACCGTACTGTTTGGTGTATGTACAAAGAAGCACCTGTGGTAAACAATACCCCGTTTCAGGGAATAACAGCTCTTCCTGCACGACACACAGACGACAGATCAGCGCTTCGCCACCTTGGTGTAGTCCAGGGATCGGGACACAGAAAACTGCCACATTTGTATAAACTACCTCTAGAGATAACACTAATTTTTAACTCACTTAGCACTCTAGCTCCTGGGTCTAAAATATGAGCTCTTAGAAAACCGGGAGAGCTGACGCTAGCACAGTCCTGATACTAAAGTGTGGTGATTGCCACAAGATTGGGAATCCCTGGGATGAGACATCTTTGGTAAAAGGCGAAAGATTTATGCGATCTGAAGAGAAACCAGAGTATGGGATGAGACATCTTTGGAAAAGTAGCAACTTTATTTGGGAGGCCGGCACGAAACCGTGGCCTCTCAAATTCCCCATCATTTCTGATTTACCCAGAGATATGGGCTGCCCTGGGTTATGGAATGTAGTTCAAGTGTTTCTGCCAGGTGCCTGGCGAAGCCAGAGGTTGTGGGGATGGATTTCACGTAGAGATCCCTCCGTGTGCATCCTGATAGAACGAAGTGGTGGGAGGAGAAAATAATTGTGCTGAAACAGAAGCATTTGCCTGTATCCACTCCCCTTAAAACAAAGCACCAACCAGCACGCTCTCTTCGTGCTACACACTGCGAGAGACACTTGAGATGAGAAGCCTTCAAATGTGCATTACAACCAGGGGCTGGCACATATCCATCATTGGTTGAATCTTTCATTTCTCAGCTACTCTCTGATGCCTAAGTGTGAAAAAGTCAGTATGCCTGAATTGAATTTTTAGATTGCTTTACGTCAATACACATTTGTTTGTTTTCAAAATCAACAACAAATGCAGCACTAAACACTTCTGGCTGCTCAATTGTGCAGCTTTGCCTACTGCCTTGTGCTGAAACAGGGTTCACTCCCCGACGATCAGGCGGCTTCCAGGTAGAGCCAATGGTGCATGGAGAACTCGAATCCAACGAAGTGAATTAGACGATAAAAGATCCTGCCTTCCAGTGACTTATCATTTTCCCTATAGGATATAAGCACCCATGTCTATACGTGCCTCTGTGTGTGCCCACGTGTGTAGGTACACGTAGGCGAGTGTTTCCACATAGCTCAGAACTAGATATGGACACAGAGCCGGGGCACCCAGGTCCATCCAGGGCTGCCAACTGAGACCCAGTGTTTCGTTCTGATTTTGAAGTGAAGTTGTAGTGTGTACTGCCCACAGCTGGAGAAAGGTCTAATCCCTCTGACAAAGCAAGCATGTGGGGAAAGGCTTGACTAGATTGAATATCAGAATTTTGTTTCCAATTAGTTCCACAAATCCCACAGATATAACCTAGAGTTGAAAAAATTAAACCTAGAAATATGCAAATGTAAAAAAGATCTATAACTTAATGAAGACAAAAATCTTTCATGATTTCTGAAAAGAATTTCTTCCTAACCAAACAGTGAAAGAAGAACCAGCTGTTCTTACTGAGTGAGGAAAAGTTGATCTCAGATCCTGGGGAGGCTGCCTACTCCCACGGGAGCACCATCACGGATGCCCCGGGAAATATATCAGGTTGACAACCTTCAGCACATTAATTTAGGTTTTAAAGACTTCATTTGCTCCAGGCGCCTGGGTGGCTCAGTCGGTTAAGCGTCTGCCGTCGGCTCAGGTCATGGTCCCAGGTCCTGGGATCGAGTACCGCATCAGGCTCCCTGCTCTGCGGGAGCCTGCTTCTCCCTCTCCCACTCCCCCTGCTTGTGTTCCTGCTCTCGCTGTCTCTGTCTCTGTCAAATAAATAAAATAAAATCTTAAAAAAAAAAAAAAGTATCCTTTAGGGGCACCTGGGTGGCTCAGTCGGGTGAACGTCTGCCTTCGGCTCAGGTCATGGTCCCAGGGTCCTGGGATCGAGCCCCGCGTGGGGCTCCCTGCTCAGCGGGAAGCCTGCTTCTCCCTCTTCCTCTGCTCCTCCCCCTGCTTGTGCTCTCTCGCTCTCTCTGTCATGTAAATACAGAAAATCTTAAAAAAAAAAAATAGAGACTTCACTCGCTCATTCAGTCAGTCAACTGTTCCTTCTTTCCCTGTGTATGTATCTTCAGATGCCTCCTAAGTGCCACCAGCACTACAAGTAAGGGGAAGGGGGAGATTTAAGAAACCTTACATCATTTCCTTGAACTGAAGTCAGGGAAAGTCCTGCCTATGGATAGTTGAAGAGTGAAAAGAGAACGAAACTAAAAGAAATGGAAATGTATTCCAACTTCCTATAGTTTCATTACAGCTAGAAAGGAAAGATCTGACCTTGCAGGTTGAAGCCCCAATGGACTTGGTCATAGTCCATGGTAGAACAGTGAGCAGTCACCCTAACACGAGTGTTTCCTGTGGCCTGGATGTCGGTGGTTCCACTCCTAGAAAACCTGACCAAAGACAGTCTTTCCCTGAGGACCTTTCCTCTGGGGCACCCAACTTCATTATACTCACACCCTCTGATTGTGCCTGCATTCAATATGGACCACAAACATTTAAATCCTGTGGGGAAAGACTATATGGATGTCATGTTAGATAATCTGAACTTATCTATTTTCTGGTCTAGATTTTTTACCTGACCAGCTAAGTTTCTCCACCCAGGAAGTAAATGCCTCATTAGTCAGAGGTCATCATGGTCTAAGAGAAACTGACTGTCTTTTTTTCTGAGCGTACATTCTCTGTGGTCTCCAGTGTTAGATCATGAACATACAAAAACTCCCGTTGAGACGCAGGTCACCGATGAGAGGCTGGTGTGTGCAGAAGACAGTGGAGCATCCTGATGAGTTCAGGATGGGGAAGGAGGTAGAGGTGGGGCTTGGGTGGAGTATTTCCTATGACAAATCACCACAAACTGGGTAATTTGAAACCACAGAAATGTATTTCCTCACAGTTCTGGAAGTCAGAAGTCCAAAATCAAAGTGTCAGCCGGATTACTTCCTTTTGGAGGCTCTGAGGAAGAATCTGCTCCATGTAGTCTCCTAGCTTCCAGTGGCTCCTGGGGACTCCTGGCAATCTTGAGTGTCCCTTCATTTGTAGCTGCATCATACCAATCTCTGTCTCTGTCATCACGTGGCCTTCCTCCCTCTGAGTGAGTGTCCCTGTGACTCTTCCTGTCACAAGACTACCGGTCATGTTGGATTAGGGTTAGGGGCCGGCCCTACTGTCTGGTATGACTTCATCTCAGCTAATCACATCTGCAAGGACCCTATTTCCAAATAAGATCATACTCACAGGTATCAGAAATAGGACCTGAATCTTTTTGGAGGACACAACTCGTCCTATGGCAGGTGGCAAGGCAGATTGTAATAAAGGATCTCTGTTTGCTAGTATTAGGTCTAATTTTAGTACTATTGAGTAGGCAACACAAGAAGACTGGGGAGAGACATGGGCCAGATAACAAGAGAGGAGAAGCCCAGAGACCTAGAAGGAGGCCACTGAGGCAGTCCAGCAGAGGAGGTGTGGTCGAAGCAGGGGTCCACTATGGGGGTGGAGGAGAGGCTGTTCCAGCCACAGATGCACTTCTGTTTGCCCATTCTGTAGACAGAACATTCCACACAGAGCCACTGTTGATAATTTGGATGTAATGGTCTGCTCACCTCACTTCCGAAGTGTAAAGTTGGGGCCTCCTTAACTCTCCTCTCAGATGTATAGTTTCACAAGATCACTGGACACATTGAACCTACAACTGGCTACATGTTTATAATGCAGCATCTTAAAAGACACAGACAAAATAACAGTAACATTTCTAACTAACAGCAGGAGGAATCCACTTGTTGGTAACTTTGGGACCTTGAGAAACTCAAGGCAAAAGGGTCCTTCACAGCTCACATGAGCCTGACCTGGGAAAAGGTGCACTTGTGTCTTCTCAAGGCTAGTCTGGGATGGAAGAAGGCACAGGGAGTGAGGAAGGGGATCCCATCTGGCCAGTCCCAGTCAGGAGGTGGTCTTTGCTCTCAGCAGGAACAAGGAAACCGTATCCAGCTGGGGCCCTCGGGGGGGCGGAGCTTCCACAGGAGACTCTCGAAGCTGTGGCTTGTAGAGAGGCCAGCGGCTGCCCGTCCGAGGCGAAGGGCCAGACGATGCAATGTTTTAGTCACAAGAACTCCTGTCTCCTGTGGTGTTCTCTGGTACTGCATTCTGTTCAGCGTATGCTTTTCATCAATTCGTGTGGGTGGAAACCACCTAAGAAAGACATTTTTTAAAAGTTAGGAAATTACCCGAGAAGGGAAAGCTAGAACTTGTTGGTGCCGGCTTTCACTTGAACATCATGCTGTGGTTCAATTGGCGGGGACAGGGGTGAGACTAACATCATTATTTGACATGAGGAACCCAACAGGGCCACATAGTGGAATTAAAAACCAGGGCCCCTTACATTCGTTCTGAGGACTGTCCCGCAGATTCTTCCAGCTCCCCGGCCCTCTTGCCACCAATAGAGATGGAGACTTCTATTTGTCCCTCATCATAAAGCACATTGTTTTTCTTTTAATTGTGTTGAATTTCACTCAGGTAATAGAATTCTGCAGGCTGCTGACTTGTGAGAAAAGTAAGACAGCTGTTTTTACGTGTTAAAAAGAACATGGATCAACAGTTAACATAATGTACTGTGAACATTTTTCCCCACTGTGGGTAGATAAATATGTTTGGCTTGAGTCGTTAAATCTCCAAATTTGCACATATGTATGGATATGCAATGAGCTGCAGAGAACTAATTGTCCTCAGAATAGTTTGGCAGCTCACTTTCAGTAGGACACTCTTCCTCTGGGTCAATCACCTTCAAAAAGAAAGACAAATCTTATTTTTTTCCCCTTTTAGCCAATAGGGACCACTCCTGTGTTCTTTTGATGAGATGTGGACAAACCTGTCCATGAGGGCTCCTGTTGAGACAGCAGGAGTCAATGCCCCTGTTCCCCAGAGAGCGCAACCCTGGTCCAATAGCAGTGAGATCCAGACACAGAACTTTCTTGCCACCATGGGAAGAAGCAGAAGCTCGTAGAAGGGAAAGCAGGCCTGTCGGTGGGCTGGCAATAGGCAGGAAACTCACCAGACTCTTCGAAGTTTCAAAATGCCCAACAGGAGGGCAAAACCAGAAAAAAATAAGCATATGCTAAGCTAAGGTGGAAAAAAAACTTCAGCTTGACAACAAGGACGGAGGTCTGTGATTCCAGGATGCAACAAACGGAATGGTGAGCTGAGGAAGAACCTCTCACCCATTTAACAGTGTCTTTTCTTTTTTGGCAAAGATTTTCTTTATTTATTTCAGAGGAGAGAGAGCGCGGGAGCGGGAGGGGGAGGGTCAGAGGGAGAGGGAGAATCTCCAGCAGACTTCCTGCTGAGTGGAGCCGGAGCCTAGGCTCGATCCCACGACCCCAAGGTCATGACCTGAACCGAAATCAAAAGTGGTCCCGACTGAGCCACCCAGGCACCCCGACTTAACAGTAGTTTTAACAACATATATTGATCACTTGTTGTCTGCCTTGCTCTGGAGAGCTTTTCTTTACCTTTTTAAAATAGATAAATAAATAATATAATGAAGTAATAAAGTAATATCAAAAAGTAATAAAAATTAAAAGTTCTAAAATTAAAAGTAAGACATACAGAAATAAAATATGTAAGTGATCAATAAATATTAGTTATCCAAATTAAAAACATCACAAATAAAGCTAAAGTTCCCCTAGACCCACCCTCCCCCACTATACCTAATTTGTTTCAAAAAAGTGTGCAGCACACTAGTCAATTTTCTCTGTATTTTTCCAGAACTTTTCCTTACACACACACATACACATACCACCAATACGTATATCTGGTGGGTAGCATTCTATTCATATATGATAGATGCTATCCTACTATACCTATTATTCTATACTTACAATTTTTCATTCCCAAAATATACATCTCACCTATCTTTCCATGTCAGTATATATTGATCTACCTTTTGCAAAGTATTCCATAATGTGGATTTCAAGAGCGTATTCAACTATTCCTTTATTGTAGATTTTAGGCTCTTTTTAACTTTTGCCATCACAGGCAATTCTGAAAGCACCGACTTACAGCTGCAGCTTATTAGAGGCCCATTTCCTCCACACTTGCCAAAACTTGATACTGTCACAGGGCCCTTTAAGAACAAACTAGACAGCCTCATCCGTGCTGGGTGATTTGGTCATTCACTTACTGAAAGGCAGAAGAACAGAAAAGATCTCTCCAGGGGCACCTGGGAGCCTCAGTCAGTAAAGGGCTCAGTCGGTTGAGCGGCTGCCTTCGGCTCAGGTCATGATCTCAGGGTCCTGGGAGAGAGCCCCACATCAGGCTCTCTGCTCAGCGGGGAGCCCGCTCCTCCCTCCTGCTTGTGCTCTCTCTCGCTATCTCTCTCTCTCAAACAAATACATAAAATCTTTAAAAAAAAAAAAAAAAAGAAAGGAAGGAAAGATCTCTCCAGGTCCACGCAACTGTGACTCGATGACAAAGAGTAAAAGCATTCTATGTGATGTTTTACAGAAAGATCACATGGGATGGGCATATTTTTAGAAACGACATTCTCACTTTAATTTTAATATATACTCTCACTAGAGGAAAAAAATTGGCTTGAGGGATCAGCGTTCTGCTTCAGAATTAGTTGGGGAAGGCCCTCTTCCCAGATTTTTTTCTAGCACAAATCTGGGTGCCATGGGAAATGCCTATAATTTTAAGGCTCTTTCCCATGGACCCCTGGTCACAGTGTGGCAGGGCCAAGTGCTGGGCTCCGGGGAGAGGGAGATAAAGGAGACATTGGCGGTCCCGTTGCATAGTCAGAATCCACTACCTTCCAACATAAGCCACGAAGAGAGACACAATGGATCCGTCTTGCTGAGGAGAAACAGTGCTGTTTGTGTGGGATGCCTCCCACACAAGTTCTGAGTGCAATTGTATTACTAAATGCCTGCTGGTTTTTTATCCCTGACATTGCCAACTGCTTCACCCCCAAGCATGTCCTCTTCCTAGTCTGTGTTGTCAAGTATACCCGGATTCCACATCAGCCACCTTATTAGATATGCTGTTTGAGGGCAGCCTGGAGAACCAGCAGCTGTTGGAGCAGGGATTCCCTCCCACCCTGAGAATAACGTAATAATTGAAAACAGAGAGGCTGTGCATCTTTGTGGCCCAGAGGAAAATAGATGTATGCACAGAGTGACCAGCGACCCCAGGTCACTGCCCTCCTTTAAGCCTTAAACTAGCCTAGACTAAGAAATCCACTGTTTAAACTTTGAAAACCAGAAGAAAACCACTATCTCTTGTTGTGAGGATAAATCACAGGCACCAACTTTATAAACGAGCATATTACTTAAATTGGTACTTAGGTACTGACTCAATTAAATTCACAGGTGGTAAAATCTGGATGTACTGTAGACAGAGCAATTTATCTCTAGATGTTCACGTTTTGCCAAAAATAGAATACAGCATCTTCTACTGACACTCTTCCTGTGTTAGTTCTTATTTTTCTAAAGATTAATTGCTTCATCTAGTAGACATTCATTATCCTTCTCCCCCATCCAGATAAGAAGGACTTTTGAGGGGAGAGCAAGCAGTTCACTTGGATCTCCAGGGGCAGCTGGGGAACTGAATGAGAGACACAGCCGTCCGCCTAAAGTTGACATATCCAGCCAGCATCTCAACTGCCACCATTGTTTCTTTTGCTCATTGTAGATGAATGGGCCTTTCTCCAGGGTCCATAATGAACTCTGGGCAGGTGGAGGTAGAATAAGCCCTGGATGGAACCCATTGCTGCCAAACTCACAGAGGCTTGTATGTGCCAATTGGGATGATACCCATCATAAATTGGAATTGCCCGTTATGATGGTCCACCCTTGCCAAAGGAAACTGGCCACAAATCAGCAGCTCCTGGCACCGATGACTTTGGAAAAACTGACCTAGGATCCAAACTTGGATTGCAAAAATGCTCGTAATCTTTGACCTAGTAATTCTGCTGCCACACAATATTCCAAGAAAATGTTCTATTTATCTACACACCCAAACCTATACTAACGTAAAGATAAACAAAGATAAGATTGCTCATTAAGGGCTATTTTATACTAACTAAAAATTGGGAAACCCTAAGTGTCATATAATGGAGTATTAATAACATTAATTTTGGGATATCTATAAGAATAATAATTTGCTCAGTCCCCAGAAGTCATGTTTCTTATATATAATTAATATACAGTAAATGCTCAAGATAGAAACTAAGTGGAAGAAGGTGAGCATGTAATTGTACTTTTAATAGGATGCTAACATACTTTGTTTATGTGGATGTGTATTTCTCAGCCAGCTGCCAGAAATATTTAAAGCTGGTAGGATTATAAAAATTCTATCAAAATGTTCTTCTCTATATTCTTCTGTATTTTTCCATTTTTACAATGAGCATATATTACAGGTAGAAAATAAATATGTCTTTAGAAAAGATTTGTTTTCTAGATGAAGACTTGCTTTTATCACTTGGCATCCCTTGAAGACATTCACTCAACTCCTAATTGTATTATTTATTTTTAAAAGTGCAAGCCTCAATGGTAGCAAACTAGCCTTTTGTGAGTCTATCATAAAGATACTTCAAGTTCTATGGAATTTTAAATTTTACTTTATTAATCCCATAATACTACCTTTAAAACATTTAGCAGTTTCAAATATCCCTCTACCTAGAAGGTCAGCAAATGAAAACAATCTGGTTCTCTCAAGTTCAGAAAGTAAAAGTAGCAGTCTCAACGAGTCAGAGTTCTCAAATGTTTTACTTATGTCCACTTATCTGTATTCTTCATAAAAATACCTGCAATGAGAACAAAAGGAACATCTTAAAACAGGAGGAGTTGCTTTAAAGTTACACAAAACTGGGAGAAATTCATCTGCAGACTTTTGCAAACATATCCATGGGCCATTGACTATATTTGCAACGATTAGCTGCTGTTCAATTTAATAAATTAATGCATATTTTAAAACTGCCTCTGTGATGTACAACATTAATTAATTAGTTAACTAATAATATGTAAATTGCAGGACAATCCAGTTAGAAAATGGTTAAAAAAAAACAAACCTGTCATTTCTGAAGGAAAAGGCAGTTACCAAATTTATTACCCAAATGTTCTCTGTTTTGGGGTTTTTTTTGTTTTTTCCCCTTTTCTTGTTTTTACCTCTCAAATATCAGTGTTAAGTTCAATAGTGGATCCAGGAGAAAGTATTCCCTTGGTTAGGAACAAAGCTGCCCTCAACAGAATGGGAAAGGCCAAACACTTTCCCTTCAGAGTTCCGGGTTCTACACCTCCTTCCCTCCCATTAGTCCCTCTGGCCCTGCTTCATTCAAGCTTCTAGCTTTTACCGTTTCTTCCCTCAAAACGGTATCAAACTCTGTTTTCAAAGAAACAAAAGCAAACAAACAAAACCCTGAAACAAATTCACTGTGAGTACAATGGAGGGACAGTTAAATTCAAGAATCAACCGATGAGTAGGAGACAGTTTTGGGGGGTGAGGGAAAGATAGGGGAGTTCGGAGAGAAGGGTAGGCAATGGGGCTGTCTTAACACCTCACTATCTCATGGGGGCAGCCCCCAGGTGATGCCAGCAGAGGCATGATGAGGCGGGGGTGCTTGGGCTCCCATGCCCAGAGCCCTGGTTTGACCCTTCGGGGACTTTGAATAAATTAAACAATTTGAGCCTCTGTTTCCTCATCTGTAAAATGGGAAGATGAAGCAGAATTCTGTACCAAAGGCCCTTGCCCAGGGCCTGGCATGTAAATAAGTGCTCAGAATGGCTAGTGTCATGATGATGCTAATTAGGGTTATTTCATACTTGCAATTACAAAGGGACAAAAGGAATTTTCTCTATTCCTACAGAGAAAGTGAATTCTAAACCCCAGGCAACTACTTTGAAAGTTATGAGAAAATCAAATATTTTTATGTTTGCAAATAAACCTTTCTTGCTACAAGAAAACTTTATTAATAAAATAAAAAGCATTCATATCCATTACCTTCTAAGGGAAAGGCCTACACAAAAGAATGAAAATAAAAACAGGATCATTCCCAAGAAAAGTACTGTGATTCTTCTTTTTTCTTTTGCCCAGTATCTGCCACTGCTAACTAATCTTAGGTTGTTGTGCACCTGGAGCCACTGCCTAATTTTCTGTCATCATATTTTTTAAATTCCACAGAATGTGGCCTTGATCTCTTCCGAACACCCACAGCTTTGTCTTCGTGCATAATTTACGACAATTACCACATTCTGCCTGGACCTGGGGTTGTCGTCTTATGGCTCCGCTCCCAGCCCCTGACCAGGCCACCCTGCCGCCCCGCCTCATGGGCCATAGTCCGAACCAGACTTTGGTCCCCTGAGAATCTTCCATACCTAGACAGGACTTTGGTCCACAAGGTAAGCAGATAAGAAGGTGGTAAGAAGAAGTGATGAAAAGAAAGAACGTAAAGAACAGTTATTTGACATCTAACTTCCCATTTATAGATCTAAAAATCAGCTTTCTGGCTGGTTAGAGCCTACAAAGAGGACACAGTTCCAGACGAACCTGAATTTTATTTGCACTGTAGGTGACACCAGGACTCTACTCATTTCATTCCATTCCCTTCTTTCCTCAGACCCTTTGGAAGCAAAGGAGCGAGGCCTGAAGAGAACACACTGAGAGGACAGGGTCTCTCATTGTCTTTGATACGAGCTGGGAACTCCTCAGCTCAGACACTGCCCAAAGCCCACGACTGATGAGTTCAGGTCCGACAAGCAGTTTACTCTGGGGTTAATACAGCATTTGTAGTGACTCTGAACATTTACAACAGGCTGGAGGCCTTCATATAAAGCACCTTGTCATTTTTATTGCCTCTCTTTAAAAAAATATTTGCACAACAATTTTTATTTTATAAATAGATATATTTTGCTTGTAGCAAGAAATGATTATTTGCAGACACTAAAGTATTTATTTTTCCCATAACCTTCAAAGTGTTGGCCTCGGGTTTGGAATTCACTTTCCCTATCAGGAAAGTGGGATAGAGAAAATTCCTCAGGCTCCACCCGTGAAGATAAACAGGCCAGGTTGGGAGCTTGCTTTTAGCACCACCAGTCATGGTCACGTCCCTGGCTTGCCAGAGTGGAAAGGGCACATTCTTCCTTCTGTACATTACCCTCTCTCATCACCATGCTTCCTTTTTGAAGGAGCCCAGGATGCCCACATACACAGAGTCAGAAAAGAATCAGAAAAGGCTAGCTGAAAAATTTTCCTAAGTTGATGAACAAAGATAAGGCAAATCAAAAGGAGTCAAAAAGCCAAGCATGTTCCTGTTAAATTAGACTTTTAAATATGCTATTGATATCAGAGGGGTTTTATTGCAATTGTCTCCTTAAACTTGGCAGAGAAAGCATTAATCATTTAATGTTAAATTTATACAGATTGTTGAGTAAATGAGCGACATGAGACCCCCATGGTGGTAAATCAAAAAGGAAAAAGAGAGAGAGAATTGAGGCAAAGGAAAGAGAAGAAAAGGAGAAAAGTCCTCCTCGCAGGCCACTCAAAAAGCAGATCCAGTAGTCCTGGCTATTTCAAGCCTCAATCTTGGGACTCTTGCCTACCTAAATGGCAAGTAGTTTTAAGAGCTTAAAAAAGTTTGTCAGGCCCAAAGATAGAACTTACTCTGGTATCAAGCAGCTTTTAATAGATGTCAACTCAGGGGAGATTGTGAGCGTTGCATAACGTCAGGACTCCCGGTATCCGCATGGTTGTCATTTGATGAGCTGCCGCCTTCCCTGTCATCACTGGGCCACAGCGAGCACCGTCCAGATGCGGAATGGTGTGGTTCTGCTTTAATGGGGTTTCATGAGTGCCACTTTACAATTTTCGCCCCATGTGGTTCCCAGGTGAAGTGGTTTCTCTCTGGCCTCCTAACACAGCCATACCAACCCAGCTTCAGAGACACCATGCTCTGCTTTCTCTTGCTGTTAGCCTGAACAGTGGAGTGAGGGAAAGCCAGTCACCCATAGTATAAATACAGACAGGCAGATCGAGTAAGCCAGAGAGAGAGAAGTCTATTGGAGAAAAATATTCCTTGGAACAGGCTGTTTTTGCCTATCTTCTAGCATCTGGCCATCTTACAGAGTTAACATTGTCACTTGTCTAAATCTTTTAGAGCAAAATCCTGAACCAGCCATCCTGGGCCGCTTTGCCTTATGATTATATTGTTCAAAGGTTCCCCTGCCCCTCCGTCAATTGCCCACCAAATTTTTTATTGAACATCCATGCACTCAGGTCAAAACACTGTAAAGAATACTAGAGGGCACACAAGGATGGACGACATATGGTCCCTGCCATCACGGACCATGTCCTTACCAAGCTTACTGTTCATTCTCCAGCAGGAATCCCTAAATCCTCTCTCCCTCCAGCTGAAGACCACCTGCGTTATTTTCTTAGGCATCTGAGACTCTTGCAGGCATCTTACTTGGCATATTAAGCCATCACCAACCTTCTTTATCCCCCCACCACCCCCTAGAGGGGTTTTCCTTCCAGATCTCCAGGCCATCACTCCCAGCCCACACACTCACTGCTTCAATGACAATGGCCTCCTCACCTGTCTCAGGACCTCAGAATCCACCTATCATCCTGCCTCACCTTAGCAGCTTCATTGTGCAAAAACCCCAGTTCCATCATATCACCCTCCCGAAGGACTCACCAAAGTTCTCCATTGCCTACAAGATCAAATCTATATTTCTCCGTGGACGCTCAGAAGAGAACCCCATCATGGCACTGATGTAAAATTAAGAGATGTGGCGTAACTAAAATAATTTAGCCAGCAGAATTCCCGGCCAGGTCTGAATGTGTTAAGTGAGAATCACATTTGAACTGGCCTCACCTGCGGTATTTGGGGCTGCATTAATTTTTGTGAGTGGCAGCCCACCTTTGTGCATATAAATTGGGTAATTACACTAGTAAATTGGAATTTTTGCATTTAGAATCAGCACCTGTAAATAACAGAAGGATGGAAAAAGAAGGCCAATTGAATCTTTGGCCCTTAATATTTGAAAGCAGCACTTTGTAGACAGCTTGAAGACTGAGAGGTTTGAAGGGACCTCACAGGAAAAGAGGGGGGGAGAAAAGAGTACCTAACCATTTTGTTTGTACATTATTTTCTATTTAAAGATAATAATGTGGTGCAGAAAAGTTGAAACAGGAAAATTATATATTTGGTTGTCTCATCTCAACTTCCAGCAGAGTAACAATTGTCACAAAATTACCATACTGTGTTGGACATAATTTGTTAGAAGTTGACGGCCTGAAAGCTCACTTCCACCCCAGGACCCGAGAAGAACGCGAGAATGCATCGTAGAGCAAACCAAGCTTTCTGTCTCTCTGGAAGGAGCATGGATGGCAAATGGACTTTGTTGAGAATCAACTTTGTCAATGAGCCATAATTTGTAAAACGCCGTCAACGGATATATAGAAATATCTTTGTGTTGATCTGGAGTTAATTGCTTAGCCTCCCAGAAACTCCTCCCTGCCATGAAGAAACTGACTATGTGGGTGATGAACTGACAAGGCCAGAGTGTGCCTACCCTGCACCAGCGATTTCCATCACTGGCGTCATCTTGGCCTGATGACATCGCAGGCTAGATATTATTATCCCTGGGCACCTGGGTGGCTCAGTCGGTAAAGTGTCTGCCTTCGGCTCAGGTCATGATCCCAGGGTCCTGGGATCGAGTCCCACATCGGGCTCCCTGCTCACTAGGGAGCCGGCTTCTCCCTCTCCCTCTGCCTGCCTGCCTGCCTGTCTGCCTGTCTGCTTACTTGTGATCTCTCTCTCTGTCAAATAAATAAATAAAAACCTTACAAATAAATAGATAGATAGATAGATAGATAGATAGATAGATAGATAGATAGATATTATTATCTCTGTTTCACAGATTCAGGAGCCTAAGAGAGATTAAATTACCTATCCAAACTCCCGCAGCTGGTGAGTGGCTTAACTGGGGCTCAAAGCCAGTTGGTCTAGGTAAATGATCCTTAACCAGAGATGGAGAGCTAGAAGGAGGCCTAGGATGTCTTCAGACTACTTCCCTGGGCTGGATGCCTGGGGGGAGGGGAGGAGGGGGACAGGACAGCACCGCCACCATTGCTTTGAGGAACATTCCTCAGTGATGTCACCATACAAAGAAGACAGGGAGCCCTTCAAATTTCTGACACTATGTGTCTCCCCACCACCTTTGAGGTCTCTTCCAACAATAAATCATTTTAATCAATAGTCATGAAGCTTAGGTCATTCAGGACCTTTGGACGAGGGCCATGCACCATTGGATCTCTCACAGCAGTATCCCCGGACTGAGAGACAGGAGAAACAACTTCTTGAACAAGTTTCCCCTAGTCGTCTGGACACTGTGCCGCTCCCCATGATTCTCTTTTTTGGATTAAGGCATCACTGACATTTGCTAAAATGTAAATTCAATCTGGGAGCTTAACGAGTTCAACCATTCACATCTTCTGCGACCTCCATGCTTGTGCTTCTACATACACACACACACACACACACACAACACATGCACACACACACAGTGCATGGCAACTAGATTTGGTTGATTGGATTATTTTTAATGCATGCAGAGTCGTAAGGGGGCAGGCAAGAAAGCAAGTTGGTTTTGATGGAAAATCAGATGAGAAGAGAAGCAGCACCCTGGGCCCTTCCTATGGTGCCATCAGGGTGAGGGCCACCGAGCAGCCGAGAATGGGGGGACCTGGAGCCAGGAGTCCTGAGGGAGAGAGCAAATCCTCCCACTTCTCAGCCCTCCCCAGAGCTGCCTCTGAGGAAGCTCTGGTCACCTACGTTGTGACCTGACAGACTGAGCTTTCAGGAGTTGGGTTTTTATAATCCATCTTCTCGACAGCTGGTTCTTTGCCCAGAAAGAAGGAATGTGGTCACCATATCACCTATGTGAGGCGCAGGTGCACTCTTGGTGGCTTGTGATCCAATTGCTTGAGAGAGTTTACTTAGACACTCTTCCAGCTCTTAGAAGCCATCACCCACATGGGAGTGGGGCTGAGTGTGTTTACACAAATATCCAACTCTGCCTTAGCCATGTTTTATCAGTGAAATTCTTAGTAATGATATTGAAGAGCCCAATTTGGCCCTGGCAGGGGAATTTGACCAACTAGTCATTGGAATAGTGAATGCTACAAATGAACGGCTGTTTGTAGTATCTTGAGGTATCTTTAATTTCAATAGCCACACTTATATTCTTCACAACACACACTCTTAAGGAAAATAAAACAAGCCATAGGCCAAAAAGCTACTCCAGAGCTCCAGAAAATTACTGGAATAGATGCTGTCAATATAAATTGGTAGTTAAGTGAGACATTAATGATATTTAAAATTATGACAGAGATTGCAGTGAACTCCGCCAAGCGAGTGCCATGCACTCGCTAACTCGTTCAACTCTCCCAACAACCAAAGGGGAGAGGCACCAATATTATCCCTGTCGTATGGCTGAAGACACTGCGGTACAGCAAGAGTAAGTCAGACGTCCACACTCACACAGTGAGTCAGAGGTGGAACCGAAATTCAGACCCAGGCAGCTGGTCTTTACTTTCTTGAGGTCCAAGTGACACATGGCCATTCTGGGCTAAATCATCTCTTTGGGGTCTTGCAGCTCTGAGATTCCACAGGAGAACATCTATTCCAGCGGGGCTGAGGATAGAGGTATAAAATTAGAAGATAACGCAAATGGCCTGAATCTGTGTTATTACACGTCAAATAACAATGTTGAAAACTTCTGGAAGATTTAATTTTTCACTTTTCTTCCACTTGTTTGGCATTTTATAGGAAAGGGCTCTCAAATAGTGGGCTTATAGATGATTGAAGCCCTTTTGTCAAAAAGAGCCTACAGTGCAACAAAAGGGGACAAAAACATAAAGATGAAAACTAATGAATGGTTTTCAGGTTTATCTCTAGGAATGGAATTTTAATATATGCAAGATTTCTGTTATCTCTGGCATATTTTTACAACAACAAGAGATCTTCGTTCTTCTCCCCGGAGATCAGATGAGTACTGGGAGGACCAGCTGTCTTGGGAGAGGTTCAGTTTTACTAAGGATCTGCATTCCTATAAAAGTGAGTTACTGTCACTTTTAAGAACTGTATTGACCCTGAATGTCCATGACAGGCTTTCGGAAATGGGTCAAGCAGGTAGTCACTTAATACAGACCTCAAGATATGTTATTCATATAGAATTGTAGATAGGGTATGAGTTGGGAAAGAGGAGAAGCCTAAACTGTATCTGAAGACTAATTTAAAGTAATAAAAATGCTATCTTCTTTTCTAATCGGGCAGTACTATTTTCTAAAGAGGTTTTGGAATAATGATTTGTCTTTGATTCTATGTAAAGTTTGTGCTCAAAAATGACCATAACATTTAATTACTGTGTTACCGCTAAACTGAACCCAATTTTGACAATAACACTCACTGGCATGGTGGCCTTTCCATAAACCATCAACGCTGCCCCAGGTTTCCATGGACTAAAAGGCATCATTTGTTCTTTTAAGTACTGGCACTTTGCCATATTTTCTCTCTCAAATTCCACGTTCACATGCCTGTCTGGTGACGGACCTTCCTGTTTTCTTCTCCTTGCTCCACACTGATGTGCCTTGTCCTATGGCAAGCTTTTTTTAATTGACTCTCAAATGATCTTTAAGGTAGCTTATAAAATGAGATCCCGGGGCTCTACATGTGACCTCCATCTCTTACAGCTGTGTGTGGATTTTTAAACAGCTTTGGAAAAGATGTGTGTAGGTACGTGTGCGTGCGTGCATGTGTGTGTGTGTGTATAAGCTAATTCAAACATCACCCAGAGACCTTGTATTCCCCAGGCCTCCAGTAGCCTCAAGGTGTGTTTCCTATTAAGGATTTATTTTCCTCTAAGAAGTGATCTTTCTGGCCCCCGAAAGAGGTTTTATTCCCATCAATGCCTGTTAGAAGCTCTCTAAGACTGGGTTGAGCACGTGGTCTCAGAATACAGGTTTCAATGCACATTATTCATACTGAAAACAAGATCAGGGCTGAGAAAATCCAGTTTTTAAGATAGGTAAGAAGAAGTCTAGTTGTCATTCTGGTTTGATCTTCGACAATTCACTTACCCTATGTCTTCACCCCTCAAGATAATATAGGGAAATAGTTCCTGACCCCTTCCTACCTCATCAGAACATTGTGTAGGCTTTTGGAGCTTTTCTGTACCCTTGCCTCGGTAATGTAAGAATTACTGGTATTATCATGATCCAACATTTACCAGTGGCCCTGTGTGAGATGGGCATTCTCTGGCTCACATGCAAATAATAATGGGTCCAATTTGTTCCACATGCACCAAGTCGCAGCCTGCTGATAAATAGAAATCCGGGAGTCACACACAAGCTAGCCTCAGGTAAACCATGGTTTGAACTCTATTTTCAGCAAATGGAACTCCGCTGAAATATGTCATTGAGTGCAAATCTCTTACAGACTTTCTCACCCGTGGGTCAGTCTTGATCACACACAGTAGGTCACATTGAGCCATGTTGAGTCATAAAAGAAAACTCGAGCCCACGTGCCAATGGCCATACAAATCCAAAAAAGTCATTGTGCCTTTCTGGGCAGTAATCTATCCAACTGTCTCCCGGGCCTTCTCACCAGGAGGCCTCACCAGCTGCCCAAAGCTAACACAGGGAAGCCAGAGCTCATGCTTCTTTCTGCTAAGAACCTCACTTTCCCCACACAGGCACACACTCAATCTGAGGTAATTATTGGCAATTTCACTTTCCTCAGCAAATTGTCTCAATTTGGTTGTTTCATGTTTCCTGCCACAGCCAAGCTCCTGCCTATTGATTCTGATGTGTCTTTCACAGAGCCTCATTTTCATCCCTGCCACTAGAGTCCAAATCCAACAGCCAGATTCCTCTCGCGGTGGTGAAGACAGTGTCTCTTCAGCAGTCTCGTCAGGTCTCAATCTCCTGAGAAAACAGCCCCCTCTCTCCAGATTGCATGCTAAGATCACGACCATCCCCTTTGAATCCCTCCACGAGCTCATCCTGTACATCTTTCATATGAGGTCTGAAAGGGCATCTTTCACCTGTTGCCTGCCTGTGTGTCTCTGGGCAGCCTCTCCGTCAGTCGGACAAAGCCTTCTGTCTCCGCAAGCTGTCGCCAAGCTTAATTTTAGTGCTTCACAAATTACAGTAAGTCCCGCTAAACATATCAAAGCGTTCATCCCTGCATGCTGGCCAGACTTGGGATGATTCTTCTTGACATAGC
Organism: Neomonachus schauinslandi; assembly: GCF_002201575.2. Taxonomy (NCBI): domain Eukaryota; kingdom Metazoa; phylum Chordata; class Mammalia; order Carnivora; family Phocidae; genus Neomonachus; species Neomonachus schauinslandi. The sequence continues at coordinate 107,340,473 of NC_058407.1, read as the reverse complement.
AAAGAACCTCAAAAATTTCTTATGAGTCAGCTAAGGAGCACTCAGGCATGCAAAATCATAGGGCAAGTTCACACATCCAAACATAATGACTTGGGAGGATCATTTAACACGGAAGTCATGCTCATACTTTTGCTGTCACCTCGGGCAGGGCTGAAGGACAGACTTCTGCAGAAATGCCTTTTCAGAGAGTCTCATATTTAGGACATCCCTAAACATTTTCGATTGGGCAAATGTGGCCTTTGTCATGTTAGTAAATTTGATGTCCTTTTGATAAAGAAGCCCAGCTTCTCCAAAGCCCAGAATGCCTGGTCAGTCCCTGTCACCTGTTACTACAGGAATTTCTTTCTCAAGCTCTTGGATTGAAAAACAATCAATTGAATTTTTCTGTAAATATTATAATTTTATTCATGCCCACCAAACCCTTTAGGAAGGAAGTGATTTCTTTGTATCACCTTGTTATTGGCCTATTTTGCTATTTAAAAATGGTTGAGAAGTCTTCTTGCCTCTGCCCAATAGCATTTGGGAAAGTAACGTGAACACACAGTCCACTCCTGGCTCTTCTCTTAGAGTATCTCTGGTATCCCAAGAATTTAAATGTTAGGGATGTTGACAAGAGGGCTGACATTTCCCATCTGAAGTCTGGAAGGAGATCAGTCCTGTGAAATAGACAGGCTGATCTTGAAATAAAGTTCACTGGAGTATGATTAAGGGAAAGACTCAGAAGCCAAGTATTATCAGGTAACAGAGGTGACCCCAAGGCCCACTATGAGCGGTGAAAAAAATCGGAGAAGTTGGTTTTTGTTCCTTTTTCCACATTCCCTTCCTTCATGTGGAAATGTGATGAAGGCAGATCATTTGCTTTTGCTCCTTCCACTCTATCTTCTACATATTTTATTTATTATCTTCTTATATATTAACTTTATTACAGAAATACTTTAAAGCTCCAAATTAATTAAAATTGGATTAAAGTCATATGAATGATGAAATACAAAAGACTATAAGTTCTGAGAAGGCAAAGACCACCGCGTTCCAGCACTTTGCACATTGCTCGGTATGTAGTCACTAAATATTTGCGAAATAAATGAATAAACAAAGGAATGGAAGAAATCCACTTCATAAGCTGGGGTAAGTATTAAATGGGATGACTGTTCCCAGCACAGAGTAAGTATTCAATATTTTCTCCCTTTTTCTCCACCAAACAGCTGGAGACAATTCTCTCTATTCCATACCACCAAGAAGTTTTGATAGATAGCAGGTCAAAATGTTCAATTCATTACTCTACTGGTCCACCAAAAATATCCGGGTCAGCAAGCAACACCCAAAATGCCCCCGAGGAGAGTCTGAACTCAGATTACAAAATCAGATAGTGCTCCATCCTTAGCTCTGGAAGCCCCCTGAGAGGTCTTAGCAAATACCTCCCTGTAGGAAGGATGTGTTCAAGAGAGGCCTCCCTCCCTGAAGTGAAGGCACACAGCTCAGCCCTACTCAGTGTCACTGCCCGTGGCTTCTCTTGTCCTCACGGCCTCATGCTCCAGGGGAAACTCTTAGGAAAGAATGCAGTTCTGGTTTACTTGGTCTGCGACAGAAGCTGAGCCACACAAGGATATGGGAGAACTCCAGACTTCACTGTACTTTTTATGTGAACTATAAACTGACATTATTTCTCAGATGGTTTGAGTATAATCCCTTTCAAAGATATAGCAACAAACTTCAGACCTTTTGAGTTCTTTTCATCCCTAGAAATCTTCTTTTTTTTAAAGATTTTATTTATTTATTTGACAGAGAAAGAGATAGCGAGAGCAGGAACACAAGCAGGGGGAGTGGGAGAGGGAGAAGCAGGCTTCCCGCCAAGCAGAGAGCCCGATGCGGGACTCGATCCCAGGACCCTGGGACCATGACCTGAGCCGAAGGCAGTCGCTTAACCGACTGAGCCACCCAGGCGCCCCATCCCTAGAAATCTTCTAACAACTTTTTTAAATGCTCACGTATTGACCTAAGCGGGGGCGGGGGGGGTGGGGAAATGTGTAGAAGGGCCTACTTCATTCCTCCACTGGAAAGCTTTCTCATTTGGTAGGACCCAGATTGTTATCTAGCATGCATGAATACAGTTTGGGCCAAAGGAAACCATTGTTAAACAAACTTTTCCATCGAACTTCTTAAAATAATTCCTACCAACCACTCATCATTTTCCTCAAATAAAATGCCAAGACCAACTGTAAGTTTTACTTAAGTAAATGGCAATTCGTTAAAAAGTAAACATGGAAGATTCAATATTTCTACTCTAACCTTGGATCAGTATTTGCACCCAGGAACTCAAAAGAAATGAAACTATTATGTAACAACTTAATTTTTTCCATTTAACATTTCACTGATGGATTATATTTGAGCACACACATATATATAATTCATATCTGTATATATAATACACACAATTCATTTTATATGTACAAATGTGAACACTCATAATTGAAACTTTGTTATGAGATTAAACTTTGATTATAAACTATATGTCACATCTTTCTATGAGTCTATTCTGATACCGATTGCTATATTACAATGCAATTCTGGCACTAACCACCTGGACTTAAAGGGCAAAATACACAAGATTTCCCTCACTTCAGATGCCAGCTACAAGTGGTATCCCCGGGCCACCTGCTCTTTTGTCCAACGGACTACAAATCCGGGGAGGGGGGTGTCCTATGACTCCCTCAGGTATGATAAGTTACCAGAACAATTCAAAGAACTCAGAAAAGCACAGCATTTACAATTAACAGTTTTATTATAAAGGACACAAATCAGGACCAGCCAGATGAAGAATCACACAGGGAAAGGTCTGAGAGAGTCTTAAATGCAGAACTGCTATGTCCTTTCCCTGTGGAATTTGGGAGTGTTACCAATCTAGCACATTAATGTATTCACCACCCAGGAAGCTCTACTGAGCTTCAGTGTCCAAAGTTTGTACTTAAGGTTTTATTACATAGGTATGATTGAGAACCCGATCTCCTGTCTCTCTTCCTTCCCTGGAGGTCAGGCTGCCTCAAAGCCCCAACCATCTCATCACACGGTTGGTCTTGCTGGTGACAAGCCCTCATCCTGAGCTACCTCATTAGCATAAATTCAGGTGTGATCCAAGGGAGTCATGAATAACAAAGATACTCCTATCTAATGGGAAATTCCAAGAGTTTTAGATGCTCTGTGTCATGATCCATGGACAAAGACCAAACAAATACTTTATTATACAATGCACAAACCAAACACAGTCAAGTAAAGCAATACTTTAAAAATATATATATTTATTATTTATCTATTTGGGGGGGAGGGCAGACAGAGGGAGAAGGAGAGAGAGTCCCAAGCAGACTGTGCTGAGCACAGAGCCCAATGCAAGGCTCAATCCCATGACCCTGAGACCATGACCCGAGCTAAAACAAAGAGTTGGACACTTAACTGACTGTGCCACCCAGGCGCCCCTCAGCTAAAGCAATTCTATACATAGCCAGCCTATCTTGGTCCAGGTACATGATTTTCTTATGGTCTGGCTGGAGAAGTGTCAATTTGAGAGCATCTACAAGGGTGAAATGACTTACTTATCTTTTAAGCTGTCCTTCATAATTATTGACTCCCTCAGGTATATCTTTAAAATTTACAAAACTTACTAATTAAGACCCCTAAAAAGTTACATGTGAAGAGAAACCTGGCCGGCATCAGCAGAACCAAGTCATCCAAGTTACCATCACTACCACTGGGACAACAGACATCATGTGCCTCCTTATACAATGCACTAAGAAGGATATGACATCACTTCTATAGTATTACCACCCAAAGTTCATAACTTGAATCTATTCACGAGGAAACAGATAAACGTACACTGAGGGATGTTTTACAAAATAACTAGCCTGTACTCCTCAATAATGTCAAGGTCGTGAAAACCAGACAAAAAAAAAAAAGACAGGCTGAGGAATGCTTCCAGAAAAAGGAGAGTAGAGAGATAAGACAACTAAAGAAAAAGTAGTCCTGCGACATTATCAGGTCAATTGATACAATTTGTATATGGACTGTGAATCAAATACTATTATGCCGGTGTTGTATTTCCTGGTTTTGATCATTGTATTGTACATTGAGATGTACACACATAAGAGAATTTCCTTGTTCTTATGAAACATACACCGACATATTGAGGAGTTACCATGATACATCTGTACCTCACTCTGAAATGACTCTCCTTGAGAAATAGAAGGGGGGTATGGTGAATGATAAGGCAAAAGGGATAAAATGTAAGCAATAGTGATATTCTTGGTGTAGGGCATACAGAAGTTCTTTGGATCATATTTATAACATTTTATTAAGCTTAAAATTATATTAAAGTAAAAAGCTAAAAAAATAAAAAGCCATGTATGAAAAGGGGAGAAATATGTAATGTTGCAGAGAAAATACCTAACTGGCCTAAAAGAAGTACAGACAGAAATGCTGTGATTTTGGTAACTGCTCTTTATTTTAACTTTGGAGATCTTGATAAAAAGATGTTCTCAGATACTATCTTAATTCTTAAGATTTTTCTGAAACTTTTCTCAACTTGAATCTCTGTTTCCCCCATTCTCACTGAATGGGGAATTTTTTTTCTTCTTCTTTATTTTTTCTTTTTTGTTGGTTTGCATTTAGAATCCTGCACTTTGCACTGCAGGAAACACAGCATTGAACAAAGTATGTTTCCTACTCAATGAGCTTATAATTTTATAGAGCAGATAAGCCCTCTCATATTGGGTTGTTTACATGTGGTAAGAATTGAAAAACTAATAGTGATACAAAAGTGCTATAAGAGCACATGAGTCTGAGGTCCTGCTGACTTTTGAGATGAAAGGAATTGATAAGGGAAGAAGAAGATGGAAAGCCATCCCAAGACATCTGGTCTTCCCCAGCTCTGAGAAGCCCTAACAAACCCTATCACTACCTTTTACTACAAAAGAATGTTTATGTCATTTCCTCCATATTTCTTTCCGAATCGGTTGTTGATGACTTAAGGTTGAAAGAAAGTTTCATAATAATTTCCTCTTCTATTTTTCCTCTTATGCTCTTCTTTCTTCTCTGTCCCCCAGTGCCTTGGCAGAGTAAACTCATGCCTAATTATTCATTCATCAATCAGTGGGCAAGAATTGGAATTTAGCTTTGACCTCCTATGAGCCTGGGCAATACAATCTAGGCTTCGGTTCGGCTAGAATCATAAGCAAAGATAAGTGAACCTGACTCAGGTAAGAATGAAATTTGGTTAATGACCTTTTGATGGAATCAAGAGAAGGAGATTCTTGACTGGTTTGGTTGCAGAAATTTTCACACACTAAAAGTGAACACCATCTGCTATCTTTCCTTATATCAAAGCAGAGATACTGGAAATGAACTGAGAAGTCAGAGATGGTCAGAATAATTCTTGACATACATGTTTTAATGCTACTAAAATCTGACCCATTGAAAAATGTTACATTAGTTGTATCAAGTTTAAATAGGAGACACCAAATGGATTCCCATAATATATAGTTTACAAATCCACCCTAATCCTCACCCTTCCTGTCTTTGAGAAACTACAGAGAAGCAATAAATGACTGTGACATATCAAAAGAGTCCTTGTTCATCCTATTAGAAGAGCTTGAGCATCCACATTTTTTTTCAATAGTAGGTGTGATCTCTAGAAATCATGGCGCGTCTCTATGATTTTTCCACACCCATTGAGATAGCTCTGACCAACTGAAATAGATGACTTCAAAATATATAAAAGAAGTAGAAGTAGTACCTTTATTTTGTCAAGATGGATGAAATCAAACTCCTGATAATTGGTACTATCATGACACAAAAGGAACAATTTCAGCTTCACTATACTGCAGATTTATATCTGGAAAGCATTCTTCCTTCCCTGGGGCAAGAACACTTGGCATTATTAACAACAATGCTGTGACTATTTCTTGGCCAGAAGTTTTTATAACACTATTGGTCTGGTTCAATTGACTAGGTGAAAAAAAAAATCACTTTGGTTTAATGATAGATAGATAGATAATAGATAGATCAATAGATATACAGATACAGATACCAAGGTACTGAGGGAGGGAAGAAGAGAGAGACACATGGATTGGAAGATCAAATATTGTGAAAATGTCTATGCTACCTAGAGCAATCTACACATTTAATGCAATCCCTATCAAAATACCATTGACTTTTTTTAAAGAAATGGAACAGATAATCCTAAATTTTGTATGGAACCAAAAAAGACTGCAAATAGCCAAATGAATGTTGAAAAAGAAAAGCAAAGCTGGTGGCATCACAATTCCGGACTTCCAGCTCTATTACAAAGCTGTCATCATCAAGACAGTATGGTACCAGCACAAAAACAGACACATAGATCAATGGAACAGAATAGAGAGCCCAGAAATGGACCCTCAACTCTATGGCCAACTAATCTTCAACAAAGCAGGAAAGAATGTCCAATGGAAAAAAGACAGTCTCTTCAACAAATGGTGCTGGGAAAATTGGACAGCCACATGCAGAAGAATGAAACTGGACCATTTCCTTACACCACACACAAAAATAGACTCAAAATGGATGAAAGACCTCAATGTGAGACAGGAATCCATCAAAACCCTTGAGGAGAACACAGGCAGCAACCTCTTTGACCTCAGCTGCAGCAACTTCTTCTAGAAACATCGCCAAAGGCAAGGGAACTAAGGGCAAAAATGAACTATTGGGACTTCATCAAGATAAAAAGCTTTTGCACAGCAAAGGAAACAGTCAACAAAACCAAAAGACAATCAACAGAATGGGAGAAGATATTTGCAAATGACATATCAGATAAAGGGCTAGTATCCAAAATCTATAAAGAACCTATCAAATTCAACACCCAAAGAACAAATGATCCAATCAAGAAATGGGCAGAAGACATGAACAGACATTTCTGCAAAGAAGACATCCAAATGGCCAACAGACACATGAAAAAGTGCTCAACATCACTCGGCATCAGGGAAATACAAATCAAAACCTCAATGAGATACCACCTCACACCACTCAGGATGGTTAAAATTAACATGTTAGGAAATGACAGATGTTGGCAAGGATGTGGAGAAAGGGGAACCCTCCTACACTGTTGGTGGGAATGCAAGCTGGTGCAGCCACTCTGGAAAACAGTATGGAGGTTCCTCAAAAAGTTGAACATAGAGCTACCCTATGACCCAGCAATTGCACTACTGGGTTTTTACCCCAAAGATGCAAATGTGATTCAATGGGCACGTGTACCCCAATGTTTATAGCAGCAATGTCCACAATAGCCAAACTATGGAAAGAGCCTAGATGTCCATCAACAAATGAATGGATAAAGAAGATGTGGTATATATATACAATGGAATATTATGCAGCCATCAAAAAAATGAAATCTAGCCATTTGCAACAACATGGATGGAACTAGAGGGTATTATGCTAAGTGAAATAAGTCAATCAGAGAAAGACAATTATATGATCTCACTGATATGAGGAATTTGAGAAACAAGACAAAGGATCATAGGGGAAGGGAGGGAAAAATGAAACAAGACGAAACTGGAGGGGGAGACAAACCATAAGAGACTCTTAATATTGGGAAACAAACTGAGGGTTGCTGGAGTGGAGGGGGGTGGGAGGGATGGAGTGGCTGGGTGACGGACATTGGGGAGGGTATGTGCTATGGTGAGCGCTGTGAATTGTGTAAGACTGATGAATCACAGACCTATACCCCTGAAACAAATAATACATTAGGTTAAAAATAAATAAATAAATAAATAAAAAGAAGAGAGAGAGAGACAGAGACAGAGAAGAAGGGAGAGTTTTATAATTTAACCCCAAAAGGGCTTTACATGCACAGTATTGTGCATTTTGTCATTATATAAATTGGACTAAATAAGAACTTGTGCTTCTGGGCTTACATCTTCACCTAAGGAATGCCCATGTAGATCATCAGCATCCTGTTGCCTCTTGTCTGATTCAAGTGTTCTCTCTATCCCTTTTTTTGTTTTGTTTTTCTTACCTCTTAATGTTTGACTTTTTCAAACCCTTTTTTTAAAAAAATATTTTATTTATTTATTTGACAGAGAGAGTGAGAGAGCACAAGCAGGGGGAGTGGCAGAGGGAGAGGGAGAAGCAAACTCCCCACTGAGCAGGGAGCCCGATGCGGGGCTCGATCCCAGGACCCTGGGACCATGACCTGAGCCGAAGGCAGACGCTGAACCGACTGAGCCACACAGACGCCCTGTATGAAAAAACATATCTGTATGTTATATGTCTTATATACTGTATTTTTACAATAAAGTAAGAAAAAAGAAAATGTTATTAAGAAAATCATAAGGAAAAGAAAACACATTTACAGTACCATACTGTATTTATCAAAAAAGAAAAAAGAAAATCTGGGTCTAACTGAGCCCGCACAGTTCAAACCCACATTATTTTAGGGTCATCTGTACTTGAACCTTCTTAGCTTATTCCCCTGAAAGCCTCACAGTGCTTTTCTTGCCTTTTTGGTTTTGCTTCAACTATCATTACTTAGCATGTCAGTATTGTCCTCCTCTTATACTATTTTCCATTTCCCTTTTTCTCATCTGCTCTGACTTTTAACTCTGTAACTATATTGCAAACCATGATGCATTTGGATGCAGGTTGTATGAAGAGAGCTGCATAAAAGAAATTGCTTTGGTCAGGGGTTTGGCCTCCATGTTTACTCTTCCCAATGGGCTGGCTTGAAAGAGGGATCTCCTTATTCTACCATTCCCCTCACTTGCTTAGTTTATTCTGAACCCAAAACCACAAAGTTGATCAGACACACTCTGGAGAGAAATTTTATAAATTATTACAATTTTAGAAACCCAAAGTTTCATGTTTGTTTTTTACAGGATAGTGAAAGATAATAAACTTTAAAGATCATCAAAAAATGATTTCTCTAATTAGGCAAATTGGTAGTGGCTATTCCTGTTAAATACTCTTTGGGTCCCAACTTTAGCAGTATTACATGAGACAGCAAAATGAACGGCTTTTCCACCCGCTTAAGCTGAGAGCAGGAAGAATGCATTTTGTTCGTAGAACTTGCTGTAACTCACTGCCAAAGGGAAAAACTTTGTGGAAGTTTGTCATGGCAAATCAATGTATTTGTCATGGGTTAAATAATGGCAGAAGATACATGAAAACCTGATGCTGATCGCTGAGTTACAAATGACTTGCAGATGTTAAAATGTGTTTCCCAGTAAAAAATAAGACAAAACGCCAGGCTGCCCGGCAAGAAGGGGCCAGACACCTGCCTGAAAACAATGAGAATCAAAATAAGCAGCAACAAGCGAGATATTCCTGAAACTTCCTTCCTAAAAGCTAACAATAGCCCCTTCCATATTCTTTTTTCACATGAACTACAAATTCCTAGACTGAATGAACATAAAGTGTGTAATTGTAGTTTCTTTCTCAGCACACAGGAGATGTACTTGTTCGTGCAACTTTTATGACGTTGTGTTTTATAAGGGGCCTGATTCTAATTCTCTCCTGTCTATACCAGTGGCAAGCCTTCCTTCAGAGCAGCCTTGAAGGGCCTAGCATCAGGCTCCATATGACTAGCGGCTGCCTGTTGGCTCTTCAAGATCATTGTAGAGATTCAGGAGTATTTCCGTAACGTGACAAATGGTATTGTGATTGACCCTCTGGTTCTCTTCCAGTCTGAGATACAGATCAACTTTTAAATGGATTCATTTCTCAAAAACAGGCCAAGCAAATTCTTAGGAGGCATCTAGCTTGAGATTAAGGAGGTACAGGTCATCCACTGCAAAAATTAAGTTTATTTCTCAGGTCAAGAGGCAAATACTAATTACCTTCCAGAATAATCAGACCTCTCTGAGACCCAAGTTTCATACTTAGAAGCAAGCCTAATGAATAGATTAGTAAAAGGATTTGCAGACTCCAGGAGCACACACAGGAGAGAAAATGGATTATGAAAATCCACAAGGATTAATCAAACATTCTGAACTTCTTATTTTACTGGGAATGTTGTAAAGACATCACTATGACATGGTTCAAGATACGTTGTAGTTAGGCTATGTGAATATGTAATTTTGATTCAGAGACCAAAACAAAGAATCTTTTTAAAAATCATTTTAAAATAAATGTAGGAAAATATCAATGTCAGTCAACTATCCAGAGGAGATTATGGCTAAGAATTACTGTTAAAACAAATAGCCCCTCTCCCCCTCAACACACACAAATAATGGGAAGTGTTGTTTCTTTATTCACATGCTTATACCATATTTGTGTTTTGAGAGGATTTCAATTTCCAGTAGCAATTGGTGGGGGATATCTGTAGTTTGGGCTAATGTTTATTCTTCAAAGATTTACTTTGGAGTTAAATGTGAGTTAACTGTATTTAAACCTACTTAAAATGTATAATTAAAATAGTTAGGATGTTGAGGCCAAACATTTTTAGAGTCTATTGTTTTGGCCATTTAATTTTATGCAAAAAACCTCACAAGAAAACAAAAAACAAAAATGAAGCCCACTTAAATAAACACCTGCTCAAAGAATAGCCTTGTTGAAAAGATCATATCTGAAATCAAGTATAAGTTTTAAAAAAACTACGTGATAAAATGATACATCATTACTCTTGATATGCCTATAATGAAATAATGAATATTTATACAATACAATGATGAAACAGAATATAGACAACCACGTGGTCATTTTTACTTCCAGTCTCAATTAATCACAATCTTTCTTAGTAAAGCAATTTTCAGGTGAAAATATAAACAGATATAAAAACCATTCAAATGAAGATATTCATAAATTTATTCATATTCTCATATGGTTCACAATGCATAATAAAAGTACACATGCAAAAATCAAACCAGCAACTGAAAATTTTCTAGAGAACTGCCTTATTGAAATACTCTTCATTTACCACATTTTCAAAGTTCAGTTAAAGGGTAGGCTGTTTATTTTTTATATATCATTTCTAAGGAATTCTGTAAATGTCATTTGCTTTTATCAACTTAAAAAATAAGAAAAGCTATGGCTCGTCTGGGATATTAGTTAGACACATTTCCTCAAATCCCATTCTCTAATAGCTATTCAAAACATTTTCATTTTAAGATTATCTATTTTACATTATTTTTGCATAACGTAAGGCTACAAATTATATTTAAGACACTAAGGTAAGAAAAGATTTTACCTTCTCCTTATGTATAATGATTGGACCATACCTGAAACATTTCTCAAAATAGAACCAAAATGTTTGGGACAGAGTCCATGCATGAAAATCGGTATTTATTTCATTACAGCAATGTTTTATCTGATGTAGACATGTAAGCAAAATCACTGTTGTATGGCACTTGACTCTATTTTGTTTTTAACTCTTAGCAGAAGATTCCTGAGTTGGCATCCGAGTTAGCAAACACATCACATGAAAACTGTAGAAGCATTCTGACCAACATTTTCAGGAGTCCTATCAACTATGATTTCTACAGAGCGATGTTATTGGGAAATGTGCTCTTGGAACATGCTTATAGTCTTAAAGAGCTGGCATGGCTCCTGAGGTGGCTTCCAGAGTTTATGGCCCAATCTTACAGAAGAGGAAGTCTTGATAAGATTTTGGTATTAGAGGAATAAAGAGCAAAACAGGATTTTCCTGTGATTAGTCCAATGGAAACATAGGACTATTTTTATTTATTCCATGTTATTAACAAAGACTTTAAAAGGCTTTGTGTACTCGAATTCCCTAGAAACACGGTGAGATTGATAAGAATTTCCATTAGGTTTTATAAATACCGAAACGGAAGTGGAATGTCTGGCCTAGGGGGTCCACTCATATTTAAAGGATCCTCATGAACTAGAACGGCCCCGGAGACATGTGCTAACCCAATGGCCACATTCTCACAGGAACACACTGAACAGAAGGAAGGGCAGCTTGAGAGCCGGAGGCAGCGGCTTCTCCTGCAATCCGTGCAATTCCTTGCTGCTGGAAGGAGGCAAATTTGCCCAGAGAAGGGACTGGCTCCTGAAAAGTTGAAGAAATTGAGAGGGGAAATCCATCATCAGAAAACAGAAGTGCTCCTAGTCCCCACAGCTGGTTAGTTACTAACGACTAATCCTGACCAAGGTGTTAGTCAAGGCTCAAACACTGACCTCTCTTAAACCTTTTAATATGACCTTTGTGGAACAAATGGTCTTCAAAGCTCAAGGCAATAAATTAATAACAACAATAACAATACGTGTTGAGCGGCCACCATAGGTCAGAAACTCCACATACTGTCTCCCTTAAATTTCATAATAACCCTACTGTCAGGGAGGAAGACCTTCCTCTGTCCATTCGCCCTTCTAGCTGGACTTAGAATCAAATTGATATGAGACAGATTAATAGGAGAAAATCACATTTAATAGGCAGATGTAGATATGGGGAGTCCACACAGACAAGATTCCAAAGACAATGAGGCCCAGGAGCTAAGGAGAGTGGTAGGGTCTGAGGATACACAGGGGAGGAAGGCCATTAGCAGGAAGGTGAAAGGAGATGTTTGAAAACAGAGCCTGCCCTATTATGCAGACAGGTTTCTTAGGTACAGGGGAGTCTCTGTTAATAGCTCTTTTCCTGGTACAGGCTCTCCTTTCCAAAGTAAATTTAGGCAGTTGAGGGTTAAGCAGAGAGCTTTTCCTGCATCCACTGGTTTTGGGTTACTTTTAGCTCAAAATAATCTTTATGCCAAAGTGGCCCATCTTGGGGCAGCCTGCCCTGGGCTCCTACACTACTAACTAGGAATTATTCACAAATGTTCCAGGTTAAGGTTTAGAGAGGTAAGGAATTTGTCCAAGGTCACACAGCTCATAAGTGGCAAATCTGGGATTTGGATTTAGGTCTGATGCCAAATCCAATGTTCATTCGACTTCACTACACTATTCCATGATGAACTTTCAGAATATATATGACAGAAGATGGGGGAGACATTTTTTATAAAGGGATCCTCTTAGTACCCCTTTGTTCGCCCCATGTAAATGAGAGCCTACCTACACAGTCATGGGGCCCAATTTCTTACAAGTGTTAGTCTATTTTCATATTGCTTTACCAAATCCAAGTACAAGCGGTTAAACCATATGTGACCTAGATCATATCCTTGGATAAAAACGACTTTATAAATCACCACTAGAATAGGGTGAGAGTTTATGTTACTCAAGTTGCCCCAAACAGGGAATTTATTTCATTTTGGGGATCAATTTGGTAATGCAGGGATTTGCTGCACTACAATAGCTTTGTAATTCCTCTGACCTGGATTGGCTATGATCAGAAAGCCATTTATGGCTTTTCCCCTCACAGTAGAGTGCATGAGAGACTTCCCATAGGAGATGAGCTTTGTCTCATTTACTGCATTGTATGAGCTTCTGTTCCCTTGATTGTCTATTCTGCTCCACTATCCCCACAATCTTCTTGTGTACTTGCTGGGTCTGTAATACTCTTGTGTGTCCATTAATTCATCCAATGAATATTTATTTTCTAATAAGTACTTGACACCAGGGATACAGGCAATGATGAAGACTTGGTTCTGCCCTGATCTTTTATCTTATTCCTGACCAACTTGGATGGTCAAAATCTGACATAGAGCCTGTTACACATAACTAGCTTTAGAGGTCCCCACGAGTCATAGGCTTGGATGTGGGTTTAGATCTGTGAATTGATTAAGGTTTAGTGGTCATTTCCAAAGCTGTAAAGTGCTGTAGGAAAAAACGGTCTTCTTATTGCAAGAAAGGCCAGTCTCTCTTGAAGGTGGTTTCTTCTAAACATCTGGGCTTAGATGATTAAAGAACTTCCCTAATCTTGATAAATTGTTGCTTGGTCCTGGATATTCTATACATGGGTTTCATAACATCTTTTTATCTGACAGTAGAAGGGCTTCTGATCCAGAATGGCTTCGATTCACATGGTGGATGATTTTCTCTGGAAAATGAAGAAAGGTGGTCTGCTTGGTTTCCTTTGATGCTTTTGGACAAGACAGATGATTATCCTGGGTCCAGTGATTCACATGTGTGAGAGGCTTTCCTCTGTAGTGAGGAGTTTCTTCCAATGTCTTCCCTGAATGAAGTTTTATCTTGTAGTTCCATCTCTAATTTGAAATTCCTTGTGAATGAAGTGAATAAACCCATGGCTCCTGAACTGTATGATCTTCCTGGCTACTTCGATATTGAAATTAATTCTTGAGTAAGATCTCTCGGATGACAATTTGCATTAATTATGATCATATCTGAAATTCTTGTCTTGACTATTCAGTAAAGTCTAATTATTCCCATTTTTGTATTCAACTTAAAACAGAAGGAAATGAGATCGTAGATATAAAGATTTGCATAGGAGGTATTTGGACCAGATAAGTGATTTTTGAAATGATGTTCTTTTTTTTTAGCAGTACAATTCTTTCTTCCAATAATATTAAAAATCGGTATATAAGACACATAATAGAAATGTTTTTATTGAAATGGAGAACAGAGGGGTGCCTGGGTGGCTCAGTCAGTTAACGTCTGCCTTTGGCTCAGGTCATGATCCTGGGGTCCTGGGATGGAGCCCCATGTCAGGTTCCCTGCTCAGAGGGAAGCCTGCTTCTCCCTCTCCCTCTGCCCCTTCCCCCTGCTCATGCTCTCTCTCTCTCAAATAAATAAATAAAATCTTTAAAAGAAAAGAAATGGAGCACAGATCTTTCTTCCATTGTCCCTGCTTTCTTTCCCTCATCTGTCTCCTCCCTCATCATGTGAGACACCTAGCAGGGCATGTATGGACATCCACAAGTAGAGTTTGAAAATCACAGCACTAGCCTATCTACCTCTATAACTGGTTTTAGTTCTAACATTAATGCATTGATTCCTAGGTCTGCTACAGCCTTTTTACAATCATGTCTTTCCAATTCTGCTATTTCAAGATATTTGGAATGTGGATTTTTGTACAGATTATAATTACCATTCCCTACACAATGTTAGTTGTTCTTTCGTGGTACCATGTTATGTGTCCTGTCCCCTGACCTGTCCCAATAAGATTTTATCTTTCATAGAACCAAGCATAGAATTAGATACATCATATATTTTTTTCAGCTTATTGATACTTGGACCCCTACAGTTGAAATGCTTGTGAAGTCTATGAAGGCAAAAACCATGTCTGTTTCCCTCACCTTTGAAGTCCCAATGGCATAGTAGGTGCTCAATAAATGTTCATTAAGAGAATAAATTTAGTTTACATTAATGTACCAAAAATGTTCATTGTACCTAGTTATTTCTCTAATGTATGTCACTTTACGCTTTGCTATTTTCATCTGCAAAACAGTGTCTAGTCCACGAGTTTACTGGAGGAGATTAAATGTGAGTGATGCATAGCATTTGGCACAAAGTAGGCATTTAGTCAATATTTGTCAATAAGTGAAGAAAGTTAGCTTTTACATAGGCTAAGTGTTTGAATTTACTGATTTAGTCATTTGCTTTGTTATCTTAATGTGGTAGAGTTATTCTGTTTTGTTTTACCTAGAAACCAAAATAATCAGAAAATAGTAAGAAATTTGCCTTTTACATGATTTTAAGGGTTATGAGGGTTTCTTGGGATAACTTTTATTTGTTGAGCTTTGCAGAGATTATATAATAAAGTATTTTACAATGGAAATAGCCTTTTTGATTTAATTCACCAATAACTCAGAAGCAGCTGCAGGCAATCTTCTTATGTTCCAAAAAGAAAAAAAAAAAAAATTGGCCTCAAAAGAAGCAAGGAAAATTTTAACCCCAAAGGATAATGTTTTGAAAAGTTTCAATGGAGTGAGACTTGGGGTTACAATAGAAATTTCATAGAAACCTAACTACAGCTTACATTAAAGTGAATAACATAATGCATACCGTGGTACCCAACTTAATTTACTCTGTAATTGTACGAGACAGCGAACAGGATACAAACAAAAAGAACAGTGATGCCTTTTTAAAATGAATAGCTGGTAAGAGAATATTGACAAAGGGTATTTGTCAGCAAAAACTAGAAGTAGGACCTATATGTATCTAGTTCTTTCCTCTATTCCTTTACAAGGTATTCATTTAAAAGGAATTTGCTATTCTCTCATGTAGTTGACTTGTCAGATGGTACAATTACAGTTATTTCGCAGAGTCGATTTTCTGTTACATAATCACATAGACTTGTGTCTAATGCAACAGAAAATTGCCTGTGTGGAATAACTTTCAGGTGTTGGTTGACTCCAGGGGTTTTGAGTTTGCTTTTCGGTCACAAAGTTTTACTTTGGTTCAAATCTGAACCAGAAGTCTTCATCCCAGCACCACTCAGGAGAAGCAGTCTACACAGCTGTTCAGAGAGTCGGCATTACGGTCAATTATAAAGCTGGGGTGGCATTCCCGTTCTGCCACTTACCCGTCATTTATTTGTGGGCACATCTCCAGTTGCTAATGCACGTTGTGAAGAGACAAGCTGAGTTCATTGTTTATTGAGGTGAGGAAGAACGCCACCTTCGAAGGGCTCTATCTGATAGGGTTTGGGAAGGAAAAGGGCAAGGTTGGATGTTACTGAGAATCTGAAGTTTTGTTTAGGATGCTCTTTTCAAAGCTGGTCCTTGAGAAGAAGCGGGAAAGACCACAACACAACAGTCCAGAATTAGTGAAAACCATGAAATGAACATTTCAAGATCAAGGACTCAAAGGATCTTATGGCACAAACTGTCGATACTTTCCATTGAAGGGGTACTAGATCTTGTTGGTAAATTCCTGAAATGAGCCACCCAACCCCTTACCTGACAGGAGACGCCTGGAAGAGTCAAGTAGTGCTCATTCTACCCTGTTGATAAACTTCTTGAAAACAGGCATCATGCTTCTATAGTGGTGTGTGCCACCGAACCAAACACACGGTGTGAACTCAAGGAGGAGCTGTTGAACAGAAGGGGCTCCCCTCCCCTCCCCCTCCCCCGCTTTATTCGCAGACAGAGGGTAGAGCGGCAGCTTAGAAGATGCCGTGTTTCCAAGGACACGCTGGAGCTGTATCTGCTTGACATTTAAACAATTTAGTCAAATTCAATCTAAAATCGAATCAGTCCAGATGTCTTTAATTGGGGAGACAATGCCTAAGCCTTCTAACAATATGGCTTTGAGAAACATTCCTTCAAGACTTGTTTTCCTTCTTTCAGTCGACTAAAATAGCCGGGAGTTGGGGGAGGGGCGTTAAAGTTAACGCCGAATACGGAAGACTCAGGTTGTCCTGCCCAGAAACGGGCCTCATAGTGGGATCTTGGGAATTTCAGCAAGAGTCGAATTGACTGCCCACTAGACTTATTTACAAAAGATGTCCTGTCATTGCACATTCTCCTTGAAAGTCACATCCTTGACTGGGCCATGATGTGAGCAGGATTGAGTTGTTCCCCTCATTAGAATCTAAATGTCCTGGGAGAAGAAAAGAGCCATTGTGTCCAGCACACCTTGGAGCTATCTGGTCTCTGTTCATGTCTACCTATTTATTTCTCATGCTTTCTCTTCCTTTTTTTGAGGTTCCTTGGTATTATTCCAGCTCTTAATAGGCTACCTTTTGATGTTTTCCCAAACAAAGCATCCTTTGTGGTCAACTGTCAAATACTTACATTTGACTTTGCTTTTTGGACAAATATGAAGAGGCTGTTTGAAATTTTTTTTCATTCTTTTCATTATTTTAAAACAGCAATTAAGACACCAACCAGAACTCTCTCATGCTTTATTGGAAGCAAACCCATCATATTCAGCCTTCCCTATAATTGGATTATTGAAGCTTGATGTCATTTTGGTTTCCATGCAAGTACAACCCCTTAAGAGCAATTTCATCATTTTGTAGGCCTGATAACCAGTTCTAGTGCCAATTCTCCAAGGTACCTGAGATCAAATCTTACAAGGCCTTAATTTCATTTTCCTTATCTGTATTATATCATTTCTTGCCACACAACTGCTCTCAGCATTGTTTGTATTGTCTTTATTATATCTGTGAGAGAAGTTAATAAAACTTATGCCATTTAAAATTCTTGGAAGATTTCAAAATCATTTTTATAAAATAATTTTAGCATGCCTGGTGGAGTTGACCTGGCTCTTCCAAATGATACTGTAATCATGCCGTTCCAAAGCATAACATTAATTCTTTACATGTTTCTTATTAATTAGTTTGTCTTGTGATCTAATGTGTTCCTTGCTCTATACATTTTTGTAAATCTAAGACTACCAACAACCATGTTCTTAACATATTTTCTATATGAACCCTTTGAAAGAGGCCTCAGAGTTGAAAAATCAGTCTGTTTTCTTCTAGATAACCAATTTTCATTATAATGGAAAAATACCAGTTATTTTAATTGTACTATTCCTCTGATGGAATCACCAATCAGTGGCTCTGGAAGTGGTCTGACCTTCTTGGCTGCCTGTTGAAATAACAGTCCTATTATTACAGAGAAGAACAGAATCTGGGCTATCATTTTAACTCAATCTAAAAGGCAGAAAAAGGTTCTACAAATTATTGTCACAGAATGGAAGAAGATTGTACTGCCTTGTGACTAGTTTCCAGGAAACCAAGATGCACATCTGTTCCTGAAGACTTGCCCTTTAACTTTCGCTGAGCGTTCAGGAGCCCCTTGGAAGGGACAGGGGCAGGAGCCTCGCATTATGCACAAGCTGCCTCTGTAATCTGTCACTGTATTAGCATTCAGGGGAGCCAATTAAGTGACGGTTGAGCTATGGCAAATTGTTGAATGAACTCTGCTATAGCCACAAGTGTTTTATGAATTCAATTCAGGCAATATGTTGTGATCTGAGTTTGTGAGGGATGAGCTACACTCCGTCTTCAAACTAATTGTTTAAGTGCAGAATTAATAACTTGTGGGACATTCAGTGCCTTGCAAATCAAATCACGGCATTCCATCTCTATTTGGGATTTAATGAAAAATTCTATCCCTTTCTGCCAATGCACTCAACTTCCAACAGTTTTCACATATCACAAATTAACCTTTTTTATTTCTGGAACAAATCTGTTTCAAATATTTTTCAGACTTGTCTTCTGACAAAAAGAAATTTTTCTGTGATTTTCAGTGGAAGAGTAATATTCCAACTGAGTAGAAGTCATTCTATTATATAAGAAGAGGTCTCTCACCACTTTTTGAAATGCAGAGTCAAGTGCTAGTTCTCCAAATATCACCAATACCATGTTAAAAGGACAAAGCTGAGTTTATTGCTGGGGAGAGAGAACACCACCTCCACAGATCTTCGATAGCATCTTGGAGTGGGAGAGACAAGGTTGGATTTTACTCAGATTTTTGAGTTTGGTTTTGTCAGGGAGGAAAAACTTCTCTATGCTCTTCAGTTTAGAAATGGAGGTATGCAAATTAAACTGATAAAAGATAGATTAGCGAGTAAAAAGACAGATTTTTATTCACGTAAGTATGTAGGAGTTCAAAAAAATTTGGACTTCAAAAGGTGGTTAGAATTTGGGGCTTATATACCATCTTAATAGGGGACAAGGAAGGAGAGAAAAGGCACTTACAGGAAAACAAATATCTATTAGGAGAGAAAAATGAGCCCTTAGGAGAGTAGATGTGAGATATGATAGTTTTGTGACTGTCTATCTAGGTGATTTCTTATACTAGCACCGATTTCTGATTTCTTGTGTCCAGTGATAAGAGTCAATCTCTTAGTTGCAAAACTCCCAGGGAAGGGATTTATGACAGTTGAATTATTTGGGGAAGCTCTGCTTTTAGACAGATAAGGAGAGTTCAGGAAAAACAAAACAAAACTCTCTACAGTGGTATATTCTGGATCCCATCAGGCTTAAGGTAGGTCTTTCTTGGAGGGAGCTGCAAAAGGAGATGCAGGATGATAATTGCCTAAAGCTCACGATGTTTTAGGGTTAGTGGGTAACACAAGGAGAGGAGTTTTAGGCAAAAGGTTTAAACTTGGTGTGAAAACTATACCTTCTGTAGAAGAACTGCCAAGTCCCCTAAATTGTTCCTATAGCAGACAAATGTATTATGTGTATGGGAAAGGGTCTCCCAGAATAGTGAAGTTATGCTAACGAATACAGTGAAATATCAAACTGAGGCTAACGTGGACTGTAGGTTGCAACGGAGTAGGTGGCTTCAGTTCTCACCAGTGGGCACGCTGGACTCCTGCTATTTCTTTGGCTTACAAAACAGCTGGTGTAGCCTTTTTGTCTGCCTGCCTTTGGCAAGACCCTTTCAATCGGTATTAGTTGCTTTTGATAATAATTCCATTTATACTTTGAAAAGGTTGACCTTTCGTCTCTTTATCCTGCTTTGGAAATGTTCTGACATCCAGACCACTGAAGCTACTTTTTACACCAAACCTTAATGATTCTATCAAGATGCAGCACATAAAATATAAAAACACCTCAACGTGTGCCGTCTCACTGATCTGGGACTCTGTCACTTTCAGCTATGTCACTTGGTGGGTATCCCAGAAATATTTGAATAATTTCCATTTCGTGTATTTCTAAAGCCCAAGAGCCTTTCCCTTTTCAGTTTCTTTCCCTTTTCAGTTTATAAAACTTCTAACCATATCAACATTCCATCAGAAGAACTCTAATGAGGTACAGTCCTCTGGAAAGAGTAGAGAAGAACAGGCTGGACGTGGCTGGCTCACAGGACCCAGGCCAAATTCTGAAAGAAGGAAGTCTGATTCTAGCAAACTAAAGTATGTCCTTCTCCCTCTGACTTCTCCCATCTGCTAGCTTGATCCGTGTTATCCTTCGTCTCCTCAAGCTCTTTCAACCTGAGGCCAGATTTAGATCTGCACTTCTCAGCTTGATTTTACCTCCTTCAGAAGCAAAATTAACTTGTCCCCAACTTCCATGATTCAGGATTTTGCTCGAGGATAACAGTTACTAATAAATTAGTGGGCTGTCCCTCCAAGAGAACACATTCATACTGTGTTGGGGAGAAAAAAGCCCATTTTCCCTCCTGTGTTTCTCCTTTACTCTCACACGACTACCATACACTTAGAGCGCCTTGACACCATGTCTGGGGCATGTCGCCAAGCAACTCTGTGCCACCAGGGTGTCCTACAGTTTAACTCAGTTCTGACACTAAATGCCTTGAGATAGTATCAGATCCCACAGGTTAAGGGCTCAGGCCCACTTCAGGTGCCAATCGCAAATAGTAGGTCCCCAGATTCCCTGCAACTCTGTCCACTTGGCTACAAATCAGAGATTCCCACAACCCCCGCCTTGAGTTCCAGTAATTTACTAGAGCACCTGACAGAACTCAGGGAAACACTCACTTAAGTTTACCAGTTTATTAAAAGGCATGCTAAAGGTTACAGATGAGCAGCCAGATGAAGAGAAACGTAGGGCAGGGTCTGCCGGGCAGGCAAAATGCAGGAGTTTCTGTCCCTGTGGAGTTGGGGTACACCATCCTCCTGGTACATGGATGTGTTCACCAACCTGGAAACTCCTAAAACCCCATACCATTCAGATTTCATGGAGGCTTGGTATGATCAATGACTAACTCCTTTCTCCCCTCTCTGGAGAATGGGTAGGGCTGAAAATTCCAAGCTTCTAATCATGGCTTGGCCTCTCTGGTGACCTACCCCCACCCAGGAGCCATCCAGGATCCCACCCAGAGTTGCCTCATTAGAACAAAAGACAGTCCTATCCCCCAGAGAATGCTGAGGGATTTAGGGGCTCTGTGTCAGGAATTAGCGTCAAAGAGCAAAGAACAGAAGGTGTGCCTCGTGCTCTTATCACTTAGGAAATAGCAGAGGTTTTAGAGCTCTGTGCCAGGAAGCGGGGGCAGAGGTCAATATATATATTTTCTATTATCTCACATATATGAAAACAAACACCCTCAATATCCTCATCATAAGGGACAGAAGCTCTCAGAGCCCTGAGCTGGAGCTAAGGTAAGTGCAAGCAGGACCGCTGTATACAGGTGTAGACATTCCGCACTGCACAACATAAATTGAGTGGTACCCCACAAGAGTTGCACAGAGACTCTGTCCCAAGCAACCTTTTGGTGGTCCCTCAAATGACATGGTATAGATGCTACCATGTAGCCTTGAATTCACCATAAAAAGAACACATGCTTTGCTTTTCTGCTAGTGATGCTGGATGCAAATCTACTGATTTCCACTCCCTTTGTCACTTTGAAAGATAACTGGCTGGGTTTTAGGGCTCCGAACCAAAATCTTCTGTATGCAATGCTCATATGAGGGAGAAGGAACTTTTCATCTCATATTATCTGTTATCTTCCATTATCAATAATATACTTTATAGGTCGCAATTAATATGAATTGTTGAGTAGGCAAGAGAGGCTTATCAAAATTCTATGTAGAATGGGAAATTATGTGTGATTTCAAAAAGCTATAAAATATATAGCTTTTTGTATTTGGGGAAAGTTATTTTTGGCAACATAATGTGAAGAGAGCAAAGGCTGACAAAATCTTCCCCGAGGGTGATGGATAGAGGTGATTCTCAGGCAGGTGGGATGTTACTCCTTCAGGGAACATATTGGAAACCCTCACAGGAGAAAAAGACAGCACTTTTTTTTTTTTAAACAAAATGGCTTACAGAAGAAACACTCTGTAAATTCTCATGGGTAAATGACCTCCAGTAGGACTAAATCTCATATTTGCAAACATGTCAAGAATCTATCAGAGCATAGTAATAAATAATAGGAAAGAAAGCAGACTTGGAATCAGACAGACGTTTGACCCTACCATTCTTCAGCTGTGTGATCTTGGACAAATAATTTAACCTTTCTGAGACTCAGTTTTATCATATTAAACTGGGATTAATTAGTCTTCATTATCTCAGAGGGAAAATGCTAGAAAACACGATACATGGAAAAAGCAAATCCCAGAAGCACTCACTAGATGGTAGCTATTATTGTGACAGCCATCCTGAACATTCGAAACCATCTTTTGATTTCATAACTGTTACCCAAACTGTTCCCATTCTAAAAGAAATCAGAGATGCTGAATCTGTCTTATGTGTTTAAGTATTTTAATTTGAGATGCAAGGGACATTTGCCTACATCCATGGTGAGAGAAAAATGACCAGGGGTTTAGCCTTCCACCAACCCAGCCAAAAGAGACAAGTAAGAATCTCTGGGCCTCCAGGACCCCCTCACGGTCTTTGTAGGCCAGAGAACGAATTTCTGGAAAGAGAAATTACTGCAAACCTTGGAGTAGGGAAAAATCACTGGGCAGAAGAACCAACAGGGTGCAGTTAAGTCCATATTCAAGGTGCTGCTTGCAGAACACAGCTCTGGATTCTTTTCCAAATCCAGATAAAAGGGAGAGATACTAAGCCAGCTCAGGCTCTATCTAGTTGACTCTCAACGCCCACCCATATTCAAAGACAGCCAAAAATCTGGGTATTTTGGCACCATAGAAATAAAATACTCATTTTTAAGTTGAGTATTTCACATTTTTATTTGGATGTGTGACAGCATGTACTTATTTATTTTTGTATGCCCTACCTAATTCCCCAAAGGGTTTGAGATGGCAGCATCATAAAGACAGCCTTAGGTTATAATTTGCTCTAAAAAACCTCCAGCACAAGCCTTACAAAAACAGGGTTTGGAGAGGAGGAGTTGTGGGCTTATGTAAACATAATGGCATTAATTTAAGTAGTAAACTAAAATAATAAACAATATATTAGGCATAAAATTGAATCTGCAATTGTATCTTAAAGTACCACCATAAAAACAATAATTTTAACCAGATGAGAACACTCTTCATTATAATAAAATTAATCTGCAAGCCTATTTGCATGATTCTCCATGTTTGACACCAACACAATTTCCAAAGTGAGCTTCCTAAAAACTGAGGTTATTGCCACACTACTCGGGTCAAATTTGGTCAGAACAAAAACTCAGTGGGTCCTTAGTAGGAAGAGAAAGAACACATTTTATGCCACGATAGGACTAAGGCTTCACTCATTCATACAGGCAGCCATAAAAGGAAATCACTGACTAAGAGACAGCAGCTGCAACAGCAACAGCAACCATGTCCTGCCCGGTCCCCACAGGCCAGGAGCTTTAAATACACAGACTACGGGGGGACACCTGGGTGGCTCAGTCCATGAAGCGTCTGCCTTCTGCGGAAGCCCTGATCTCAGGGTCCTGGGGTTGAATCCCATGTCCTGCTCCCTACTCCGTGGGAAGTCTGCTTCTCCCTCTGGCCTCCCCTCTGTTCTCTCTCTCGCTCTGTCTCTCTCTAATAAATAAGCAAAATCTTCTAAAAAAATTAAAATTAAATAAATAAATAAAGACACAGACTACGGTGGCACCAAACGAGGGTCTGCCCCTGAGTTTGGGTCTGGGACTTAGTATCGCCAGATTTTCATGGTCGTTATTATCTTTTATTAATAATAAATTAAAAACAAGGGGGTGGGTGAGGTTGCAAATTACACGAGCATTAAATCCCAGTTGGCAGTGTAAGCAGCACTTTGCCAAGAAGGCATTTTCTGAGGCTGATAGACATAACCCTTCGTCTGAGTGCGTGTGTGTGCGCACAGGGCCAGCCGCCTGGCCGCCATCCAGTACTCTCCCCACTCACGTATCTCTAGCTGCCTTTCTAGAACGCTTCTCGGGACACACCAGGCACAGGAGGAGCTCTTCTGGTCTTTACCACAAGCCTATGAGGGAGACATTAGTGAGTGTGCTTGCCTTGAAGGGGAAGAAGCTGGGGCTCCGCGAGGAGAGCCAAGTTCTGTCTGCTGGTCCCCAGAGGCCATGCTCATAATCACCCCACTGTCCCACCCTGTCATAACACTCTTATCCTTTCATTCGTATTATTCCTTCACGTGGCTTCTTATTCCCAATACCAAGAGTATATAATGAAGTAAAACTCACTTATCATTTGTCTTGTAAGTAAAATGAAAACACTAAAATCTTGGGCCTGATGTTCAGCTCTCTAGTATGCACGCCTGTGGGTCTGACCACACTCAAGAAGGCCAATCCAGTGACTACCAAAATGACTCAGGGAAATCATCTGACAATTGCCATGTCAGTTTTTGGTGACCAGAAGGTGAAACCCCCCTTTCATCCACAGGTAGGTCCCATTATGCTTCTGAGAGATTATCAGTTAATGGGGAATAAAGACAATATCTTACACTATAATTCTTCCAACAGATGCTAAAACACGCAGCATATCCCTGTGCTTTGATATAGTGGGTTGTATATTATTATGTGGTATGTTTAATAAATACAAGCTGAACTGACTCTATCCTGATTGCATCAAGTCTGTGAGAATCTCGTTCACAGCCTCCCTTTTCATCGCAAGCCAGCTTAGTGCCTCATGAAATGGGGAGTGAATGACAACAGATATAAGCTCCAGAGTCACTTGAATTTAACCTCTATTATACTTCAGAAGCCCATTCTCATCACCACACTCAGTCTTTTTTAATAATCACACAGAACTGCTTCAGTGTTAAACCACCTCCTGATCTTCCCGCTATCTCTCCAAATTCCTCTGTATTAATGCAGTCAATCATTCAGCAGAACTTTAAGGAGCTTCGAATGCTGGGCCCTGTGGTAGGGAGAGAGGATATGGACATGAAAAAAGACTGTGCCCACCTTCAGGGGCCACACCATCTGGTGGGGAGAAAGGTGAGAAAAATATCCATCATGATCTGATAAGGAATGAACCAGGTGCTGCGAGGACCACAGTGAGGGGGGCCTTTCTGAGAAAGTCAGCATGGCCCCTCTCCAACCCACCAACAACCTGAGCCAACCCAGCCATCTACCTCCTCCCCTTTCCATCCTGTGTGCCAGCAGCAACACCGAGGGGACTGGCGCCCCCACATCAGAGCATCTACGTCCCTGTCTGTCCCCTCACTCTTGGCACTTGGCTGAGCCCCCTCAATGCCAGAAAAGAGAGGCCACAAGACACAGATCCCTACACTTCTTACACCTTGCAAATACATTTGTCAGAGTGTGTACTCTTCCTCCATGGAGCTCTGGGTGGGCCCACTCTCCTGCCTCCTCAGGGCACTCTCTGCATTCACGATACCACATCCCAGTTACCCAAGCCAGAAACCAGCCCCTCAAGGCCCTCGCTTTCACAACCTCCCATTGAATCAACTATAATATTTGGTTAAATTCATCTCTTTCCAGAGATTTTTCTTGAATACCTCTTGAAACTGCCCCCCTTCATCTTCAAAGAAATAACAACATGAAGTCAAATCATGTGACTCTTCTTAACATATTTCAGTGATCCCCATTGTTTTTGCATTGGCATTCAAGGCTTTATATCCCTTAAGTCCTGCCTATTTCCAAGGCTTCAAGGCTACCTAACTTTCATTCAAGGTCTTTCGTTTGACCTGGCCTTCTTTCTCACCACTTCCCTTTCTTTTTTTTTTTTTTTTTTTTTTTTTTTTT